>NC_042997.1:71489286-71639286 GCF_006345805.1 Octopus sinensis
CCCAACATATCGTATTAACTCTCCAGGTGCGTACATTTTTACGCAAATGTTAGTCTAATTGTAATCAGTGAAATTTTGCCGCCAGTCATATGGAAAAACGTTCCTTTAATTATCCGTCCACCGACACAGAAAAAAGATTCTGTAGACGACATCATGAAGATTATATCAAACATAGTTTTGTATCCAGTGTAGAAGATCCTTTTTACTACAGTGTATTATCTGCTCAAAAGTATTAACTAACGACTGAATGAAACTCTCGAAAATGTATCATCTACAAAAAAAATCCATCCTGGTTTATTTGGCAAGCCAAAGGAGTACTTCGAAGAATACCATCACAAAAAAATGTCTTATCTTCATCGCTCAAAATTTCCTCGTCCATACTAACAACCGTTCTGGTCAGCAGGCATCCTATAACATTTCGCTCATGATAGCAAAACAGGGTCGCCCACATATTGGCGAAGATCTGATTAGGCCCACCATACTTGAAGCATATAAATTGGCTAATGTGCCGAACGCTACCTCAGTTTTAGCAAGTATTCCACTTTCAAACAATACTATATCTTCCCGCATTTGTGAAATGGCCGAAGATGTCGAATCCTTAGTTGTAGAAGATTTGCGACACTGTAGATTCTCGTTGTGTAAAAGGTACCACAGTTTGTGAAAACCTACTCTTTATGGAAACCGTACTGAAAAATACGGGAGAGACGATCTACAATGCCGTCATGGATTATCTTACTAAAAATGGCATTTATCCCCTCAACCTCATATCACTATGCACTGACGGGGCACCGTCTATGATTGGCAAATCCTAGAGTTTTATTGCCAGATGGATAAAATTTAATCCCGTCTTAACAATTCACTGCGTTCTCCATCGAGAAAACCTGATAGCAAAAACAACCGGAAATAATATATTTTCTGAAACCCTAGGCTTAATTGCTTCCGCGGTAAAAAAAAAATCGAAGGATCTGTTCATCAAGACAAGCATTTTCAAGAAACTTGTGACAACCTACTCTTTATGAAAAGGTAATACAAGAAGATACTAGAAAAAAATTATCTACCTGTGTATTTCATCAAGAACTAGTAGACTGGATCGAACGACGCAGGACCAGATTGAAAATGCCTAAGGCCAATCTGGCGAGATAAAAATTTATGTCGCCCGTGGAAGATTTGGTATAGTTGAGTAGAGATTCCCAAGAGAAGATAAAGCCAAAGAAAATGCAACTATAACCTTCAAAAGGGATATACTTCTCTCTGATATAACTCTCTCTGCTGCCACAGATTTCTCTGACTGCGAAAACTCGTCGAACGAGGAAAACAGTCTTGGAAACCCAAGATAACGGATCTTGGTGAAAAGAAAAATTTACAAAATGCATAGCTCAGTCCAAGACTAAAAACGAAAAGGAGAAGACACAGAAACCAACAGACCATCACATCCACATGCCCAAACACCTTACACCTACGCAATTACAAACATCTCCATCACTACTAAACATCACCAGCATTACAAACTTTTCAACAAACGAAAACACGAAGCAATCCAGTCCAACAACATGAACAGCCCTCCCATGGTGTCATCAATTACATGGTCATAGGCACAAACAACAAGAACTTAATAAAACGTATTCCAAAATACACAGACATTACTCTAAATGAATGCATCGCAACCCTGTACAACAGCCCTGTTCCCATTAAAAATTATAAAACCAAGGCAAACTTACAAAAAACTGAAAGCAAAATATACCATAGGAATGGGAGATTTCTATGGGACCATACACAGAATACTTTACCAAGAAATGCTTGAGGAGGCAACCATAAACAACAGGAAGGAGAAATCACTTATCTTTCCACAGAAATAGGGTGATTCTCTTCAATATCCCTCTCTCTGCACACGTATTGTGGTCGCCTTGGAAATAAGGCCACCTACTCAATGATCTCGGGTCACTTTATGACGTATACGAGATTTACTTATATCTATGTCAACCGTGTACGGGGGCAAGTGTGGAACCACTATGTTGTTCCGAAAATGTCTGGATTTTAAGATAAGGGCCATTGGACCCTGAAGATAAACTGGTGGTCTTCGACAGGGACAGCAGCGACAGGGATCGCTCTCTGACTGGTGGTTGTTTATGGTCCAACAGAGCAGGACAACCGGATTTCTTTAGGAGTTTGGAGGTTTTCTAAGGAATGTCTCAACCTTTAGCACTCATGGGTGACTGGAACGCCAACTTGGATGCACATTTAGATTGTGTGGTCTAGCTGTTAGAAGAGAGGGGTGCAGAAACTTCAAAAACCTACTCCGCCGTTTTCAACTGTCTGACAAGTGCCGAGTATGGACCTGATCAGCACCGCTATAAAAGAATACGAGGCCGTGATAGGAGTAAATATTAACCGTTAAAAGTCAGTGGGCCTGCAGATCCATAGCGACTAATAACATCGTGGGTCGCTGGATGGAGGAACCGGTTAAATTATTCGGAGGATGAAGTGACGAGTATGGTGGCCAATCTCACTCGTAAATGGATTGAGAGAAAGCTGTCTCTGAAAGGTCGAGCAGAGGTGGCGAATGCATATATCACCTCCATTATATATTACCGCCTGACAGTCGTGTCTTGTCCCAGTTTACGCCTGATCAAACTGGAACGTGTAGTCTTCCGCTTTCTATGGAAGGGACGCGTTGCACTCCATCTGTTGTCAACACCAACTGAGTGGAGCACTGGACATGCCGTGGGTGCTGATACGCAGACACGCACTAAGGCTCCAACATCTCCAGCGCTTCCTTGACGATGAACAGGTTGGTCACACTTGCTCTTCCACAGCTCGTCTCTTTGAGCTACAGTCCCGGAACAGTCGGGCAATGCAGATAGTGGAAGTTCCACTTTGTCGTTCTATAGAGGGTTATTGGTGAGCAAATGCTACAACATTCTTGAGGAGACTCTGAGTGTCGACGAGAATCAACTGACTGGTTTGTTCCTGGGATCTTTCGGGGAGCATTGCCGTTTAGGGAAGTACTGTCAGCCGGGTTTGCCCGAGATGCGCACAGAGCGATGAAACTGTTCCGCACGCTCTCGCCTCGCACTCAGTTCGAGAGTTGATATCGAACACCTGATGTCGCGTGTAGAACGGATTACGCTATCGGCTGAGTCCATCGTGAAGATCGTCCCGACGCCTTCCTTTGACCGGGAAGAGCAGGCATTGTTTATTTGTCTGGTGGCCTTAGCGGAAGAGGTTGTGTGGTAGACCAGATCGAAAGACCTTGAATACAGATTCTTTCCTCTTTGCCCAAGCCCTCATCAACTTTTTCAAGTATGAAAGTGAGGACAGTGAGGAAAATGCTGCTTTCCAGCAATTTTATTGAAAGGTAGTGAAAGTAGTAGGAATGCATGCGCCTCTAGATTGAGAAATGATGTGGAGAGGGTGCTTGCTCTAGTGGTCAGGGCGACCGGGGTTTGGTGAAGAAAGGAATAATATGCCCTATCCACAAAGAAGGAAGCAGAGCAGATACTAAAAATTATAGGCCTATCTCTCTGACCCCACACATCAGCAAAGTCGTGGAACGAATAGTCCACAAGAAAATAATCACGTTCTTTTACAATCTTCTTTATGTAACACTATATTGTATTGTCCTATACCGTCCCCAATTTTTTCTTTATGAACCATGAGTGGTAAACAAAGAAAACATTATTTTATTTTGTTTTGTTTTGTCTTAGTTACACTTAAATTGCGCACTTAGGGAAAGAGATATTTGTCAGTCAGCTTTATAAGTCATGAGTGCTGGGGTGGGAATTTCTGGATATCAAGATCATGCAGTTTGTGACATGATCGATATTATCAAATGCTTTTTCAAAGTCGTGATATATCTCATCAACACTTGAGTCGTTTAGCATCTATTTTAACACCCAGTTGTAACGTTGTAAGAGCTGTCAGGCAGCTTCTGCCTTACGTTATTTACATTTGACGGATATTTGTCTTCATATTGTTTGTTGTATGGCAACGGGCATATGGCATAGTGGTTAAGAGCGCGGGCTGCTAACTCCAAGATTCCGAGTTCGATTCCAAGCAGTGACCTGAACAACAACAACAACAACAACACCAACGAAAATACCAGGTTTGAAATTTCCCCAAGACACCTGATGAAGGCTGGAGAGTATATCAGCCGAAACGCTATGTTAACAACAAACAAAATGAGGACAAATATCCGTCAAATGTGAATAATGTAAATGATGTACATAATTCCTCATCTCTTAAATATAGAACTGAGCTTCTGCCTTGTCGAAATCCATGCCACCCTTTTGGAAGAAGGGCCCTATCCAGTGACGTACTGAGGCCGTTTCCTTGGCAAAATTAAAAGGATCGACTTGATACTTTAGGGATCGATTTGATATTTTCTATAACCCAGGCTTCCTTACCTGTATTTTCTCTTTCGTGAAATTGATGAACACTTTTCGCAATCTCCAACAACGCTCTCTTCATGAGGGAGGCGAGAATTTTCACTACACTTGAGGTGCTTGCTCAGGCAATTCGCAATCTTTGTCCGTCATCTCATACAAATTTCCCTTTCCCTAGGGATCTTGTTTTTGCGTGCGTTGGCCTTGTGTAACACACACGCGCACGCGCACGCACACACACGCACATACAGATGGATAAATAGACAGACAGACAGACAGACAGACAGACAGACAGACAGACAGACAGACAGATAGAAAGATAGATAGATAGATAGATAGATAGATAGATAGATAGATAGATAGATAGATAGATAGTGAACCGACAGAATTGTTAGCACGCCCGATAAAATGCTTAGTGACCATTCTGTCTCTTTTTACGTTCGCATTTCGATTTCTGCTGAAGTCGACTTTACTTTACTTTTATATATATATATATATATATATATGTTACTTTTATATATATATATAATATATATATGTTAGTAATACCAGCGATTATAATTATTTTTATTTTATCGCAATTTGATTTGTTTATATATATATATAATATATTATATATAATATATATATATATGTTATGTAGTATGTATGTATGTATGTATGTATGTATGTATGTATGTATGTATGTATATATATTATATATATAATATATATATATTATATAGATATATATATATATATATATATATATAATATATACATATATATATATATATAGTTAATCCAAACATGAAAACACAAAGAGAAAACACAACAACGCAAGGACGTGGAAGAAGTATAGTGTTATTGGACGCTCAGGAAAGAAGGAAAGAAGGAGGGTTTAATGTTTCGAGCGGAGCTCTTCGTCAGAAACATAGGAAAAGGAAAGATCCAAAGAAGGGAAGACGGAGAAAAAAACTCGCCAACGGTGCACACGCGGTCATATATATATATATATAATATATATATATATATACAATATGTTACATACTCGGTAGTCAAGATAAAACTCTGAGTTTCAGATGCGAAGTGGAAATCCACAACACCATCTCTTCGGTTATCTGGCTATTTGAAAACGTTATGAAAAAATACCGTTAAAAATGAAGGGAAATTACTCTGTTAAACTCTGCTTTGCCTGCGTACTTATAATCGCTCGCATTTTTCGTCATAAAAATTATATAAAAATACATAAAAATATATAAAAATATAAAATCTTCGTCCCAAGAAGATTTTATATATTTTTATATATTTTTATGTATTTTTAATAATTTTTATGACGAAAAATGCGAGCGATGTATAAGTACGCAGGCAAAGCAGAGTTATAACAGAGTAATTTCCCTTCATTTAACGGTATTTTTTCATAACGTTTTCAAATAGCCAGATAACCGAAGAGATGGTGTTGTGGATTTCCACTTCGGCATCTGAAACTCAGAGTTTTATTGACTACCGAGTAATGTAACATATTGTATAGATAAATCCTCTATTTACATAATATTGAGGTCTCTTCTTTCTTTTGTTATCTTACGTTTTATAAAATATATATATATATATATATATAAGTGCATTCGTGTTTTAAGTTCATCAGTATCTTGATTAGCTCTTTTAGGTATTTTACATCATGGCGGATCAACATGTGCTACTGCTGTCACAACACGCGCACGCACGCACACACGCACACCCTCACACACAGACACACGCACACACACACACGCACACACATACTCATACACACACACACGCGCGCGCACACACACACACACACACACACATTATATTTCTGTATAATTGAACTTGGGTTTTTATACCAATGTACTCAACACACTTATTTCGCATATCTTTGCTGATGGTATTTATGCATGAAAGCCTGCAGCATTTGTAATTTATGTATATGTACCTGTTTGCACATTTTTATGGCCTTTATCAATGTGTGAGTCTATTCATGTGTGTGTGTGTGTGTGTGTGTGCATGCGCATGTGTATGTATGTACGTACGTATGTATGGCTATGCTTGTGTATGTGCGTGTGTTTGTGTGATTGTTGAATGTCCATGTTTGTATATAGCTACATATGAATACATTTTTATGTAAATATATATATATATATATATATATATAATATATATATATATAATATATATATATTATATATGTTATATATATGTATATATATATATATATATATATATATATGTATATATATATATATATATATAATATATATATATATAATATATAATATATACGTCCATATAAATAGATAGGAAAAAGAAAGACTCATTGATGTATATGTGTGTGTGTGTGTTTGTGTGTGTAACGTGTGTATATAATGTTTGCGCCTATGTAAATGTGCGAATGCATACATAATATATATAATATATATATATATATATATATATATATATACATACACACACACACACACACATATATATGTATATGGATGGGTGGATGTATATTGGTATGCATACATGTACGTATATGTAGTACGCAAACGCATATAGTAAATATCTGACCAAAAGAATTCTGTGATATAACACATAACCAAGTATTCATGATGCTCGTTTTGTTAATATTCAACTTTATTTTTTTCTTTATTTATACTTCTTTTACTGATACAACCCCATCTCCGCATCCTCTTTAACCTGGCACCCTCCATGTCTTTCTTGTTCCCCTCCACCTTCTCCCCATTGCATATTTACATAAATAAATACACCAACGTAAGTAGGTGAATGTGTTTTGTTATACGATAATAATTTATTTCTTCTATCAGGCATCTAGTACTTTCACATAGTCTCTGTTTGTACGGGTTAGCATTTTGGGGTTGTTTTTTCTTGTTTTTGTTTTTGCTGGATTTTGTTGGGAAGAGGGGGCAGTTTTTGTTGTTATGATGATGCTAGTGGTGTTGCTTGTTATGGTAGTGGTGGTGATGGTGGTGGTGGTGGTGCTGATGGTAGAGATGATGGTGGTGTTGATGGTGGTGATGATGGTGATTGGTGGGTGGGATGGAAGATGGTCTGAAGAATGGGGTGTTATTTTTTACAATCTTTTGTTTGTTTTTCATTCTTTTCAGTATATTTATATGGAGAGGGTTGTGAGAGGTTCTGTTATGGTGTCGTTTGTTTTTGTTGTTGCTGTTTAATTTTATTTTTATCTTGGCCAGTTTTGATAATTTGCGTTAACGATTGAGTTTTTATCTGTCGTAAAGAAAATAATAATAATAATAATAATGAGGAGGAGGAGGAGGAGAAGAAGAATGATGGTGGTGGTGGTGGTGAAGATGACGATAGTTGTTGCTGGTATTGGGGGTGAGGTGGTGGGGGGATGTGGTGGAGGTGAAGGTGGTGTTGGTGGTTGAGTAGGTGATAACAATGAATATGATAATTTGGGTGAGTAGAATGATGCTAACATAGTAATGATGAAAATAAATATGCTGCTGCTATTGATGATGATGATGATGATGATGATGATGCAGACGCCATTAAAAATAGTCATTTCAACTTCCACGTGTTAGACGTACCAATAGAACAAAATATATGGGAGAGCAAAATACAAAACAAACAAAAAAACCCACAAATGAAAATCAAAACAAAAATACTCAAATAAACCGACGAACCTACGAATTCCTGGAAATTTTCTGTGTGAGGGCGGAGTTTTGTTTTCCATGCATATAGTAAGGAGTGTAAGTATATGCATCCAGTCTCTGTTTAGCATAACCAATAAAAAGCAAACGGACACAAATTCAAACAAGGAATTCTTTGAGTTATTTTGAGATAGATGAGAAGTGAAAGGCAATAATATGAGACGAAATAATAACAGACAGACATGAAGGGGTGAAATATCTCTTCCAAATCTAGTCAGGAGAGAAAAAAATGCATTAAAGACCGGAAGTGTTGTTGCACCGAGGGAACGTATCATTCAACTACGGTAGTAGTTGAATAATATTCGTAAGGCCGCAATTTACTCACATGCAGCATCTTTCAGAGCTTGTTGCTAATTCAGTTCTTAACCAGATTGAAAACTGTTAACAATTTTGAAGAGGAGTGGTCCCTAGCTACAATTTTGGCATAAAAATATTAAAAGTTTACATCAAACTTTGTAGCAACGTTATAGGAGAGTAAGTAACGCCACCAATCAAGTTTAAATCTAAATAACTGTTTTATTCTAAAAGCAAAATATATTTATCTTAGCTTCACTAATAGAAGAAAGCATGAAGAATTTCATAGTTTTGGTCCCATACGACAAAAAATTGTATCAAAAAAGTTGTGAGGTAAAATATATAAAAGATATAAGACAAAAAATTGGATTTAAATTTAATTAATTTTTTCATTTTAAAAAACTATATTTTAATTAAGCTTTGAAGATAGAGCCCAATTCGAGGAATTACATGGTATCAATTTCATGCAATGAAGTTTTAAAGGAAAACAGTCATGAGTGTTTGTTTCTCAAATTTTGGGGGTGACAATATAGTTCTATACTTTTTTATGAAAATAGTTCTAGAAAGGGACTTTTAATATATGTCACCGGCGTCATTGAGGTAAGGAAAAAATTATCAACTACACGTTATTAATTAGCATAATAGCATAACCTGAAAAATCATGGATTACATGAAAAATGCGAGCAAAAGAAATAATAGTCTTAAAATAAATTGGAAAATTACAGGACAAGTTATTACACTTGGAAAAGTTCAGGACAACTTATTACATCTCGTACAGAACAAGAAAATTTTTATTTAAAACTAGCAGTATCGCCCGGCGTTGCTCGGGTTTGTAAGGGAATTAACTATATAAGCATTTTTAGATATGTAAAGTATAATAGCCATCTCAATATGGCTAACCACAAAGGGGGGTGTTACTGTAGCTTTTTACGTTCTGAGATTTAATAATACATTTTTAGAGAGTTACTTCCTTTATATATGCCAAAAATGCATTAACAATGGGAAAAAATTATGGTAAATTTTTTTTAAATCGTAGACTAATCGTAGACTAATCGTAGACTCATCGTAGACGCGCGCTAATACCCAGAAGGGCTCGATATGAATCACGACTATAAGATACCCGCTTTTGGTTAAACTGCACCGCAAAATGTGGGAGTAGTTAGGAATCTAAATCGTAGGAGACAGACACCACACAACCTCACTTTTATATATTTAAAATATAGCAGCTAAGGTTAAAATTTGAAAATTAAGAATTATTTGATTTTAATTTACAAAGTAAGAATATAATTGAAAAAGGTACCATTATTTTATTAAAATATTGACACACTAGAATACTTAGATATAAAATAAAATATATAACATAAAATACAAAAATAAAAGTACCAATATAGCGTAAGTTTTATGCAAAGTAGAATAGTATATATGGTAGGCAAATTCATTATGTAAAAAACAGGCATTGGGTCAAGACTAAAAATGTGAAGATTTGGCAATAGCTTAAACAATAACTCAAGCAAATTTTACTGTGTATTTGTTGTTATAGATAGATTTTACTAATTTTGTATCATTCTATTTATTGTACTAACTAATTATATACTACTATTATTTTTATATTATTTATTATGTACTATTATTACTTTTATAACCTATTTTCAAATTTCTAATTATTAATTAATAATTAAGAAAATTAATTTTTTAAGGGGCAAAAAATATTTTGAGTTTTTTTTAATAGAAGTAACAAGTAATAACAAGTAATAAAAAATTTTAATTTTAATAAAAGCTAATATTTTCTAAATTTAAAAATTTTATTTGAAATTTTATCCTCAGCTGCAATATTTTAAGTATAAATTTTCTTATTCTGTACTTTACCAGATGTAATAAGTTGTCCTGAGCTTTTCCAAGTGTCATAACTTGTCCTGTAATTTTCCAGGTTTATAATCTTAAGAATATTATTTCTCTTGCTCGTATTTTTCTATGTAATAAAATATAGATGAAGGAATACATGCATTCTTATGTTATTCATGTTGTCCTTGTATCAGATATAGTCGGTGGACTTGGAATTCAGTTGTATATTGGTACTTACCAACAAAGAAAATGGATAACCGAGTCAGACTTGAACCAGAGAACGAGTACCTGTTTGTCTCATAATATTTTGATAGCTTTTTCAATGAACACAATTCTTTAATTCTAAACAGTACTTAGTAAGTTGTTGTTGCTGTCATCGTCGTAGTGGTCGTCGATGATGATGATGATGATGATGATGATGATGATGATGATGAGGAGGAGGAGGAGGAGGAGGAGGAGGCTGACAGGACAGACCTAAAAAATCGGAGAATTCAAACGATTTAAATGCCATTTAGACATCCCTAGCTCCATATACAAAGGGCCGCTCAAAAGAAATCGGAATTTTGCAATAGTATTTTATTCACTTATGTTGTGTCTGAGGAGAGTCTTATTGTCTTAATGCCCTATTATCTAATATACTCACCTGTTCGATTTCTACTCATTTATTATTATTTATACATTTTTCTTCCAAAATTTTCGTTGCATTTTGCAACCTTGCCAGTGGATGTTGACTGTCCGTTATTGGAGCTGCGTTCTTTTTTTGTCTGTGCGCATGTGTGTATGTCAGCGTGCATGTGTGCTTGTGTATGCTCATATGCATGTATGTATGTGTGTGTATCCATATATGTATGTATCTATGTATGTATGTATGTATTCTGCATAGTCATGATTTGTGTGTGCACCTCTGTCTCCTTGTGTGTGTGTGTGTGTGTGTGTGTACTTACATATCCATTTACCTACCTATATTACCTATATATATGTATGTGTGTGTGTATGTATATATGAATGTATGTGTATAAGCCACAACAAATACCATGATGGTTCTGAGGTGTAAGTACAGGAGGAGCTCAAACTCTGCATAAGTAGACAATCACCATATATATATATGTATATATTTGCCTACATAACAGCCAGTTAGCAAATGTACTTATTTATGTATATTCTGTGGGTATTGGGGTATCACTACCTTCTACTTGTATTTCTTATTTAGTTCGGGGGAACGTTTCATTTATGAGTACGTACTCCTGTATTTGTCTGAGTGATGAGTCCTTCGGGTGCTTGGTTCAAAATGCGTATGTCAAGTCGGTTGTGTGTGCCTCCATGTTGGCCTTTGGCATGTTATATCGGTCAAAGATGTGTCGGAGTCTATTTCTAGCTAAAGAAATCTTTGCCTCTCTCTCACTGTCAGTCTTGCCGTTGAGGTTATAGAAGACGAGGTTATAGACTCTAGGGTACTATCGGTGTTACTATTGTTGTAGTTGTTCTTGTTATGGTTGCCAGCGTTGTTGTTGCTGCTGGTGTTGTGTTCATTGTTGATGTTATTATTGTTGTTGTTGAGGTCGTTGCTGTTGTTGTTGTTATTGTGGATGTTGATGGTGTTGAAAGTGGTGCTGGTGCTGGTGGCGGTGTGGGTGATGTTGTGGTTGGTATTATTGTTTGCGTGTGGGGTGTTAAGGTTGTCATTGTTATTGTCACACTTTTTCTTATTATCATTGATATTGTTGTTGTTGTTGTTGTTTTTGTTGTTGTTTTGATTTCGTATGTTTGTGTTGTTGTTATAGTTGTTTGTGTGGGGGATGTTGTAGTTATTGTCACTATTGTTATTGCCACTATTACTGCTTTTGTTGCTCTTTTGGTTTCGTATGTTTGTGCTGTTGTTGTTGTTCTAATCTCCATCTTATTTTTAAAAATGTGTTTTCAATCTCAGACAGACAATCAGTTTTTCTGACCTTCTTATATGTCGTGAATTTCGGTGGTAACTGTAAGGCATGCAATTCATCCGTACCTAGATGTACTGCGCCGTATATTCCAGGAGTGTAATTGTTGTTGTTGATGGTGGTATTGCTTTTTGGTGCCCCGGCGTCGAAGTCCTTAGTTTTACATGTTTACACTTTTAATAACTTCAAAGTATTTTCCATTTGAAGCAATGCCTCGATCCAGATGTGTTTTCCACTGTTCGAAGCAGTCCTGGGGATCTTGCGAAGTGATGCTTTTAAAATGCTTCCGTCGTTTTTTGTTTTTCTTCATGTCTTCCACATCTGCAAAATGTTTTCCCTTAAGTACTTTTTTCATTCGGGTGAAGAAAAAGAGCCACAGGGAACAAGATCGGGTGAATAAGGAGGATGGGTAAGCTGGGTCATGCCATTTTTGGTCAAAAACTGTCTCACATTCAAGGCTGTGTGCATAGGCGCATTGACGTGATGAAACCACCACTCACCACTTTACCACAGGTAGGCGCGTTTCGTTTCACCGTGTCTCACAGACGCTTCAGAACTGCTAAGTAAAATATCTTGTTAGCAATTTGACCAGGAGGAACAAATTCTGTGTGGACAATTCCTTTTGCCTTGATGAAAGAAATCAGCATCGTCTTGACATTGGACGCTTTTTGATGCGCTTTTTGGAGGCGTGGTGACATTGGATGCTTCCACCGACTTGATTGCTATTTCATTTCTGGGTCGTAGCCGTAGCGCCAGCTCCGTCACCAGTGGTGACCTTTCGAAGAAGATCTGGATCAACTTCCAACTGTTCTTTAATTTCATGCCAAGCATTCAGTCATGACTGCTTTTGATCTTCCGTGAGCAAGCGAGGCACAAATGTTGCTGCAACTATTTTCATTTACAATTTCTCACCTAAAATTCGTTGGAAAGAGCTCCAGGAACACCAACCATATCAACACATCCGTCAGTTTTTCGGCGACGGTCCTCCAAGATCAGTTCATGAATTTTCGTGATGTTTTCATTCGTTCGGGAAGTCGACAGTCGCCCTGAGCGAGGTTGGCCCTCAAGTGACAAGTGTCCATTCCTAAAGCGCGAAAACCACTCATAAACTTGTGTCTTGTTCATGACAGCGTCTTTGTAAACTGTTTGAAGCATGACGATTGTTTCGGCCGCCGTTTTCCCCAGCAGAAAACAGAATTTCGCGGAAGCACGCTATTCCTTCATTACAGCCATCGCAAAACAAAGAAGCACTGCAAAACAAAGAATCACCATGTGGCAGTATGAACCCACAGAACGCCGCCGGTCGGCAGACTGATGCCTGAGGGTTGCATCAAGTGGCTTCTTGTGGCAGAAACCTGAACTACAACGGGCTTGTCCCACAGAGAACGTTTCCGGTTACTTTTGGGTACAAGGATCATCATTTCACCATTCGTGCACTACTACATGCATTAGCAACTTGCGCCCTTCAATAGACTCCACCTTCATGGTGATCACCACCACTAGACCTTACAAGCTAAACTTAGTTGTCGCACATTGAAGACTAGTTTGCATTATAGCTGGATTAAAAGAAGCATTCAATTTTGTACTCTCGTCGTGAGTGCTCAAGACCCTTCTACTTCTTGATGTTTCAGAATTCATAATCAAAACCAGGCACAAACTTGCATCATCCACCATCCTGAAGTGGTTGCACTGTCATCGATTGAATATGGTACCGCAGACCGCAAAGATACTATTTATAATTTCAATGAATCGTATGGGTTTTTTTTCATTTTTTGCTTTGTTTTTTTTTCGGATGATGGGGTCCAAAAGAGACCTGATAATTGGTTCATAGGAGACAAACACCAACCTGACACATTCCTGAATGAATAAACAAAAGAATGTGGATAATATGAAGGCTCTTAACGTGATTACAATATTTTCAGAGAATATAGGGATGGAATTTGTCCAAGATAGATCTACGAGCCGCTCTAGCAACAGTATTGCCAATGACTTCGCTATTTCTCCAGTATCTTGCGAAGAATCCTGCAGGTGATGGACAGAAATATATTCCTTGAAGTACTCGTAATATAGAAAGCGTAAACACATGGTGTTCCGAGCTATCCGTTTACAATTAATCAATTGCTTAAAATGTGTTTGCTAAATCAGTACTCATACCAACGTTTAAATCAATCGGTTTCATGAAATCCGGGCATTCGATAATGAAACCTAAAAACTACTAACTACATTCAGAAATGTCCATATTCTGTATCTAAAATGAAAAGGAGACAAGGGTTTAACATAGACTCGCATTATATCATTTCGACAGTGTCTGTTGACTGAACTGAATCTGCACCTGAGACAAATAGCGTCTTGAAAATTGGAAAGGTGCTTCACGGAAAGATGACCGGGACAGAAAATTCTTTCTGAGGAGCACCTTTACAATTTATCACGTAGAAAAATTGCACAACTCTTACGCAACAGATCATCAACGGCGCCCTTTCTATCAGCAGAAGACCATGCATGGCTCTCTTTTGGAAGGACTTCAAAATGAAAGTAACAAAGAAAACCAAATAGTTTACCTTGGATCAACAAACGTTGTATTACGAGGGATGTTCAATAAGTAATGCCTCTGACCCACTTGCAGTTGTTTGATCTAGCATGTGTAATCATTTATATCTCTATTGAGTAAGTGGCAAGTTACAGCTCTGAATTAATTGTGGTTTCTGATTTACAGGTGTTTGAACCGAGTCAAGTGTGAAATGGAGCCTGTTGAGTGTCGAGCAGTGATCCGGTTTTTGTATTTGAAAGGACGCACACCACGGGAGACTTTTGATGAAATGAAAGTAACATATGGTGATGATGCCCCATCATAGGACCTTGTAAAACGCTGGCATCGTGAATTCAAACATGGTCGGAACTCTGTGGAAACAGCTCCCAGATCTGGTCGCCCCCCCCTACTGCCATTGATGAGGCATCTGTCCATCAAGTTGAGGCTGCCATTTTGGAAGATCGACGCATAATTATTCGCCAAATAGCCCATGAGGTCAAGATTAGTACTGGGTCTGTGGAAACTATCATTCATGACCATTTGCATATGCAAAAGGTGTCTGCCAGATGGATTCCCAGGTTGCTCACGCCTTTCCAGAAGCAAGAACGCGTCGAGTGCTCGAGGGTGAATTTGGAGATGTGCCAAGAAGATGAGTCAAAATTTTTCAAAAGACTGATTACACAGGATGAAACCTGGGTCCATCACGATGATCCAGAGACCAAAGCCCAGTCAATGCAATGGAAGCACCGTGACTCACCCCCTCCAAAGAAGGCAAGGGTGCAGCCCTCCGCTGGCAAGGTCATGCTCACAGTCTTCTGGGACCAGGACGGAGTAGTGATGACAGATTTCTTGGCAAAGGGTACCACAATTGCAGGAGCCTATTATGCTTCACTTCTGAGGAAATTAAGAGAAGTTATCAAAATCAAGAGGCGGGGCAAGATCAGCAAAGGCATCCTCCTCCTGCAGGACAACGCTCCGGTCCACAACACGCTTGTCGCCAGATCAGAAGCACAGGCGTATGGCTATGAACTCCTCCCCCATCCCCCTACTTTCCTGACCTTGCACCCTCTGATTTTCACCTCTTCCCAGTCATGAAGTTGTTTTTGAAAGGAAAGCGTTTCCCAGATGATGCAGCCTTGATTTCTGAAGTCACGTTCAGGTTGGAGGACCAAGCTGGGGTCTTCTACAAAAACGGTCTCCAGAGCTGCATCAAACAATGGGAGAAATGCGTAACTCTGGGTGGTTCCTATGTAGAAAAAGACTAATAACTGTGCCAAGTTTCGTTGCTCTACTGCTATGGGAAGTGGGTCAGGGGCATTACTTATTGAACGCCCCTCGTAGTTATCACTTTGAAGAGTGTTCTTCTGCAATTCAGTGACAGAAAATAACAAAATATCACCTGATTCATAAAATTAATAGGAATACTTAAACGTGACAACCGATGCAGTGTCTGAGGAATTAGTACTGAAAGTATGATTCACATCATAGGAAGATCAACAATACACCATTTGTTTTTCAAAACAAAGAAGGGAAATGGCCATAACCTCAACTGATATACGCAGTTTTTTTTTCTGCCGTATGATGAAAACTCAAAAAAATATGCTGGAACCCTGGAGCCTCAAGGACCAAGTTTATAATTCTAATTTTAATATCATTTCACAGAAGAAATCACTTCCTGGATCAGATGCTACGCTTTCCTGAATAAGTTTTCGAGGTGAGTTAACAAGGTATACGATCTAAGTGAAATTTACCCGTCTCCGCCATTTTTTTACTACATATCCTCATCGTCATTACCTCTCCCAACGCTAACACTATCATTCCGACCCCTAAAATTGCAACGCATTTCTTTACAGCGTTGACTACCTCTATTACAACTACAACTATCACTTTCTCTTGCCACTATTATATTTACAACGCCGCCACTACCACAACTCCCACAAACAATCACTACTACTACTACTACTACTACTACTACTACTACTACTACTACTACTACTACTACTACTATCACCAACACCCTAGAACCACTACAATCAGCCTCACTTTCTTACACGGTGGGAGTTATAATAAACCATTCTTTTCTTGTTCATTTGTTGCTCCACGTCCCATTATACGGGAGTCGATTGATATCTTAACTCGTTCATAAAGAAGAATCGATGACTGTCTAGATTTTGTTATTGTTGTTACTGATGTAGTCATTATGGCGATAGCGGCTGTTGACGGGTCTACTAATATTGTTCATATCTAACATAAACATGCAACATCAAAGGGGAATCTAAAATCTGTCGGTGACAAAAACTTGTGGACCACCCAGTCATTCAGTAGACGCCGTTCTTCACACACAAATACGTGCGTGAGCGTATATAAATAAATATATTCTTTTAATCCTTTAGTTGTTTCAGTCATATGACTGCGGTCATGCTGGAGCACCGATTTTGGTCGAACAAATGGACCTCAGAACTTATTTTTTTGTAAGCCTAGTACTTATTCTATCGGTCTCTATTGCCGAACCGCTAGTTTACGGGGACATAAACACACCAACATCGGTGTGTCAAGCGCTGGTGGGGGACAAACACAGACACAAATACATACATACATACACACATACATACGTATATATATATATATATATATATATATATATATATATATATATATATATATATATACGACGGGCTTCCTTCAGTTTTCGTCTACCAAATCTACTCACAAGGCTTTGGTCGGCCGGAGGTTATAGTAGAAGACACTTGCCCAAGATGCCATGCAGTAAGACTGAATCCTATATATATGTATGCATATATATATATATATATATTATATATATATATATATATATATATATATATATATATATACATATATATATATACATACATATATATGTATATATATATATATATATAATATATATATATATAGAGAGAGAGAGAGAGAGAGAGAGAGATGTATAGAGAGAGTGAGAATTACACACAAGCACACACACACTCACACATATATAATATCTAAATTAAATGTCTTTGTCAAGTCATGCCAAACGGTTTGGCTTTTCATTTCTGTTTAACCTCTGTGTGTGTGTGTGTGTGTGTGTGTGTGTGTGTGTGTGTGAGATAGTCCTTTCTATTATAGGCACAAAGCCGGAAATTTGGGAAGGGGGATAGTCGATTATATCGACTCCAGTGTTTCACTGGTACTCAATTTATCGACCCCGAAAGAATGAAAGACGAAGACGACCTCGGCGGAATTTGAACTCAGAACGTAACGGCAGACGAAATACGAATTTCTTTATTGCCCACCGGGGGCCAAACATAGATATGGACAGTACAACTGATGGGATCAGTGAATCGATATGATTTTACATAAATGTGACATCAAAAATAAAATACAATACATAAAAATCGAATGGAATACACAGTACAAAAACAATACAAATGAAGCGATGATCAAGTTACGCTCCGATCCCACAAGCACCGATCTACCGCTGATACCTTTTTATTTTTCCTTTTATTTATTTTTTTTTCTCGTCTATTCACACGGTTCCTTGCACGCACAACACTCGTGCAACATACTTCCATCTCTTTTGGAACGTACACTCTGACAGACACCTCTTCTCTTCAAATGAAAAGAAAAAAAGGATCGTAAATTGTCACCAGAGATAAAGTTGCCTGTCTTAATTCCTTTTATCCTAGTCTTCCATACAGCCTCTTTTGCTATTGCTACAACCATGAGAAAACAATTCTTACCTTCGTTCGTTAGAACTCCCGGTGGGTCAATTTTTATAATTGACTCAGTCGACAGCCGTACTCTTCCTTCGCCGGACAACAGATGTTCAGCATAAGCCCACATAAGCCCACATTTCAGTTATCTCCGGACACTGAACAATAGCGTGAGGGACGGTTTCCCTGTCCCCCCCGCATCTTGGACAGGTCGGCGACTGACGTTTACCATGTCTTGCGAGCTTATCCCAAACGGGCAAGGCACCTCTGTAGCATTGCCAGGTTAAGGACTTTTGGAAGTTGTCCAACGTTCTCAACCCGAATGTACGATGAAACAAGCTGTCCAGTTGAATAAATCCGAGACCTAGAGTCGACCCCAGGCCATCGTCGCATTCAGACTCTACCAACCCACTATATAAAATCCGTGTGGAACCCCCACCGCTGGCGTTGCCCGAGCGCCGGAACAGCAAGAGGGCCTTACGGCACTCTTTATGCCACTCACTCGACCTCGGTCTACGAGAACACCAGGCTTCCTGTTCGCAAAAACTCTTGAACTCAGGGAACATTTGTCTGGCCAGCGGAGACCACACCCGTTCACTATCCAGGAGAATCCAGAGGTGCCTCAACCTCAACGCATGTCTGTGCATCATTAACCAAGGCATCCCTAAACCTCCATTTAAAGGCTTTTGACAGCAGACAGAGCGTTTCACAAGTGGCGATCTGCCCTTCCACAAAAAGCGAAAGAGCTGTCTCTCCAACCTGATCAACCACGAATCCGGACAGGGCACGACGGTCAGGCGGTAGGTAATGACCGATGCGATAAACACATTGGCCACTTCTGCCCTCCCTTTCAGGGATAGCCACCGCCAAGACCAGGTCTTGACTACTGCAGCCACCCTGCTCAATACCTCCGTCCAGTTCTTCTCTATCTGGAGGCCTGGTCCAAACCAGACTCCCAGCAACTTAACCGGTCCCTCCGTCCAGCGCCTAACAACACTGTCTGATGGCATCGACTTGCCAACCCAGGTGCCGAGCTGCAAGCCGACCGACTTTTCCCGGTTAATCTTTGCTCCTGCTACCTCCTCGTAAGCCTCAATAGTCTTACCTACTTCACGTAGGCGTGTCACTGTGGTTACACTGATAGTGATATCATCCGCGAAAGCCGTAACAAACTCCTCTAGTCCTGGTTCTCTCGGGATGCCACTCAACCTTTGCAGTAATGGCTCGAGAGCCATCACATATAAAAGTGGTGAAAGCGGACATCCTTGACGAACCGAGCGTCTGATGCAGAACGGCTTCAAAAGGAAACCGTTCACCCGAACTATCGAGTCAATGTTGTGGTACAAAGCGATAAACCACCTGAGGAAGCCAAGGCCCAAGCCAAACCGCGCAAGTACAGTCGCTAGGTATCGATGGTCAACCCTATCAAAAGCTTTAGACTGGTCCAAATGCACCAACGCCCCACCTTTGCCAGATTTATTACCAAACCTCTCTATGGTATAGCGAATAAGATGGAGGGTATCCTGAATGGTTCTGCCTGGGATGGCACATGTCTGTGCCTCCCCGACTATACCATTCGCGACACGCGCCAACCTTTTTGCTAGAACCTTGGCCAAAATCTTCACTTCTGCGTTTAACAGAGTGATGGGCCTGAAATTCTCTAGAACGTCCCCCTTGTCCGGGTCCTTTCTGACCAACGTCACTACTCCCCGGCGCACAGATCTGGGGATAAACCCATTCTGTTTCCAGTTCGCGTACACGTCAGTCAGTAGTTGCCCGAACAAGTCTGGCATACAATTATACAGCTCGTACGGAAGACCATCAAGTCCCGGTGACTTACCCGCTTTACAATCGGCCAAAGCCTCCATCACCTCCTCAGGTGTGATTGGCCCTTCGCAAGACTCCGCATCCGACCCCGAGAGGCACGGCAGCCCGGTAAGAAAGTCCTCGAGGGCTCTCCCACCACCAGGACCGCCGTCACCCCCGAACAGCTGGGCGAAGTACTCCCGAAAGACCTCACACATTTTCTCGGGTTCGTTTATCAAGACACCATTTTGATTCGTCAAAGACCGAATAGAGGAACTATTTCCTTGCCGAGCTTCCACCACTCGGGCCCATCCAGCGGCTTTGATTCCTTCACTTTTCATTGCACGTAACTTAGCTCTGGTAATACTTCCCATGTGGTGGGCTTCAAGATGCTGGTTTAACTCCAGTCTTTTCACCCTCGCTTGGTCTGTATTACCAGTCCTCCAGGCTTCTTCTAGTTCCTTAACTAGACCATCTCCTATTTTACGTCCCTTCTTAGCTAAACTTATGCTAAACCTAATAGACTCATATTTGATGGCTCTTTTTAGGGCGTACCACCATTTGTTATTAATGATGGTACCTGTTAATGCCCTCTGTATTAACATCTTGATCCGCTTTCTGTACTCCTCAATCGCCAAAAGGGACGTATTGAGTTTCCAGTAGCCAGATCCCTGTCTATGCAACTTATCTACCGTCAGTTTACAGGTAACCATCTTGTGGTCACTGTAGCTGACTAGAAAAAACTGTGGACACTCAACTATGGACTTATCTTTTTCTCTAATTAAAATCCTATCTAGATATGTTCTGGTAGACCCGTCACTATTTGACCACGTCCACTGTGGAGTGTTCGGGTGCTCCAACCTATATGGATCTGCTAGCTGAAATTGACTTAGCAGATCCCGAAAGCCTGGGTTACATTTTCTGTTCATGTTCGAGTTTGAGCCAACACAATCTGTGTGTGCTGCACATATTGTATTAGAGTCTCCTAACACTACTAGTGAATGCGACGTGGCTAGGAACTTTCCTAGGCCACGAAAATATTCAGTTTGCGGGCCAATAATGTTTGGTGCGTAAATAGCGACCAGCCTGATTGTCTTGCCACAACTGAATGTCAAGTCGAGAACGACCAGCCTGCCTTCTGGGTCAGAATAAACCAACTTTTTCTCGGCTACCCGGTTTCTTTTTAGTAGGACCAACACCCCACCCCCACCTCCCGCCCGACTCGGAGAAACGTATTTCTCGTAGCCGTTCAGGAGGGGGAGCAGATCTCTTGGCCCCTTCACCCGGGTTTCCGTTGCAACAATTACATCCAAATTTCTCGACCTGATGTCATTCAGAAAGCGACCTTGCTTCCAGCTTGACAACAGGCCATGAACATTTAAACAACCAATGTGAATAGCCATCACTTACCCTCCACCTTTTTTTGATCCAGGGTCGGAGGTGGACGGTCTTGGGAAATAGATTTGTCAAAATCCCGTCTCACCACCGACACAGAGTTATCAGGTGGAGGGGGAATCTCCATCTTTTCCTTTTCTCGCGGGATCGAAGCTGGTAATCCCTGAAATATCGACTTGTTAAAATATAATCTCAATGAAGATACAGTCTTTCTGTACTTATTTTGTAGAATTCTATAAGTCTTATTTGAGACTTCATATATGTCGTAATTGATAAATTCCTCTGAAAGGTTATCAATTTTTTTTACAGTCTTTATGAGTTGAATGTCTCTCATGAGCTCAGTATCTTTAGTGTATACAGCTATTATGCCTTTTTCTTCTTTTTCTCTTCTGGCAGTCTTTTTTGGTCGTTGTTCTGTAGTAGTCGCCGCTCTCGGTTGGGTTGCTGGTTGTATTTTTCTTTTGTTTGTTGTTTTTTCTCATCTGTTTCTTCTTTATCTTCTTCCTCTTTGTCTTTTTTCTCCTCTTCCTCCTCTTCATTTTCCTTGCAGTTCCTTCGAATGTGGCCTAACTGACCACATAAAAAACATCGAGGTTTTCGGCCCTCAACAAACACCACGAGGTTCTCCTCCCCTACCTCAATTGTCTCAGGAATTGTTTGAATTATTTTAGGGTCCGCTTGAATGAGAAGATTAATTGTTTGACCATCCCAGCGTGGGTTTTCCGTAGCGGTAGCCTGGAGGAGAGTAATTTTTTCTACCTCTTTGATTAGGACTGCCGCCAACAACCACATAGGTTCGACCTCTGGCGGGACCCTTGTAATTTTTATTCGCGACGTCCTCATCCCCATATAATAGGGAATTAACTCCACGTCGTTTGTTTTCAGCGTTTCAACTGAGTTCTTGTGTGCTATTTCTTTATTGGTGAACCTTACTTCCACCGTTCCGAATTTTTTTCCTCTTCTCAGAAATACTACGTCGCCCAATATTGGCTTTAAGCACTTTTCTATTTTCTCTTCTGACATTCTTTCAATTTTTCTTTTTTGTAGACAATATATTTTGAAAATTATTGTTTTTTGCTTTTCTTCCTGTAATAACTTTTGCGGAGGTTCAATTTTCACACCGTTGTCAGTTATTTCCATCATTTTGCTGTATTTCATAATTTCGCTTTTATTCGTCGACAGTATCTGGGTTCCACCCCCAGCAGCCAACGCAAAACTTTTTTTTCCATTTTTTGGTTCTATCTGGATGCTAGGCACATCAATTATTCTCTTCGACACAATGCCTTTGTTCTCTGGCAAAGTCGGAAACTCTTCTGGTGAAAGTTCTGACGAGCTCTCAGACACATCTCCAAAAATATCAAATATTTTATCCTCTCTGCTATTCCTTCTTGTAGCGGGGGAAACCCCTATTTCCTTGTCTGTATTTGGCTCCTCGCCGGACATGTATTTCCTCCTCTCAACAGGAGAAACAAGTATTTCTGCTCCAACGGTAGGCTCCATGCTAGACGACATTCTTCCCCTCAAAGGGGGAATGAACAATGCGTGCTACCACAAGCACTAAGTGTTTTCAATTGAAAACTCCAACAGTTAAGTTATTCAACAGTTTACCAAGAAACAACAGTTGTTAACAATATTAACACCACGAAACAGCAATTCTTACTTCACGAACACATGTGCGACAGACGAAATACGGCTACGCATTTCGCACCATGTTCTAACGTTTCTGCCAGCTCGCCGCCTTAATAATAATAATAATAATAATAATGATGATGATGATAATAATAATAATAATAATAATCCTTTCTACTATAGCAGTGGTTCCCAACATGTGGTACGCGAGCACTTTCGGCGTAACATGCGATTTTTAGTTTGGGCTGTTTTCAATATGAATTTGCCCAAGAAATCGTCCGTCACTTCTCACTGCACAAGACTGAGTTGATATCTTACTTCCCGGACGTGACATGTTGCGCCAAATCATTCTCTGTTGAACCAGCCGAACTGCCTGTCGGGGCCAGGGAACAAGATGGACTGACAACTATCCAGGCTCACGAAACAGCAAAGACGAAGCACAAAGAATGCTCTCCTATAAACTTCTGGCTAAGCATAGCTTTCTCGTATCCGACGCTAGCCCGTCAAGCTGTTCCCCAGCAACTGATTTTTCCCTCTACGTGGGAGTGTGAGCAGGGGTTCTCAGATTTACTGGCCATCAAGTCGGAGCCGTCTTGCTGCGCCCGGCCATGATTTCCGATGCGCCGTAAGCAAGGTTATGCCTTGATTTGACCAGCTAGTGGAGAAGAAACAGATTCAGCTCTCGCATTAAACTGAGTTGTGTTCTTTATTGTTAGTTCATTTGTGTTTTCTACTTGTGATTAAATTGATATCTGATCGAACTGAGTTTTTCTAGAACCAGGTGTACGAAACCTCCACGAAGTACACGATCACAAAAAGGTTGGGAACCATTGTACTATAGGCACAAAGCATGACATTTGGGTGGGGGAGATATTCGATTATATCGGCCCCAGTACTCAGCTGGTACTTAGTTTATCGAACCCGAAAGGATGAAAGACAAAGTCGACCTCGACAGAATTTGAACTCAGAACGTAGTGACGGACTAAATACCGCTATGCTTTTTTCCCGGCGTGCTATTATTATTATTATTTTATTTATTTTTTTATTATTATTATTATTGTTGTTGTTGTTGTTGTTGTTGTTTCAAATTTTGCCACAAGGACAGCAATTTTGGGAAAGGGGATGAGTCGATTACATCGATACTAGTGTTTAACTGGTACTTATTTTATCGACCCCGAAGGGATGAAAGGTAAAGTCGAACTCAGAAAGTAGCGACGGGCGAAATACCGCTAAGCATTTCGTCCAGCGCGCAAATGATTCTGCAGCTCGCCGCAAATAATAATAATAATGATGATGATGATGATGATAATAATAATAATATAATAATAATAATAATAATAATAATAATAATAATAATAATAATAATAATGATGATGATAATAATAATAATGATGATGATAATAATAATAATAATGATAATAATAATAATAATAATAATAATAATAATAATAATAATAATAATAAAGGCCACTTTCCAGAAAGGGAAACTGAAGACCTCACATTCAGTGGTGTTGGATGTTGACACAGTCATAAAAGAACTCGAGCAGGAACAAACTTACAAGTACCTCGAAATAAATGAGTGTTATGGCATTCAACATGCAAGTATGTAAAAGAAGATTAGGTAGGAGTGTTACAGGAGAGTTCGAGCAGTCCTAAAATCCAAGTTAAATGCATGTAACAAGATGTTAGCTATAAATTCCTCAGCAGTTTCGGTTATTTAGTTTCAGTATGTTGAACTAGAATATGCGCGAAATAAGGAAAATTGGCAGGAAAATCCGTAAGCTGCTGATTTGCAATAAGATGCACCACCCAAAGGCAGACGCAGATCATCTTTACCTACCCGAACTCAAGGAGGTCGAGGCTTGATCCAATGTGAAATTTCCTACAAAACCACAATTTGACTAGCAAAATATCTTGAAACATCTAACGACTGGATACTAAAGCTCGTTGAAAACCATGAAAGACATAAGAAGCTACATTCTGTTATGAAGGAGAGCAAAAAATTTTCAGGTGAGTTAATGCATAATACCCAGGCTGAACAGTAGAGGGAGGTGCAGCAAATGTAGTTGCAAAGAAGATGAAATCAATAGCAAATCAAAATGCGCTTGAACAGTTGGCTGATAGTTGGGAACAAAAATCTCTGCATGGCAAATATGTGGCCTGTAGCAAACAAGCTAATGTAGACCAGAAGCACACACATCAGTGGCTACGGAGCTCAATGCTAAAGGCTTTATCTTGGCTGCCCAAGATCAGAGCTTATTGACCCAGAACTATCAAGTCAATGTGATGAAAAATGCTGTATACCCAAAGTGCCGATACTGCAACGATAGGATAGAAACAGTCGATCACTTAATCTCTGGATGTAAGGTTTTAGCACCCGTAGAGTACAAATCAATACATGATAGAGTTGACTAATATATACAATGGATAAGGCGGCGAGCTGGCAGAAACATTAACACGCCGGGCGAAATGCTTAGCGGTATTTCGTCTGCCGCTACGTTCTGAGTTCAAATTCCGCCGAGGTCGACTTTGCCTTTCATCCTTTCAAGGTCGATTAAATAAGTACAAGTTACGCACTGGGGTCGATATAATCGACTCAATCCGTTTGTCTGTCCTTGTTTGTCCTGACTGTGTTTAGCTACTTGTGGGTGTTAAAAAAATTAGAGCAAATAAACCAGATATTGTTGTGAAAGACAAAAGCATACCCTGTGACCATAACATCTCGGCAAAAGAATTTGATAAGTTCAAATCTACTAAAGATCTGCTAATCGAAATCGAAAAGATGTGGCATCTCAAGACGGTTACAATACCAGTGATTGCAGGAGCACTTGGAATTATCAAAAAAAGGAACTGAAAATTATTTAACAATCATCTCTGACTTACCATTCATGCAGGAAGTGCAAAAGTTTGTCTTAACTGGTACGTCACACGTACTGAGAAGAACATTGTCGCTGTGAATTTTCTTTTCTTTTTCCTCTTTATTTTATGTTTACTTTTCTATTTTTAATTTTTCTGTTTCTCTCTGTCTTCCCCTTTACTCTATCGCCTGACTCTATAAATGAACAATCTGGTGTGTTCGTTTTCATGGGTAATAATGTATACAGTTCGTTTCTCTGCCCTAGGTGTCAGGAAGACACTCGGCAAGAAATAGAAACAGAATCGAAAGAAGATGCTAAGGAAAATAATAATAATAATAATAATAATAATAATAATAATAATAATAATAATAATTGATGAATAATTGTGCCTAAATTTGAATCTTTTATTATTATTATCATTATTATTACTATTATTATTATTATTATTATTATTGAGTGAGAGAGTAGTGCCTGCCATCAAAGTGGCACTGGAGTAAAATATACGAAACCCAGTATACCCATCATGACTAACCATCTGATAAGGGTACACCAGGCACATGCATCACAACCATATGTGAGCGACACGGTGATCTCATATCAAGATAAACAGCACATGACCTTTCAGGTGAAGCCTAGTTAGAATTTTCTTCAAGTCGAGCCCATCCACAAGTAGCTCAAAAGGTGCCGGAATAAGGGTTGTTTGAGGATGTTAAACGAAACACCCACATTTCCAAAGGTGAATTATCCAAACTCCAAAGATTTCCTCTCTACACATGGCTGTGATGTTCCCCTTCTGCTCGTGATCAAAGATGCACATATCGTCAGCTACTAAGGGACATGCTCAATTGGTTATGGTCAAACAACTGACAAGCAAATCTGTGGTATTGAGCAGAACATTTGCTGTAGCCCATCTTTTATACAAAGACAAAACGATGTACATGATAACACTGCCAATCAGTTAAGATAAAAGCCATGAGAGCCACTGCCTAGTACTGCATTAAAGCATTATTTTTTTCTTAAATTTTGGAGCAATTTTAGAGGAGGAGGGGAAAGTTGATTATATCGAACGGGTGAAATTTTAACTTAGAATGTAGAGACGAACGAAATGCCGCTAAGCATTTTGCTCGGCGTGCTAACGATTCTGTCAGCTCGCCGCCTTATATATAGTGGTAGTAATATTGTCAGTTGGAAATTCAATCACATTCATTTATTTGTTTCTGTTGGAGCAAAAACAATGAAGTTAAACTTGACCATATTTGAACGCAAAACCTAGAGAAAAATTTAAAACTAAATACTGCAGAGCATTTAATGACAGTCATTTCTCTGAGTAAATCAGTGGTTTTCAACCATTCTTTGGCTGTGGACCCCTTTGATTCCTATTTAACTCCAATAGGAGCCTTATAACCATCAGAAGTTTTTAAAAAACCTATTATATTTCTATAACTAAAATATTATTAGGAATTGCCTTTAAAAATTGTTTAAATGTTTTGTGTATTGTAGAAGCATAGCCAATTTAGTGCACATAATTTTTAACAACAAAATCTTATAAGGAACCCCAAAGGTCATGTGGATCCCAGTTGAGAACCACTGGTCTAAATACTTTAAATATTATCTGATTTCCATGGCAACAATGTAATATGCGATTTATCTCTGTTATCCTGCACGATGTACTTATACTTCTTACAGAAGCAGTTTGCACGGACATGCTTCGCACGAGCATATTTCCACGGATTCTCAGCTCGGCATTATAATTTACTTTTTACGATAAAAAAAATTCTTAACTTGCTCGTGTTCAGGATTTGTACGCGCTTTTATTTAAGACAAATGGAAACCAGGTTACTGGATGCTGTCAGTGTCAAGACGTTATTTTTTGTGAGAAAGAGTGTGAAAAATTGTAGAGAAAGACATAATAAGATCGAATCGCGCGAGGCGCTTGCCGCTACTTGTAGTTACTTTTTTTTAGAAAGAACGTTGACCCTCCGTCATGGAGACATATGCGAGGGTTACCGCAACGAGAAATAGCGCGTCGCTTGTGAAAAGAAATGTAACGTTTAAGACGGAAGAAATGAAGAAATATGAAAAATACGTAAAAAGGGAGGGTGAAAGCGTCAAGCTGATCCCTCCAGCAGAAACAACGAAGGAGAGGAACAACAAAACGATTACATACAGGATACAGGATAGAAACTCGAGGAAATTAACACGAATATCGGTAGAAGATATAGAAAAGTGTCTTGGAGAGATAATGGATAAAGCGACATACGTAAGTAGAGGGAAGAAGTATGGTACGGTAGAAGTGAGGTTTGCCACAAGTGAAGAGGCGGCCTCGCTATCTTCCGCTGTCCTAAGAGCGGAAGATTTCACAATGCTACCAACATACAAAGGAAGACGAGGCAAAAGGATTAAGATCCCAAACATACCGCCGGAGATAAAAACGGAATGGCTGGTGACAGCCATTCTAGGGTCGGCTGAAGACGAACCAGAACTGGGGTCTATTACAGAAACCAATATTGTGAACTGGAAGGAATTCAGTGTCGAGTTGCGGCTGATGGCCACAATAGAAGATATTGAACGAGTTCCCTTTCAAATAGAAGAGGAAAACGGATCAACAATTAGCGTAATTGTAGAAAGAAGACCGAATTGTTACTTGTGTGGAGCGAGAGGCCATATAAAGGCGGAGTGCCCATTATATGAATTTACAGTGGAGAAAGAAATAGCAGAAAAGGAGCAAAATAAGACACAGAGTGGAGAGACAACAGAAGAGGAACAGAGAGAGAGGGGGGAAAAAGAGCAGGAGAAAGGGAAAAACAGCGCACTAAAGGAGAAAGAAGACAAGGAAAAAGAAACAACAGAAAGGCGACAAGAGAAAGGAAAAGGCAGTACGCTGAAGGAAAAAGAAACAACAGAAAAGGAACAAAAGATACAAGGTAGAGAAACAATAGAAAAAGAACTAAAGAGAGAACAGAGACAAGAGAAAGGAAAAGGCAGTACACTGAAGGAAAAAGAAAACAAGGAAAAAGGAACAACAGAAAAAGAACAAAAGACACAAGGTAGAGAGACAACAGATAAAGAACTAAAAATACAAGAGAAAGAGAAAATCAGCACACTGAAAGAAAAAGAAAATAAGGAAGGCAAGAAGAGAGAAAGAGATAAACCAAGGGAGGAGAACAAAGAAGCAACCAGTCCTAAAAGGAAGACAAGAGAAATTACAGGATGGAACTGGCATTACAGATTCTATGGAGCATTTGTAATACACAGGACCTGCCCTGAAATGATCGAAATAATAAAGAGAACAAAAGGACATTCATGGGTTAGGATGGGAACCGAGTTTGAAAAAGATGAAACGGGTGCTCTAATCCATGAGGACAGTGTCGATGGGTTTATCGAGGCCGCCGGAGAGAACGTGATAGACCACTGGATGTGCCGATTGGTAGAGCGTCCAGATCACGTGGATCATTACGATCACCTGATGCACAAAATAGAACTTATCTAAAAGTGTTAAAAAAGAAGGACTCTGTTAGCGAAATGTATTTCGAGATTCTGTGGAATTTTTGTATTGTAAGATTTTGTGGATTCAGTAGTAATTTTTGGAAAAACCATTGGACGAAATGTAACCACCCGATTTCGGGAATCGAGTGGGCATTGCACCGCATTGTAATATCTTTTCATGACTCATTATTTTTTAAAATTTTCTTCGTCTTATTTCATCCGCTTTTATTATTTTTAAGTTCCCCGATTCTATAGTCCCCATCTATGTTCAGTCCTTTATGGACAATAAAGAAATTCTAAGCCATTTAGGTCACTAATTTCACTTGAGTAAAACAGACATCACTCTTTCCTAATTAATACACTCTACCGTAAAACCGCAGGTTTTTAGCACGTAATCAAATAGAGAAAAAAGTTGTAGAGTGTGACTAATGTAAGAATTAACTACCTCAAGCAAATGCAGTGACCCACGTCGAATATCCCCTTTATTCTTGCTCTTCGTGGTTAACAGGAATTGCTCCATAAGTGTTTTTGAGAGCGATTAATTGTCGGAAAAATTACAAACTAAATACATAACTTTAATTTATTTCGTAATTCTACAGTCTGTGTTCAATTTCTACCAAAGCGGTATTTATCATTTGGAAGTATTTATCATTGAATAATACAAAGAACAGATTCTTCTGTCCATAGACAAAGATAACTTTCTGCCTAAGCAATGTTCTATTGTTTTCAATACCGCAACCATAGATAAATTACTTTAATTAAAAAATATATTTATCTCTTTCTTGAATTATTTTTTTATTCACTAAATATTTTATTGCAATACATACATACTTTTTTTTTTTTTGTAATATTGCTGAAGAAACGGAAATTTGACACCTGTTTTTCTTTTCAAAATTCAGCGGTAAATTATCACGTGACTTAAATTGGGTTGTACTTTCATAAATACTACATTTGTCAGTAATGATTGTATTTCTAGACTTCAATGTCACTGCTTTATATATATAACCGCAATTAATATCTAGAACCTTCAATAGTCGAAAGGAAATTGATTTTACTTCGATGGATATTGATGATATTGTATGCGAGTTTGAAATTGGTTTCGATCAAGTGGTAGGTGTTGTCTTTTGCTCTTAACTATGTAACGACCGTATAGAAAAAAAAATTGTGTCGAATGGGCTAGTAATTTCATTTCAGTTTCCACTTATTCACCTTTTATTCATTGTTTTATAGCCTTCCCTGAATACATCTCTTTTAGGTGTAATTTGCTAAATTTAAAACTTAAATACCATGTCCTGTATTATAGTTTTTAAAGTATGCTTCAGAAAATCAAAGGTTTATTAAACTACCCGTAAAATTCAAGTTTGCTTTCAACAATTCTCTTATATTTACTTTTATGAGTACATTATATATGCAAACCATTTTTTTTTCTTATGTCTTGCTATATTGCCATGTATTGAAAGACAGGAATGGTTTTGGGTGTTCTTTTAATCTTATAAATTGTAGTACTTTTGGCATTTTGTATTAAAATGTATTAATGATATTTTGTAAGGTTATCTTCTCACGCTAACAGCCAGTCTTCAACGAATGGAGCCTTAACTGCATAAGCGTATACCCCACATCTTTGTTTCCCTATGACTTCCTTTAAAATGCTATTGTTCCGTAAAATTTTCCGGAGATATATTCAAATTTATCTTCATAAAATTTAAAAACCTTAATCGTAGTGCATCCCATAGAAAACGTATCTATGGAAAATTTCTTTTAAAAAGTGTTTAAGAAATACATGAGGAAACAAGGTATGCAGGGCACACTTTTTAGTTACGCTGAATTTGAAATATACGTGTAGCAGTTTTACTTAAGTTTTTACAATAATGATGTAGAGTTAAAGGTGGGCTCCAAGGAAGAAGGTAAAGCGAAGCATTTTCAATTCCCGATTAAATGTTTACCACTTAGCGGCATTTAGGGGGCAGGAGAATGGATGTCACACTTCTGAATTTCGAAACCTACCCAGTGTTCTATATCAAATCTGCTATCTTTGCTGTCACGTTTTCTTTTTTTTTTTTTTCCCCTTTTTGTTCCACTTGTTTTCAAATCGAGAGTACTGATAAAGTTTTCTATACTAATTCTGAAGATGAAATTCATTTTTACCATAAATGAATGAATAAAAAGTCAATGGCTTTCAAAGTTTGCAAATTTTGAGTAATTTTAGTCGAAAGCTACGGGCACATTGATGCCGGTTTCCATTGTAACAAGCAAGCTGTTACTATAAGCACCTAAAGCGCTTAAAACTACCACCACGTGTATTTTTTTTGCCTGCGTATTTTCTTTGACGAGTGACTATTTTCTGAACTTCCGTTTTTGAATTGTCGTTACAAAAAATGTACTTTGTTTACAAGAACTGAACTATTACTACACTATAATATAGTTTCTTTTTTCTGTAATTTTTCTTTTTTAAATAATTTACTTGCCTATTCAATCGTTTGAACCCTTACCCTACACCCTAACTTTAACCTTAAACACTAACGTACATTTTTTTGTAATTTTTCGCAAAATTTCGTTTTTTCCTTTTGGAATTATTTACATATCTGTTCGATCTTTTCACATTATTTCAGTCCTTAAAACTTCAACTTTTGTCGTTGTAATGTTTTGCTTTTATTTTATTAAATAAAAATTCATCGTTGTAATGTTTTTGATTTCATTCTGTAATAAATAGGCAGCTATCACGTAGAAAATACCAGATTCCAATTTTTTTTTTTTTTTTGCTGGAGTAATGATCAAACTTTAAATCTCTAACGTTTTCCTAAAATTTTTCTGGAATAAGTGTATAACAATCAGATTCAATGTGAAAAATTATGCTAATATTTGAAATTTGAAAATTTTCACTTTATTTTAAAATTTCAAAACTTGTGATAGCTACAGATAATAAACCTGATTGAACAAACCTATGATCAAAAGCATTCCACCCATGCCCACTCCAGTTGGTACTTAACACAAAAAGCGCGACGGGCCACAATCGCGGCCGTCAGGTACAGGTTAACAGGCTACGATCGAGGCCTAGATAGATGCATTTACTTTATGGGCATTTGTTGGAGTCTAATGTCGTTCAAACGCTCCGATACTCCACCACCCACCCACCCCCAGAATGCAAGAGGGCTAATAGTTCAACTAATGACTTCAGATGATGTAAAACTTGCCACCATTATATACAAAGAAGATATTTTAACTATCTTTTTGGTTTTTATGTGCATGGTGGTTTCATTTTCATAAAATGTGCTCAGACTACAATATCCAAAGTGCCTTGTCTTTCTGAAGACACGTAGAATTTGTACATGTGAACGCTATTTTGGCACAATATACTTTGATAAACGTCAAACTTTTAGGAGTGTTGTTACATCAATAATTCCGTTTCTATTATAGAGTGAAACACATTGTCTACTTTTTTCTTTTTTTCTCGGTGTTGGGGTTCTCCGCAGAAGTATTACCCATTTGTAATCATTAGCCGTCATAAGCGGTTTGTGTTCCTTATATTAAGCAACACTTTCTACTGGTACTTATTTACAGCCAGATTTGTATCATTCAGTGTAATTTGCTGGGACGCACTACGAATTTTCACATGTCACAGAGGGCAAAAAGGAGGGGTCCTCAAACTTGATATCTGATAAAAAAAATTCGCAACAGAATGGACGGTGTAGTTTAGTTAAACTGGGTGATAAATCTACCATGCAAGTAGACTATGGCCGAATTTGAAATCAGCATAACAAATACCGCAAAGCAACCTGTCAAATGTTCTTACACTTCTCACCAATCCACCAACATGGTTTTTTATCAACTCCGACAGAATGAAAAGCAAGGTGAACTCCATATTTCTTTATTATGATTATACAATCGTTACATAGAAGGACAAATACAGGACATACATGCAAAAAACAGTTAGGAGGTTCGATTAAAAATTTTCCATAACATTTGGATTATTCATTATAAAAATTCGTCTGTAAATTGTCCTTTACATGACCAATAGAATATCATAACATTACATAAACTTTCGATCTTACCGAAGTTTTAAACCCCGGCAATTTATAAGGCCCCGCAGCTTTTGTTTCCTCTCCTCCCTCCATAGTTAAGCTGGGTTTCTGACACCCACCTTTTTTTCCACTTCCTTCCATCTTTTCTCATACACACCCCGTGGTAAGATCCTCTTTTCCGGCCCCATTTTGCTCTTCAGATGATATCTGAAGTAAGTGAGCAAGCCGGGGCCCGAGACAAAGGATCCTATCGCGACTCCTTCCATTCTTGTTCGCCACATGCATTCTTTTACTACTGCAACCGTGCAGTGAAAACATGCCTCACCTTCCTTCGAGAGTCCAGTTGGCGGTATCATCTTAATCATAGACTCAGCAAGCAAGGTGAACTCCAAGAATTGAACTCAATGTGCTGAGATATATATATATATATATATATATATATATATATATATATATATAATATATATATATATATACTGCGCAGTATACTAACCGACGCCCTTTACAACTCTACCAGTTCGTCGCCAAGTTGGCATTGCAAAAAAACACTCTATCATTTGTTCCAAACAGCGACAATGGTGAAACGTACGTAGGAAAGAATAATATAAACCTGTTCTACATTTGCTCTGCATAACTAGTAATACTACTAAGTAGGTTGGTTGCTCAACTACTATACTAGGATCAGATTGAATGATGATAATCTACGTAGTGCTCTAAACTTAACAGTATCAGTCGTATATCTTTTTGTACACACAAGATACAGTATATATAACGGTTATGTATATTTCAACGAGGAGACTGAAAAACCAATACTTTAGAAAACAATATCCCGAGCAGTTTTTTTTTTTCCGTCGAGTTACAGTTTCTGGTCCCTTGCACTTTTAGAAATATAGTGAGCCGGTGATTGGTCCGCTGGAAGCCTACAACCATTCATGCTTTTAGCCCAGTATAAAATTAGCTGTCGTCTGTAATTCTACCAGCTAAACCCTATGAATAGACGTGCGACTAATCTCAAAGTCCGTTTGAGTAAACTTGAAACTGTCGTTTAAATTTGTTGTCGAGGAACGTTGACAGTTTTCCTCATGAAGCTTTAAGTCTGAAATTTAACACCACCTTATTACCAGTGCAACCTACGGAGCTTATTCCTAGATACTACTGTATTCATCTATATTTAGATGTATTGGATCATTTTATAATTAAGTTGTTGGCCGCACAGCTGGTGTATAGATGAATCTTCGACTTTCCTCTCGATTGTCTGATGTGTTGACTCATTTACAATCTGAAAGTCTGTTATATGCTTCTAAAACGCAAAGATTGGAAAGACCGATGTTCATCACCGGTTTTGAGAGCGCCATTCAAATATTGCAACAAATAAAGTTCTCAGTGTCGTTCCAACAGCACCAGATTGTATTGTAACATTGTCAAGAAAATTTAATTCTCTATGGTCACAGTACAGCTTGCTCAAAATGTTTCATGAGCTTTACTGCTGAATTCACGAGTCATCCTTCAAAGTATTATCAGGCGAACAACCTTTAAAATATCGATTGTAAACTCGGCCGAATCACTTATACAATTGGGTAGGCTGAAAAATGCAACACCGTATCAATGCTGTGACCCTGTCTAGATATCCCACCGCTGTTATATTTGTTAAGTGATTCTTAACGTATTGAATGTAGTGAATCAAAAAATGGCACTAAAAATATACCTGTAGTGAACCTCAATTATTAATAGCACTCCGATGATTGCGACGACTAGTGTTCTTGTTGATCTGATCAACGAAACAGCGTCCTCGTGAAATTAACATGCGTGTGGCTGAGCACTCCACAGACACACATACTCTTAATGTAGTTCTCGGGGATATTCAGCGTGTCACAGTATGTGATAAGGCTGGCCCTTTGAAATACCTGTACTACTCATTTTCACCAAATGAGCGGACTAGAGCAACGGGAATAAGGCGCCACCGGGAACTGAACTCGCGTCCTTATGATCGTGAAGCGAATATCCTAATCACTAAGCCTCACGCCTTCAACTTCATTATTAATTTTAATGATAAAAGACTAGAAAACAACACCGAAGTGTATATGAATTGAAAAGGAATGTTTTCTATATCATTGTTGAAACATCATTGAGGACTTTCCAAATTCTTGCATCATTCCATATCGGTATATTGGTGAGAGAATTTCAGCTCAGTAGTGCATAAAGAAGAAATGTGTGCAATCAATGATATACAGATTACAGCTGTATATTTTTACTTATCAACAACTAGGTGGATGGAGCCATTGAGAATTAATGAATACTACTCGGCACCAAGGAGGATATTTTTTAACTCCAGATTATCTGTAATCAAGGAGATTTATAATCATAGGCATGCTAGCCATCTCTGTTAAAACAATTAATGTCCCTCTCAAAATAAAATATAAACGGTAGAGTGCTATTTCAGAAAGTTATGGATCTATTTCTAGCAAATCAAACAACTGCGTTGAGAGTGTAATTCTATTTGCGTTCCAGCTCTTCATACTCTTCAAACTATAAAAAGATGATACTATAAGTCTGACGTGACGTGTAACAAAGGTAGGAACCACTATGTAATCACTCAGCTTACGAAAGATAGCAATCATCACTCATTGAAACCATATCCAATACCCTTAAAAACACAGTGTTTATAAGACCATGTGGTCATAAATATACGAAAAGACGAAACAGTCACAATTGGAACGTCAATGATCATAGGCGTGTCCAGTGAGGGTTAGCCTAGGGTTAAATAGTTACAAACTATAAGATGTTGACTTTAGTCGTCAGCTAACAATCAACTTTTATCATGTTTAATACTGGCAAAAAATAATATCAAGGGAGAAAACTTAGAATTATAATTATAATTATCTCCCTTAAACGCTAAACTTTTCCGTACCCAAAATATCTGCATTTTATTTTTCTCAGTCTATTTTTAATTAGTTATAATATACATTTTTTAATCGTTTACTTGTTTCAGTCATTAGACTGCAGCCATGCTGAAGTACCACCTTGAAGAACGATTTGATCGCATAATTTTTTGTACGTCTGGTATTTATTCTATCGGTGACTTTTTAATCACTAGTTTACGAACACTCAGATTAATTATTTCCTTATTTTTCTTGGTTTTAATTAATTCTTGATATTCGAATAGTTATAACGGTAATGAATTCTATTGGAAAACTTAATATATATGTCTTCTGGCTACGAAAATATCGTCTATCCTTTATTTCTTTATTGCCTACAGGGGGCTAAACACAGACGGGACAAACAAGGACAGACAAACGGATTAAGTCGATTATATCAACCCCAGTGCATAACTGGTACTTATTTAATCGACCCCGAAAGGATGAAAGGCAAAGTCGACCTCGGCGGAATTCGAACTCAGAACGTAACGGCAGACGAAATACCGCTAAACATTTCGCCCGGCGTGCTAACGATACTGCCAGCTCACCGCCCTGTCTATCCTTTAATATAAATGTTCGATGGAATGAGGGATGTAGTAGTAATAACAACGAAGGAAAGCAGTATCAGACACCAGCTGAAAAGTTGTTGGTTGGTATTTTGTAGCAGCATAGGTTGTATAAATAAGACAGTTATCTTCCAACAACCTTCAATGGCGGTGGCGCTTGGTTCTGGTGAGGATTCTGTCGATTCGCAAAGTGGAAAAAGTTATTTGCTATATACTACCGTCCTTCCCAAGAGAATGCAATATTTACTATTATGACCGGATTCCAACCCGGGATGCAGCAACAAAGTCCAGCCGCCATATTTCTTTGCCCTACCTCACTGCCTCGAGGTCTTGGATACATTCCAGGCTAGTGTCTGCAATCAAATTGTTGATGTGTGACGACGTTTTCCTCTTCTTACATCCCCATGAAGTGGATTCTACAAGACTAATTTGGATGCTCCCAATTCAGGGCAGTGCGCACAACAACCAGTTAATCGCAGCCGTTTTTGCCTGATCTTCTTGCTAACTTTCGGCCAGTTTCCACAAAAGCATTCGTTTGTCATAGCACGGGAAACGGGAGATATGTACAATGCAAATGTCAGCAGCATCGCAACTGGAGGGTAAATCATTTTCATCCGGTCACTGGCGTTTTCGGGTATCTACGATCAACAGACAAACTTAACTGACGACGATTGTGCCTTCTAAAGATGCCTTGATAAGTACAGCTATGTACTGCCCCGACTATTGCAACACCTTAAGTTAAAGGCCTCCTGGGAGGCAGTGTTAACGAACGGGGACGTAACTACAGTCTCGTCTCTTAGAATATTATAACATTGGATTTGAGATCTTGTTCTGATTACGAGATACAAGAGTTTTCGTTCATAGCTTTTCAGCTAATGCTTAACGTGCCACACACTGTTTTCGCTAAAAGAACTTAATCAATTTAAACTAGAAGTCATTTATTATGCACTTTCTTGTTTAGGTCAACGATGGCAATGAAAAAAATCATACTTGTGCCGATTATTCCAGTCCTGAAACTTCAGATGATTCTTCGTCAGATTTGATTCAAACAAGCACAGAAGTATTGTGTGATTCAGGACCATTCAAAGATAAGTGTCCCAGTTGCCTTAATAATTCAACTTCACAATCACCACTTTCAGCTCAGTCACTTTCTCCAATCTCAACACTTGCGGCTACTCAACGGAAAACCTCAGATTGCTCACCAATTTCAACTGCCTCATCATCATCACAATCAACTCCGTTGTGCTCAGCCGGTGTCTCTTTAGTGATAGGCAGCTTGAAATGGTGTACAGAACTAACTGAAATAATAGCCCGGCTCACTATTGGTCATCAAGTGCAAGTATGTATGGATGATGAAAGTGCGTATGAGATGTGCAACAGGCAAGCCTATAGCTTGATATGGCTTCTAGTAAACTCACCAGTCAATCAAGAATTACTTAGTCTTACAACTTCCATTAGGTAAGTCGTTTTCAGGAAAATATTTTCCTAAATTTTGTCTAGTTTGCTTTATTTGTGTAATATAGATTTTATGTAATGCTGCTGAGTGGTTTGGTTTAGTCGTTCATTATTGATTGGTCTGTAGAGCACGTGGCGGTGTCTTTCATCAAAACATTGTAAAAGTACTCCTCTCGTTTGTAAAGTAGAAGCTTGTAAGGAAGAACATATAATTCACTTCATGCAACTTAGTGTCTTGAGGATGTAGCACTTGCTTCTCAAACTAATACAAAAATTAACTGTAATCTTAAATATCGTGGTATATTAATCATAGACTGGCTGAATGAAAATCGCTAAGACATGGAGTTAGACTCGGTTCTTATAGGCAATTCACCAAAACCTTATGAAATGATAGCATTAGTTACGAGACTTACAGCGTTACTTTTTAATTTGGACATTTTCCTTATAATACCCCCTACTGCATCGCTAAGATTTTTTTGTGAAGATTATCTAAACACAAAATTTCTACAGTAGCTATTCATTATCAATCAAACCACCTACATACTTAAGTTTATCCATTAATGTATCCAGTCGATTCTCTTAGTATAATTTCATCAATTTTTCAAGAAAATACTTAGGAAGCTGTTTAACTTCCAGTACAGGATTGTCTTGCAGATCTTTCTCCAAAATATCTAAAAGATTTAGTGCATTCTTTGCTACAATCATATCTCGAAAGTTTAATTATCAACTGTACATAGCGCACTGTTGCATAGGAAAAGAATATCAGAAAGTTATAAGATAAAAGTCTGCTATTTTTGTTTGAAAACAGTTGTATTTTGTCCGTTGTTGTTAATTTCGTTTTGATGTAGAAAATATCTCTTGTTGTTTAGATATGTCAGTAAATATAACAAAAATGCTATTGTTATCGGAGTCTCTCCCACTGAAATTGATGGTAAGTTTTTCTAAAGTTTATTATATTTATTATTGAATTACATGAGCCGTCATCTCTGTACCAGTTCCTTGATAAAGACGCTTCAAGTATTCATCCCTCATGCTTCTCAAATAGCCCAATCCATCTTGTTTTAAACATGCGCCACCAATCGAACACTGTACAAATGAGTTCCGGTATTGGTATAATAGGTTAAGGAAATCTGATTGCTTAGAATAATTGATACTAGCACAAGTAAGGTACTTATTTTCATTGACCTCATAAGACAAGCAACGACAATCCTCGGCATGATCTGAACGCGGTATATATGTAATATTTGCCGAAAAGCTACTACAAATGCTATAGTTTCCTTATCTTTCTATAGGCTCTTGTGTTAATTCATCTTCTCTCATTAATAAAATTTGCGTTAAATGACCTGAAAAGTAAAATTACTCTCAGTCACTTGAAGTGATGAAAACTGGAATAAATCCCAACACTCTTTGTCTTCAAAATCATGGATTATATGATTGATTCTGCAAATTAATTGATAAATGTCACTGATACAAACGTCCTTCTGATTTCATTTTTCGTGTAATATAATATTGCATGATTCTGCCGAGGTTGACTTTGCCTTTCATCCTTTCGGGGTCGATAAATTAAGTACCAGTTACGCACTGGGTCGATATAATCAACTTAATCCGTTTGTGAAACCACCCCTCCCAGAGTGAACTTAAAAAAGAAAAGAGAGTCGATGAACTCGTATATGGCCGTTAAGGCATCAAATAACAGACTTGGAAACGTACTGGCAGCTATGGCCAAAGTGGAGAGAATAGGGAAAAAGAACGACTATGTAGTTTACAGGATAGGCCGGAAGGATTACGGACGGATAAAATCCGAATTCTTCCATGACGTAGGCCCACTTAGAATGGATGTGACATCTCCACATATATTCGAGGGCCTACGTCAGACTCCCCCACGAGGCCCTGAAAAAGAGTTAAACAAAGAAGAGAAAGAGAAAACCGAACCACTGATATAAAGGTAAGTAATGGATTACATTTATGTTGGTTGTTTGAATGTGCGCGGCCTGGGAGCAGGCTGGAAGCAAGGTCGCTTCCTGCACGATATCAGGTCGCGTAATTTAGATGTTACTGTTGCTACAGAAACCCGGTTAGAGGGGCCAAGAGGTCTACTCCCGCTGTTTGACGGCTACGAGAGTTTTTTCTCTCCTGGCAGTCCTACTGGCGGAAGTGGGGTGTTGTTCCTAATAAAAAGAAACCGGGTTTCTGAGAAAAAGTTAATTTTTGCAGATCCAGAAGGTAGGCTGGTCGTCATGGATTTGACGTTCAGTAACGGTAAAGTTATCAGACTGGTTGCAATTTACGCACCCACCCATACAGGGCAAAGTGATTATTTTCGTGAACTAGAAAACTTTCTTAGTACTTCGCATTCATTAGTTGTGCTAGGAGACTTTAACACAATTTGCAAAGCGGATGTAGATTGTGTTGGCTCGCGTTCAGATAGAAAAGGTAACAGTGGCTTCATGGAACTGCTAAGCCGCTTTGAGCTAGCAGATCCTTATAGGCTGGAATTTCCGAACGCTCCATTGTGGACATGGTCAAACAGCGACGGATCTTCCAGGTCATATTTAGATAGAATACTAATTAGAAAAGTAGACAGAAAAATAGCTAAGTGTCCACAGTTTTACCCGATCAGCTACAGTGATCATAAAATGGTCACCTGTAAGCTTGACATAGATAAGGTTAAAAATAGAGGATCCGGTTACTGGAAACTTAATACGTCCCTTTTGGCGATTAAGGAGTACAAAGACCGGATTAGGACTATAATTCAGAGGGCACTATCTGGTACCATCATTAATAATAAATGGTGGTACGCCCTCAAACGAGCCATCAAGTTCGAGTCAATTAGATATAGCATAGGAGTAGTGGCTAGAGAGGCTAGGAGGGAAACTACTCTAGTTAAGGAATTAGAGGAAGCCTTGAAAACTGGCTCTGCGGCTCAGGTGGCGTCCAAGAGACTGGTGTTAAACCAGCACCTCGAGGCCAAACACATGGGCTGCATTGTCAGGGCTAGGATCCGCGCAATAGGATGTGAAGGAATCAACGCCGTGAGATGGGCCCGAGTGGTGGAAGCCAAGCGTGGTAACGATGCCACGATTCGATCTTTGACGAACCAACAAGGTTAGTTGATAAACGAACCCGAGGAGATGTGTGAGGCCTTTCAGGAGCACTTCGCTCAGCTTTTCGGTGAGTGCGGCGGACTGGACAGGAGGAGGGCCTATACGGACCTACTCGATGGGCTGCCGCGCTTATCGGGGCGAGATGCGGAGGGCTGTGAAGGGCCAATCACGCCTGAGGAGGTGGTTGAGGCAATGGCGGACTGCGGCGCGGGCAAGGCGCCGGGTTTGGATGGTCTACCCTATGAGTTATATAAGAGTATGCCAGACTTGTTCGGGCACCTACTGGCGGAGGTCTATACGAACTGGCAGCAGAACGGGCTCATACCCAGATCTGTGCGCCGGGGAGTAGTGACACTCGTCACAAAGGACCCGAGCAAGGGGGAGTGCATTGATAATTTCAGGCCCATCACTCTGCTAAACACAGAGTTGAAGATTTTGGCCAAAGTGTTATCGAAAAGATTGGCGCGTGTCGCGGATGGTCTGATCGGGGAGGCACAGATATGTGCCGTTCCGGGCAGAACCATTCAGGATAATCTCCATCTAATGCGGTACACTATAGAGGGGTTTAATAACGATTCTGGCAAGGGTGGGGCTCTGGTCCATTTAGACCAATCTAAAGCATTTGATAGAGTCGACCATCGTTACCTGGTATCTGCTCTGGCACAGTTCGGGCTGAGCCTTGGCTTCCTCAGGTGGATTATCCAAATTTATGATAACATCGACTCGGTAGTTCGGGTGAACGGCTTCTTGTCGAAGCCGTTCAAAATCAGACCTCCAAATAGAGAAGAATTGGGGCGAAGTAACGAGCAAGGTGGCTGCAGTAGCCAAGACCTGGTCTTGGCGTTGGCTATCCCTGAAAGGGAGGGCGGAGGTGGCCAATGTGTTTATCGCATCGGTTATCACCTACCGCCTTTCCGTCGTTCCTTGCCCTGATTCGTGGTTGATCAAGTTGGAAAGACAGCTCTTCTACTTCTTGTGGAAGGGCGGGAAACCACTTGTGAAACGCTCTACTTGCTGTCAACAACCGTTAAAGGGTGGGCTAGGGATGCCTTGGCTGATGATGCGCAGACATGCGCTGAGGTTAAGACATCTGTGGCTCTATCTGGATGGTGAACGGGTGTGGTCTCCGCTAGCAAAACTGATGTTTCCCAAGTTCACTAGTTTCGGTGGATGGGAAACCTGGCTGAATCGTAGATCGAAACTTGGTACTTGGTACACGGAGTGTCACAAGGCTCTCCTGCTAGTCCGTCGCTCGGGTAACGCCTGCGGTGGGGGTTCCACCACATTCTTCTATAGAGGGTTGGTAGAGGCGGAATGTGAAGATACCTTGGGGGAAACCCTAGGTCTCGACGATAATCAGCTGGCCAGTCTGTTCCGACGTACGTTCAAGCCGAAGACACTGGACAACTTCCAGAAGTCTCTGGCATGGCAATGCTACAGAGGAGCTCTACCTGTTCGGGATAAACTTGCAAGGCACGGTGGCCGAGACAATCCGATATGTCCAAGATGCGGGCGGGACAGGGAAAACGTCCCGCACGCTATTGTTCATTGTCCGGACGTGTCTGAGGTGTGGGTTTATGCCGAACAGCTGTTGTCAAGTACACGAAGAGTACAGCTGTCGACTGAGTCGATTACAAAAATTGACCCACCGGATTTCCTCGCGAATGAAGGTAAGTTTCGTTTTCTCGTTGTAGTAGCAATTGCGAAAGAGGTGATATGGAAGACGAGAATGAAAGGTCTACAGTCAGCAAGTTCATCTCCGGCCCTGGTTTGATGAATTATTTCATCTTTCACCTGAAAAGGAAGATAGGGCTGGAGAGAATATGCCTGACTAAGAGAGTGTATGAAGAACGATGGAAAGATGTAGCACGAAAGTTGCGAGTGAATGATACAACATAAATGTAAAACCAAACGAAACCAAAAGTATCAGTGGGGAGGCGGGGCTCGTGGGGTCAGAGCTAAACCCGCACCCACTCCACCCGTAATGTCTTCCGGTCTGTTCCAACATTCGATTTCTTGCTATCTTTGTAAATTTCTGTAAATTTTTAAAATTCGCTTTTTTGTAAAACCCATTCGTGTGTCTGACCCCATCATCAGATTGTATTGTCCCATCTATGTTCGCCCCTAGTGGGTAATAAAGAAATAACTTAATCCGTTTGTCTGTCCTTGTTTGTCCCCTCTGTGTTTAGCCCTTTGTGGGTAGTAAAGAAATAAATATAATATTGCATAACTTCAGATTTGTTATTCAGACACTTAAAAAGTTCCACCAAAACTGATGTTCATCGCAGCTTTTTCAATTGTTTGTCTGTGAGAGTCAAAAGGATGATTCAACAATAAAGTTTGACCCACTTGTTTTGCTCAGTTCTTTGAATTAATCCGAAACTTTATCGGGTGAATAAAAGTCAGGTACCTCCACCAGAACTTTTGACTTTATTGTTTGAATTCTTGGCCATCTCTATCAGATGTAATTGAAAGATAATATATAAGGTGTGACTGTGCAAAGAAAAGTATTTCATGTAAATCCCTTTGTTTGATACATAAGCAAATCAAAAGAAAACAATTTCCGTAAAAAATAGGAACTGAGGAAATTATGTTCGTTTATTTTATTAATATTTGTTAATTTGAAGCTATGGCCTAATTAATCGAAACTTCATTATTTCATTTTTTTTTCAGTTGATCTTAAACTCCATGGTATTGATGAAACCGTTGTTCAGCCGGTCACTAAGTCCATTGTCAAAAATAAATACAGCAAATTGACATCTGTTCAACTGAATCCAGGTTAGTTGTGTGTGTCTTTATAGGAATTAATCTGGGCTTGGATTTTCACTCATTTAAATATAATACAAGTGATTTATTTCTGATATGCGCAGTCACACTTTGTTGCGAGAAAATGCTCAAGTATATCAAAACCAGTACTTATTTATTTCATCGAATCTCGAAGAATAAATCGGAATTTGAACTCGGAACGTAAAAGGAAGCAACTATAATTCGCAAGACATTTTGTCCATCCCTAGAATGATTCTATGGTTCATTGCCTTCAAATATTATATAAATGACGAATGTTTAATTGAACTGAACTTCTATTCAAGTCAATGAAACAATCGTTATTGTTTGAAGAAAGAAAGTATACATAAGTATTTCTTTTATTTTTATTTCATGTATTTGTTGATATATTCAAGTTGTAACATACTTTAAAAAATGTATATTTCCTTAAAGCGGAACAAGTGACTGAAGAGACTTGCTCAAGTGATACTAATTCTTGCTCAGAGAATTCTACCAATCTATCAGAGTAAGTATATCGAATTGAAATAGTTCTTATTAAGGTACTGGCCTAAAATTCGTACAAATGCTTTGTGGTATCTTCAATCATGCTTCTATTATTCTATAAACGTCTATCCACATAACTTTCAAGAGAAATGGTGTTTGATGGAGTCGTAGAAGCACTATTGAAACATACGTTGTAACCTAGTATTTTAAAACTGGTAGTTTTAAAATAGCCAGAGTTGCAGCCGATTTCTTCCAGAGAGAAAGGGTAAGAGAGAAGAATTGCCCTCGTATCTGGATTGTTCTTTATTTATTGACCCCTAGAAAATAAAAAACAAATTGACCGCAGCGGCATTTGAACTCAGAGCGTAGCGAGCCGAAACCTGTATCGTAAGGCACTCAATTTGACGCTTTAGAGACTGCTAAAACACCACTTTTTCAAGTGTATCAAAGCCCTTTAAAGTGGTTTCTTTAAAAAAACAAATATTGTCTTTTATTTTTTATGAGAACTTGTTGACAGGATTCGAATTCTAGCTCTAGCCACTTCATTTGTGTCGTTAATACCCTAACTGAAGTCTGCGAGTAGCAGAATTGTTAGCATACCGGATAAAAAGCTTAGCGACATTTCTTTCAACTTCACGTTCTTTGTTCAATTCTGCCGGGGTCGACTTTGCCATTTATTCTTTCGGAGTTCTAACCCACGACTGCTGGCATTGTGCCAAAATTTGAAACTAATATCTTAATTGCATAATAATGAGCCATTTTAGTACATGCTTTATGGTAGGGTGTGACTGTATGACTCGAAGCCTAAATTAACTACATTGGTTTTCCCTTGAAATGAAGGCTGTCGCGCAGGACACGCTGTATTATGATTTAAGAGGTAACGATCCCTTCTGTCTTCTTTCGATCAACAATAGTAATTAAATCCTGTGTGGTAAGATGTATTCACTCTAGATCGGGACGGGTTATATGGAGCATTTGTATAGTCAGAGAATCAGGTGAGGGGGCAGATTTAGCATGTCACAGGCTAGTGTCACTCTATAAGTATGCAAGGATCACGGCCAAAGATATTGACACAAGCATTGACATCTGGCTTGTTGATGCCATTGTGCAAGTATATTGACAGGTTGTAAGCATGGAAGTGCAACAACATGGCTGAGTAGGGTATGCAGGAAACTCAATGTCCAGATCGATTATCACAAGACTACGCCCTTGAACTGTATTAAATTGAGGGAACAGAGAGGTCAATCAGAATGGATGTGCAAGGCAGACGGTCATATGAAGGCCTTCTGTCCAAAATAGGTAAAGGGGAAAAAAAGCAGGAGGCAAACAGCAACGACAGTTGGGCCCTAGAGGTCGAGGCCATGGCTGTTGCCAAACGGCATTTCTAGAGCATTACTGGTCACAGCCAGAATGGAAGAAAACGAAATCGATTCATCTTTAGTACTACTACATTCGGGTCGAGAGTCTGGTGGATCTCCTCTTCCAGCGCAGCACAGGAGAGGTCAGAGGTTATAAATAGCACTTGATGTGATAAGGAGTTGGAAACTGAAGTTTGGTTATTAATTATCACTTACTCTGGGAAAGAGGAGACAAAAGTGTGAGTTATAGTAAAAAGGATTATTATTAGTTGTTACAATCATTACAGCGCTGAACTAAATACTTTGTGATATTACTTCATTTTTATCACATATGTGATATTACTTCATTTTTACATTTGATTTTAAAACTTGCTGTGGATCTACTTTCAAGAGTAGATAATATAGGTGCGATTTAAAATACTAGAATGGATATTATCCATTATAACTTACTCAAAATATGTAACTCTGTATTAGTAATCACTTTTTTTTTTCTTTTCAAACTGGTTTCAGTGTTGATGGCAATGAAGGAATTCCGCCTCATATCCGTGATTACGACCAATATGCTATCAGGCTAGACCAAACAAATATAACTACAGTCACTGCTCAGTTGAAATCTCCAAACATTTCTAACGGACATGATCATACAGCCAAGGAAAAGTTACGTCGGTACGTAGAACATTGTTTGCAGTTTTATGTGGTATCCTTAATCATTACTCGTTAAGAGTGAGCATTGATAGTTGAGTTAATACATTACCAGACAGTCAGCCAGAAGGTTCATATTTTGTTGTAAACATTGTACAACGTCGGCGTCGAATGCAATCCCTTAACTGTATTCTTTGACTTAAATATATACTAAAGGACATCTTAACTGAACGTGTTGAATTTGATGTGTGAATCATTAGTTTAGTGTGCCAAGTCCAGTTTTTCTTGTTAGAGAATTTACTTGGCATCATATCTAGAATAAGATTTCCCTTTATCCATTTCACCACAATAATTGTCAAATGAATCATCAACGAAATGAACTGAGAAATTTGACCTCAAACTAATTTCCTGAACAATATTTCCCATATATTGCCTGGAGACGACCTCTCTATCATTGGATTAAACATTAACAATCTGGACGATATATAATAATATGTAATTCTGAACACCACTGAAAGTTTTCTTTTTGCCTCATATAATGTACGATTCTCCAGAATGACTCTTTTCACGTTGCCTTCTTCGTAGGACAAAGTGCATTTAGGGTATTCGAACTCAGTCAAAACAAACCAGCATTAGGAACTTGAACTTCTAATAGTTTCACCCTGCAATCTTCAAGTTTGCTGATACACCATTGAAATGACCATTGAAAAGAGGAAACATCTTGCTCTTGTTTGCTCAGGCTGATGTTTAGCTTGAAATGTGTTCCATTTCAGTCTCCTTGGCGGGAAATGTTGGCAAATAGTTTCCAGAAGGATGATTTGCTTCATATGGAGGTTTATGCAAAGCAATCAATGTGGACCTTGAGTAGTGGGACCCACTATTGATGACAAGTGGAGAAGATGGAAGTGAGTCAGGTGGACCTGCCTATATGTGATGGACATGTTACCAGCTCAGGCAGTTTTAGTAGTTACTCTTAAGACAGATGGAAGTGAGTATGTTACTTAGTTGTAACAAGTTGGTAAATGAGTCGTTACCAAACAACTAAAAGTTCTATTTTGGCATACGATCTAAGAATTTGATATCCATGCATTAGAGCAGTACCGTCTTAGATTTGTATGTAGTACTAAACCGTTAATTCATCGCTTTGGATTTTATTAACGTATTTATTCATTCATTTCCAGAGAACGCATTAAAGAAAGCTGTAGTCAATTAAGAGTACTACTACCATACGTAAGAGGCAGGAAAACTGACATGGCGTCCATTTTAGAATTAGGTGTTAGTTACATAAAAGTAGTCAACACTATCTTACCACAAGAATTACAGTCTCAGGTAAAAAAAAATCATAATCTGCTTATTTAAAAATTTTTTTATTAATGTTTCTATATATCAAATTATTAATGAAGCAATGTATTAAAAAATAACTGATTAGGCTATTCTGCCTTTCTGCTACATATTACACATGGGTAAAAAAATTGAGGTTGGTTGGGATCTTTTAATGAATCGAGTTCACTTTCGCTGCATTTCAGTGTTTTTTCTCTTCATCAGTTGTAGCAGCCCATGCATGAAAGCTGCTCTTCAATAAGTTGTTAAGACTATTTGTGTTGTAACAAACAGCTAATTGACCAATTTCAGTATATTACTGTTAAGTTAATGCCTTCATTATGACTAGTTTGTTGTCAACAATAACTTCTCTGAATGACGCGATTACTTCTATTACTCTAAAACTATTAGAATAGTGTCGAGGTATCCATCACCTCTGGAAAATATATGATGTTTTAGATTGAAGATAGAACAAGCAGTAGCTTCTGATGAATTCTAGAATTTGGTTTGGCTTCGATTGTCAGCTGGCTCAAGTTTCCTTCGACTATAGCGCTAACAGAGTTCGGTAAGTGCTGAAATACAGATTTGTTAGTGCTGAGTCGATAGGATAAATCTTACTCAGGTCCATGACGCTACCCTGCTGGATGTGACTTCCTTGAAAAAACCAGTAAGCCAACAAAATATTTCTGAATTCCATAACTCTGCTACCGTGTAGTTTACAAATACACTTGTGACAGTTTTTGGATTTATTTATTTAGGTGTTCCCGGATACTGAAAATATTATCTTGACCACAAATAAAACTCTAATGACAGGGTACAAATTTGCTATCTGGTATCAATCAGGAGTTCAACTACCCAAAGATATTTTTATGCCATTGGCAAATTCATAACACTTAACGTGTATTTCATTTCTTTCATTCCTAAATATTTAGGGTATTCGCACTCAGTCAAAAACAAACCAGCATTAGAAACTTGAACTTCTAATAGTTTCACTCTGCAATCTTCAAGTTTGCTGATACACCATTGAAATGACTGTCCAATCACTTCTGTGACTGGAAAAAAGAGGGAACATTTTGCTCTTGTTTGATCTGCTAGAGATAGCAGTCAGAACTCTTTCAAATAACACTTTTCTAACGAATGCATTTGAATAACGTAGTCACAGAGACTGTATATCTAAACAATAAAGATACTCATCTGGTGCTACAATGCTATTTCCAGGAAGCCACTCTTCTCATTACTTCTAAGACATACGAAATATATTTTAAAGAACTTCAATAGTATCAAGTGTACATCCTAAAACTGTTTCATGTAACTATTGCTTATACTGATTAGCTCACCATGTACCTCATTCAATATGGTACACAATTGTATTGAGTATGGTGCAGCAAGGTGGATGCACATTGTTCAAAAGTACTGCATTAATGACATTGTATGAACTTATTCGCATAATCGCCTTCGTAGTTTGTAAATTTGTATGGATTCAAGTCGTTTATTTTCATTGCAGATTACAAATATTCTCAGTAAAGACTACGTAGTGAAAGAGAATATAATGAAATGTAATCAGCCGAATATGGCATCATCCAGAGAAACAACGGCTCCGGTGCAAAAAGTTATCAAAACAAATAAAGATCAAGATTACACGTCGAATAAACTAACTCCAGTCTCCGAATTTGGGTATTTTTGCTGTTTCCTGTCGCTTTTTTTTTCATTGTACTTACATCCAATAACATTCTCTGAAAGCCACAGCTGTATCGGACATAATTCATAAAGAAGGTAGTTCGTATCTTTCCATTGATCTTGTGCGGTTTCTGCTCTGAAAGATTCTTAAATCTCAATGGCCCAGTTTACTTGTCAGTAAATAGCGTATGTCACGACTGTAAGAACTATCAAGAGTAAAACTGAGTACTTTTGTGACATGCATGTCCTAGTTCAATTTCTGCCGTCTTATTTCAGGAGGAGGGTTTGGTCGAAGGATTTCAATCTATCAAGGTAAATCGCACAAGTATACAAAAAGCTATTAATGTGTTTGTTGGAAAAAAAGACGAAGATAAACATGCTCTAGCGCAGCGGCGAAATAGTTATTAGCGTTCTAGTTCATGGATCGGGATTTCAAGTCATCTGCTACCATGTTGCGTTTCAGATCTTTTACGAGCCTTAGTTCACTAATGAGTTGCAGATAGCTGACTGAATATGAAGTCGGTCTACTAATGAATGAACTAATAGTGTATAATCGCATGAACGTTATACAATCTATTTTAACTATGAGACAGAAAGATACAAACTGTTAATATCTCTGAACATGATATGAAAACTTCTGTGGATGCTACCCAATTTAGTTGAAAATGAATACCATGAATAAATACAATTCATATCGAATTAAGAATATAGATGCAGGATCATCTCATGTTTCAGTGCTAAGTTCAAATCCTCCCTTGAGCTTTAGCCATTGTTAAACAATTTACTTCGCATACGAGTTAGAAGCCGTTATTCTTATTCTTTTTTCTTATTGTTTATCCTCTCTCTCTTTCTCTCTCTCTCTCTTATATATATATATATATATATATATATATATATATATATATATATACATACACACACACTAATTCCATTTGTCTAGCCATGAAGAACAAGTACAACGGCTCGATACAAAAAGTGTGTCCAATAATAGTTCGGCAAATGTTGCAACGTCACCAGTCAAGAGACCTAATTACGAAATGGATGGAACTACAAGTTCTAAGTACCTGGAGACAAATGGTGAGATCCTTTACTAATTATGCTATAATTATTTTGTATCCCATAAAATAATTAATGACATTTTTATATATGGCGGTGCCCCAGCAAAATGGCGGTGCCCCAGCATGGCCACAGCTCATAAGCTGAAACTGGAAAAATCAAAATCATATGTGTATGGAGTGGGGGTTAATGCCTTTAAGTAATATTTCCAGGGGTTAACATGTGAGTAAATGATTTCTTACATTGAGAATATAAAACATAAGTTTGCTTTTCATCACCAGCGCTGCTTTTATTCCAGAGGCAAAAACGCTTAAGTTTTTCTTGTACATAATTGTTAATAAGTGTTAATCTGGGCTGACAGAATGTGATATAAAATTATATGAATCGCTTTATTTTTTCATAAAATTACAACAAAAAGTAATCAGTGATGTCTCTACTGAGGCATTACAATTTTACCTTTCGGTATCGTATTTTTTAACAAATTAAAACAAAAATTGTTAACCCGGGTGTTCCAAACATGATGATCAATTTTTTTAGGCATAGTATACCTAGAATTACATTATCCAATGTGTCCCTCCTCTATAAAAAACAATATAGAATTATACTTCACTGTCTTTCTAATAAGCAGAAGAATATACTAGTTATACTAATCTTAGAATGTAATAAGAAATTATCTGAATCACTTTATTTTTTCCTTAAAAGTATCAACAACCAGTTAAAAGTTCCCTTGTTGGTTCCTACATTAAAAATTGAAACGGGTTGCGGCTGAAGTGTATTTTTAAATACATAAATATCGATATAATAATACATACTAATGACTAAAACGAATTGGTTTCAAATTTTGACACCAGACCAGCAATTTCGAGGGAGCGCGTAAGTTGATTACATCAACCCAAGTGTTCAACTGCTACTTGTTTTATCGAAAGGATGAAAGGCAAAGTCGACCTCGGTGGTATTTCAACTCAGAACATAAAGTCAGACAAAATGCCGCTAATAATTTTACCCGGCGCTTTATTTTGATAAATCAGTATTCCGTAATGAGTTATGCAGAAAAAAATTTCCAAAGCACAGCCAATTTCCTAATATAGGTATTAACAGTATACTTCCAACCGCCTTTCATCTAATATACAAGCTTTATATGTTCATTAAAGTCAAACCAAAGGTTCTAATACCCAAAATAGTATTGAACAAGACTATATACTCATTAGGAATTTACATGCCAATCCTGTCGGAGTTACTTTGTCATTGGTAAAAAATAAAATACCAGTAATAAACTGAAAATTATCTTTCTTCTGAGCGATCTTTGAATAAGCTTTCCATTGTTAATCAAACGCATTAATTTTTATTTGTTTCTTCGAATCCTATTTATAGTATGCTATATAAAATAACGTGCCAAACACTTTCAGATACACATCTACAATATGCTATCCGTAAAGAACCTCGATTAGAAATGACTGGAACTGCAGAGAGTGACGAAATAACACTTCTTGAATACAAGAAAAACTTCAAAGATCATTCCATTCCCAGTCGACTGACCACCACTGTCTCAACAAACTCGAAACCTATACAAAGTGGCATTTTAAATCCAGAAATCCGTAAGTATTTCAATGATTTATTGACATAAATCATTAGTTAACACGTGGCGAAGACATGTAATGACACGATACAGTCAACTTTATCAACTTTAATGCTCATCTAGTGCTTATTTGGTCGGTTCCTGAACGATGATAGATACAGGGTACCCAGGAAAGATTTGAAATTTCGTGGGGACAAGTGCGGTAATGGTTATGAGACATATCAGAGGCCTACTGTTGGATTATGCGGTTAATTCTTATTGTGTCGTCTGACACAATTTTCTCTGTCTCAAATTCGCTGTCTCATTTTCATTCTTCTGTCGTGCTTCTTCTTCCTTACTGGTTGAAGGCAACGGTTCCTGAGTTCGCATTTTACTTGATTTTTTCATTTGATTTTTCTTTTCTTTCTTCTCTTCTTCGTTTCTTTTTCTTTTTTTTTTCCTTGGGGCTTTTAGGTGGTGATTCTAAATTCTTTTTTCTTTTCACCACCCTAAATTACTCGTCCATTTTCTCCTCTGCTACAACTGTACTCTCTTCTTGGATTTCTGTTTCTATTATTTCCTCCTCGTGTTTCTGGGGACACTTGGCCTTCATGTGTCCCCTTAATCCACACGCAAAACATATTGGAAGTCTAACCTCCACAACAATCCTTAATCTGGTCTCGTCTGGCAACACCAGCTCTTCCACAATCTTGTGGAGGTCTGGCAGCCTTATATGGACTATTGATTCTAGCCCGTATCCCTATCAGTTCATCTCCGTAGTCTTTGACATTTTAAAAACTTCTGCTTCTTCCTCTGTATGATAGAGTATGGCTGCCACCAGCCATGCCTCGTCAATTTCAGGGGGCATTCTACCTATCCTTACTCTGGTCGCACGTTTGCTACAGTAAGTAGGTAGTATTGCCCACTCCGCTGATTTCAAGGCTACAGTGGAGTGCTTTTTTGCTTCATTTTCGTTTGCGAAGCGCACCTCTATCGTGCCGAACTTCCGTCCTCTGGTGTAGAAGGTAGTCGATTCTGTCACCTCTTTCAAACATCCCTCTACCGCTTCTACGGCTGCTATCTCTACTTTCTCCGACGCTATGTTTAGCGTTCTATAGATGATAGTTCTCTTTTCCGTATTCTCAATAACTTCTTTGGGAGGCGTCAGTCTGAGACTGTCTCCCTCCTTTCTCAACAAGGTGTTGTATTTCTTGAAGTCCTTGTCTTTGACTTCTATTTCATGGACCTGCAGTAGCTCCGCTGACAGGCTTTTGCCAGTCACTGCAGCATAACTGCCTGTTTGCAATTGTCTATTCTTCGTAGTAATGTTCTTCGCAACTTCGCCCATAAATGGGGAAGACAAATAAAATTTCCAACAAATTCAAGTAATAATAATAATTCAACAATTCAAGAAATAACAGGTTAACAATAACGGAACTCACATGTAGCGTACACACTTTCTACTCAAAAACAACGACAAACGATTCTGCCAGCTCGCCGCCTTGGAAGGATAAGATTCTGAGTAGAAAGTATGTGCATGTATGATTAGTCAAGGCAACCAATAATACAGAAATATTCAATTCGCATGTAACTATGTTAGATCTGTTTTCATCGGTTTGAAACTTTCAAGGTAATTTATAGTGGGGATTTTGATATTTTCGACCGTTTAAGTTCAAATCATGCTTATTGATTAAAATATCGATAACAAATATGAATGAGAAATAGATTTTTGTTTCTTTGTATTATTTTTTTTAATATTTTCTTTTTCTTTTAAACTAAAGGATTAATTCCTGTGGTTAATGCAAGCAACAAAAATTACGTGGAGCAGGAACCACCTATGCATATGTGTCCATATTCATTACCTGTATACCAAGCAAACGAGTGTTCTGTTCATAAACAGATTGCACCAGTTGGACCACAATTATTTTGTCCACCAAGACAGTACCTCAGCTACCCAAACCTTTGTGTATATCCATCTAGCTATTTTGGCCATTCGGAAATCGGGCAAACGGATGGTAATTTTGTAGCTGGAAAATATAACTTCAATGACAATGAATTTGAGCATTCAAACATCCCCATGTATTATCATTGTTCAAATAATGAAGCACCAAAATCTAACTCCACAGAAATCGTGCAGATGTCAAATTCAACCCAGTCATCTTTCTATAGATCTATAGTTGATAAGCCATTACCTGCTGATTACCCTTTAAACACTCATATGGATACATTGCCCAGTAATGAAACAAACGAATTGTTTAACGGCTTCATAACAGTGGCAAACACACCAACCTCTGATACTTCATAGATTCACGTTAGCAGCAATAAGAATGAGGACAGTGTCAACAACAGCAATGATAACAGCTACACTACAAATCAAAATCAGACATTCAGTAATTTTGAGGCTTTTCAATAAAAAGCTTAGCGAAGATTGAGAAGATTTACTTCAAGACTAACAAATCATATGTGCTAAGGTATAAATGAACTTACGACTACCATTATGGTATCACATTTTGACATTGTGAAAGCCATACTTCGAGCCAAAGACAGCAAGTTATAGCTAATTATTCCCCAAGAGGAGAAACTATTCTGAAAATATCAGATTCACCTGATATTTATAGCCATCACTAACAAACAGTTAAAACTTATAAATAAATAATTTTTTCCCTTTCGTAAACTCTCGTTTACTTCACTTATTCTCCTGTGTTTGAACGGTGTACGTGAGAGGGTGAGCTTATTCGAGTCATAGCTAATGTATGCATATATGGCCAACGCACCAACAATGAGCATCGTAATGTGAGATGTGTGGAAATGACAACTATATGTTGCACGAATTATTGCCGACGTTCAGTCAAGAGATAAACCTGCATTTTCAGATTATCAGGCAGGTTTGCAATGGTACCTTTTACCTAAAGCTCATTTAAGTACAGCTTGTTTAATAGATATGTTTGTTTTGCTATGCAATCTTACATATACACTACCTATAGAAGTTTGTGTGTTCTATTGAACTATGCATTTATACGCCAATATTGAAATGGGTATCAGGATTTAATTATTAAGATTTGTGCTTCGTGAAATTTTAAAACTCTCAAATGTGCTTGGTGATTGTAGATTAATTTCGTTCTTCATTTACCAATCTGTCTGGATATAATAAATAGTATCTTAAGTTCGTATAATTTCAGTGATATGTCTACTGAAGCATTGAAAATGTGGAATAAAAATACTTAGGTAAATCTTTTGAGAAAAAAAAATATTATGTCGTGATAGAAACATTACAAAAGAGTATATTAAGATAAATATTTCGTTCTCTTTAGCTTTATTATAATAAATCGTGTGTGTGTGTGTGTGTTGCTAAAATAGTCAGAGGAAGGATAACAAAGAGAAGATATAAAGAGAAAGAGAGATAAATGATAGAAAGAAGAGAGTAAAATATAAATAGTGATTGTGAGAGGAGAGAAATTGAGAGAAGGGACGCTTGTATGCAACAACAAGATACGCACATACGAAAGCACTCACAAACGTAAACATAAGCACATAAGACATACGGTCATACACATACAAGCATTCCTTCCATATTTAATAATGTCAGCTTTTGTTTAATCATTTGTGTGGGGGTGGGTAGTTTCCTGGGTTGATCTGTTTAATAGCATTTTCTGACTTCCTTTAAGATTATGATCCATTTTTTTTTCTTTCGGTAACATGGTTTTCTTGAATGTTCTTACCTATTATGGATAGATTTGAAAAAGGTTCAATGAAATACATCTTCCAGTATAACATATGTAGAGAAGAGAGGAGCACTCATTTGTTGGCAAGAGAAAAATAATACATGTTTGAACAAGTTGTAAATCGTCTTGGAGTCATTTTTTTTTTCCCTCAAAAGCTATTTGAAAATCTGTATATAAACAACCATTACATGTTCGTCATTACCTTTAGTTCTCTTTGCAAAATCGATTTAAACTTTCTAACGTTCCTTTCAACTGAAATTAAGGTCGATAAATTCCCTGTGTAATTTATGCTTGATGTCTTGAAGCTCAGATATTTCTGAATTACTTCTATCGAATCCAACTTTATGGTCGTGTGTCATGAAGCCGATTACAATGGCAGTGGCAGCATATAAAATTTTGTTTGAATTTTGACTGCGACCCATCAGACGATAAATCTGCTAGAACTCCGCGAAACGATGCAAAATAATACTGAATCTTGCGGTCAACAACCATTTCAGAACTTTCATGTTATTTGTTGTATACTTTTCCATACGATTAGCTTAAGCCTTGCTCTTACTAAATAGTTCAGGTCAGCTTTAACGCTGTAGGTCACGAATGACATGAGTCCGTATCATGACAAAGTGAATATGATGAACTTGTTTCAAACTAGGATGATCCAGGTAACACACCTGCCACCGGAGAAGACCACTATTATTTTATTTGTGCTGAGGTGTCCCAAACTAGATTAAGTTTGGCAATTGCAACATATTTTGGCATGAAGTGAAGCACTGGAAAAAGCAGTCTACGCAGCTGTTGAAAATAACATGCTCATAAAGTAAGCACTTGAGTTATTTACGACCCCGTAAAGATGAAAAGCAAAGTCAATCTCGGCAGAATTTGAACTCAAGAATGCTGCTACGCATTTTGCCCGACGCACTAAATATAGGTTTATGGTTCTGTTATCATATATTTTAATAACAATGAATACATAAGTAAATTCTGTGCTCTAAATGTTTGAAGCATCCCAATCAATGATACCCTATAATATGTAGGTTGCCTGCGTTTGAACCAAAGAGATTATGGTAAGCTATATATAAATATACATACATATGTATAAATACAGTGTACATCTAAACACATAAGAGGTATCCGTCATAGAATTCCTGACACGCTAGAAGGAACAGCCAAAATCCAAACCGCTATTAGGGATAAACTTCGAAGGGAATGAAGAATAAAAACTTTTACCATCTATCTCCTGGACCATGGTTTCTGACTTTTATTAGCAAATAAAATAATTTTCTAGGCGAAGTTTTCATCAACATATAAGTACGAGGCAATCCAGCATGTGCCCCGTGCTTATACATTATAATTTTTCAAATCCACCGGGCAAGCGCAGTTTTTTGTCAGCAGCAAATAAAATGTCGGCGTTACTTCGAAAATTTTCCATATCTTATTTCTACTTTCATTCTCATATTTCCCTCTATATTCCCGATCTTTTCCATCATAATTCCAACTCAAATATTTTCTCACACCGTCTCTGATGAAAAGATATCCATAATATTCCAGAAACAGCTGTAAGACTATTTCCTTATAAATGTCCTGAAAACTCCTCTCAGCCTTGGATTTGCTATCTCATTCGGTCTAATATATATATTTATATGTATGTATGTTTATGTATATATATAACTACATATATATACATATATATATATATATATATATATATATATATATATATATATATATATGTGTGTATGTGTATTTGGACAGTATATATATGTATCCTTCATGAGTTAGCTGACCAATTCCCAAACATCAATGGAGGTCTATATCGTAACGATTGTTTATTCTACCTATAAAATGTTTTTAACCAAAAACTAGTGTTAAAAACAGGTTAGTTAAATTTTTCCAAAGCATGGGCCTAAGCATTGTTTTCGACGATGATATAACTAAAGCCAACTTATATAAAGATTCATATTTCCCTTACTGTAAACCCTCAACTAATTAAAAATATATTAGCTCTTTCAGTAATTATTCATAAATAGATTCACGTTAGCAGCAATAAGAATGAGGACAGTGACAACAACAGCAATGATAACAGCAACACTACAAATCAAAATCAGACATTCAGTAATTTTGAGGCTTGAAATATTTCACTTAGACTTCCTAGATTATCTGCTAATGTTGATATCTTCAACGATAAAGCTGAATTACTTAAAGCAGGCTATAAAGAAAAATTACCGATATTAACCCCATTGACATTAATTCTACCTCTATTAACCAGGACATGAAAACACGTCATAACAGTAATAACAATATAAATTTTAGTTCGAATAACAACAATAAATCGAAAACTGTAATTTTGCAGCGTAAGGGAGATAACCGTTCTTTAAGACCCTCTTTTCGTTATAAAAGTACATGTAGGACTTTTAAAGATAATTACCCTAATAAGAAGGCATGTCCCAGTAAAACAGTTTGGTTGATAATTCCATATGGTATGCAGATTAAATCCAACCTCCCTTACCAGTTTCGTGAAAAATTCAAGATACCATTCTATTATCAATTCACACTGATTCAGAATAGGGTTTTTAAACACCAAAAACCTTTCACAAATCATCTCTTCGCATAACAATAAGTTGTCTAATACAAAACCACTTAATTAAAATAATAACAGTGATATTATTAACGCTAACCATTCTTTGAACAATAATAACAATAATATTAATATTTCTGATATAAATTCCAATCGCATTCGTTTCTTTAGCAGTAATTCTAAGACTAGAAACTCTGTTTATCAATGTAAAATTACTTCGGATTCTGGCGTCTTTTTTTTTTTTTTTTTTTTTTTTTTTACATAGGTAGTTCTTCATCTCAGTTATCCAAAAGAATATCTAAACATTACTGTACATTTAGAAATAGCAATAAACGCAACAATGCTAGGCTTAGTATATTAATTTGGTCTCTGAAGGAACATAATCAATTTGATTTGGAATGGAATATTCTTTCTAGGTCCTTTCCATGTGATAAATGTAAATCTTCTTGCCCGCTCTGTAACGAAGAACACTCTCTCATCCTGTTCTCAGATAATTCTCTTGTAAACACATTTAAAGAACGCGTGTATCGTTGCAAACATTAGTAAAAACATACCTTTAGTTCCTATAAGTAATTTCTATAAATCTATAAAATTCGACCTTTAACTGTCTTCTTACATTTCATTTCCACTAAATATATCTATTTCCACACCTTTAAGCTTTATTTCCTTTCATCTATCGCACTATATTTCTCCACTCTTAGTTTTCTGCTAATTTCTTTCGTTCTCCTCCTCTTTCTCTAAATTGCATTTGACATTAAATCTATTAACATTTTTTTAAGAGCTTGCCAGCGTTCCCTTCATCATATACGCAGTAATCACATTCGGTGAAAATGGCTTATTGATGTATTTTGTTTCTCTTTTTGCTCCTGATGAGAAGATCGCATCGTTCTACATCCTGGAATAATACCAATGTTTTCTCCGAAACATATTTCGGAAGTATAAATATTTGAATAACACCTGAATTTAACTACACACTATCTGTTATACAAAAACATTTTACTAAACCCTTGAATTTCTACATTTATAAGTAGGCTGTAACATCCTTGGTACTTATGTGAATTCTTTGCTACCCTGGTAACTATTTATTTATTTTTTCGTGTTATTTGTACACATTGAAAAAATACACATACATTTACATATATACATATAAACCTATAGATATATATACATCTATACATATACATCTATATATACACATATATATAGACATATATATACACATATACATATATACATATACACCTATATATATATATATATATATATACGTGTATATATATATATATACGTGTATATATATCTCTCTATATATAAACGGCAGTTTGTCTGTGTGTGTGTCTGTGTGTCTGTCAGGTTGTACCCTCACCCTGACCACGGCTTTCAACTGATTCTGATGAAACTTGACACACACATAGCCCAATGTCATAATTCAAAACTAACGCAGCGAAAATTTTGAAAAGTTCCCACAGTTCTGAACAAAATCGATAAATTCGACATGGGGTCGAGAATCTAAGCTTTTTATATGCAACACATTTTCTGTCTAGGGGACACAACTCGACCTTTTTATCGCCCAAAGGGACAGCTAGGAACAGCGTATACACAGAAGTATTCGAGTGAAGAGAAGACATTGCAACCTACACATGCGCCTTCGTTCCCTAGAGGGAAAGGACTAGATTGGGATTAGTCGTTGCCTACTAGGGGCTCTTACATACCCGGGCAACGCCGGGCTATGCTGCTAGTATATATATATACGTGTGTATATATATATATATATACGTGTGTATATATATATATATATAAATTAACACAATATATCTGATTAATTATATCTGTTATGATTGAGCGGTGGTGGTGGTGGTGGTGGGCGATGATAATTTACACCGTTCTAAAAGACCTGTGGCGGGAATATTTAAACTTTTGCGGCTGTCAACGCTTTCTCTCTATAGATACAGACAGACGTACAGTGAGAGAGGTGGTGAGAGAAAGAGTGACAGAGAGACGGCGAAGGCGGAGAGGGAATGAGAGTGGAAGTTGTCAAACGTCGTTGTGGAGCGAAGGAAGGAAAGAGAGAGATCGAGGAAGACAGGTGATATCTGAATGGGTGAAACGACAAACACTTGTCAAATTCTGGATTTTGTTGCCCTAGTAACCACAGGTTTTGAGATAGGGGTTTCTAGCCTAGTCCAGTCGCTTCCTCACCTCTTTTTGCATGTCCCTGTAAATTTTGGCGCCATCTGACCCCATTTTAAACCGTTCCCATCCCAAAATGAGACAAACAACCAAGCAATCAAACAACTTTTTCGCATTTCAGCTTTATAGATATTGATTGATCCAGCGGTTTGGCTGTGTAGAACAATAGGCCGTATGGCTAGGGGAAAATTGTAGATTCGATTCGAATCTGAGGTAGGACCAATATCCAAGTAGAACTAGTCACATTTGATTTAAATATGAAAGATTGAGTGTACTCCAGCTAATTTTATCAAGTTCATTCCACGAACAATTATTTTAATAACTCATGTTGATATCTCTAACTTACGTCACAGGAATATTGAACTTTGAAATTTATAAAGTTTATCGTATAAACTGAAAGATATCCTACAGTGTATAGGCAAGTGTTCGTATGAACGAATACCTTTCATTATTTAGAAACCGTATTGTTTCTTTTTCTTTAAACCTCTTGTTTCATTATCACAATTAAAAAGCGAAAAAGCAAAACCGACGTATTTTCCATACAGCCAAATTTGGTACAGGTTGATCCAGTGGTTTGGCCGTGCATAGAGGAAACACACACACACACACACACACACACACACACACACACACACACACACACACACACACACACACACACACACGGTAAGAATAAATGTGAAACTATAGCGTTATGAAAAGTGAAATTATACCGCCGAAAAAATAATCGGAAGGGTCGTACAGTGAGGCGGCTACAGCCCCCTAAATGAGCAAGGGCCAAAATTTGACCACCCCCGAAAACCTTCCCCGTGTAATGAAAAACCTTCATGCCAAATTTGGTACAAATTGATCCAGTGGCTTGGCCGTACATAGAGGAACCACACACATACACATCGAGGATTTTATATAGAGAGATTATACAGTTAATCTGAAAGAAGATAAAGTTGACATACTGTAACAACATTGAGTTTACATGCAGTTTACATACCCCTACGCAAGTAAATACAGTGGTTTCCTTTTATTATATATGTTAGTTGTCTGATTTGGGGTTGTGGTTTCCAGCAATTATACTGTACCTTTTGCGTTCCATCTTCTAATAAAAAAAGGTTACGAACTAGGTAAGTGATATTAATAAATATAAAAACACACTTTAAAAGATACGCTGTGGGCAGGATTCGAACCTGCGCGAGGATTGCCCATTGGATTTCAAGTCCAACGCCTTAACCACTCGGCCACCACAGCAGCTATGAATAGGTACTGCTATATTTATATATATATATATGTATTTTTTTTTAATAAGTAATTATCAATAACACCGGTAAGATCTATTCCGTAAGCATATGACCGCAAATGATCGGCCTTAATGATATTCACTTAGTTATAGATATCGCCTGCTTATCGCAGTTTCTGTAGTGACCGGGAGGTGGAGGCAATGAATTTGAAATCAAATGGGCGGTGTCCCCGTGCGTTGTCATTGTTGAAAGTTTTTAGATGAACAGCTCACTGTACTTATCTTTAAAATCTGGTAGTTATTTTATCGGTCTCTTTTTTCGAACGTCTAAGCTACGGGGACGTAAACAAGCCAATACTGGTTGCACTTACACGCGCACGCACACACGCACACATACATACATACATACATACATACATACATACATACACATATATAAATATATGGGTTCAGTCCCACTGTGTGGCACCTAGGGCAAGTGTCTTTTGCTATAGCCTAGGGCCGACCAAAGCCTTGTGAGTGGACTTAATAGACGGAAAGTGAAAGAATCCTGTCGTGTATATATATGTGTGCGTGTGTATGTGTGTGTGTTTGTCCACCCCACCCCCGCCATCGCTTGGCAACCGATGTTAGTGTGTTTATGTCCCTGAAACTTAGCGGTTTGGCAAAAGAGGCCGATAGAATAAGTACTAGGCTTACAAAAATAAGTCCTGTAGTCGATTTGTTCGACTAAAAGTGGTGCTCCAGTATGGCAGCAGTCAAATAACTGAAAGAAGTAAAAGAATAAAAAACTATATATATGCAAGATTCGCTACATATATATATATATGTGTGTGTGCGTGTATGTATGTGTGTGTGTGTAGCGAATCTTGCATGCATGAAGTGGATTAAATTAACACTGCTACAGAACTTTTCCCACGATGGAACAATGGTTTTTCTCTGACAGCAGTTTTACATTTTCCAGATGCCTTTAGCTAGGCCGAAATATTGTCTTCACCACTTGACCCTTTCTAATCTCTTCTACTTCACCAAAAGCTAGAATAGATAACAAGACCACCGACTAAATCTATTGTTCTCAATGATATATCTATCCTTCTGGATCTTTATATAAGCAAGCATACCCCAAGCAAAAATCAGTTAGTCACCTTGGTAACAAACTCGCGAGTTGAGAGAGAGCTAACATCAGTTAGTGAATCGACCACTAGAATCATGGAAGCAGGCAGACAAAACAGCCAGAGGGAAAAAGAAAGACAACGTCCCACACTCTCTCACTAGCTCTAATTCTGTTCTCTTACAACATCATTCCATCTGTCTCAGCAACTACTACTCAACAATGAAGAGAACCCAAACTCAAATTTTACTTCGCATGCTTTTGGATGTATCACAACTTGCCCGTCGAGGCAAGGTATTTCAAACGTAACGGTAAATAAATACTTTATTAAAAATTCATGCATTGTCTATCTTTCACATCTGACAACATCCAATTATAACAACACATTTCTATCGTCACACCAGGTGCCTCCAACATATCACAATATTGTTTACACATCAATTTTAACCGTTACATATATGACAACCGTTACATATATGATCTGTCTTGGGATGCAGTGAAGTATGTCTGTGTTGTAGCATTTCAGCTTTGTAAAAGGTTAATAGTTATTGGAGATGAACTTATTGCAGTGTTAGTAACTAATTACTGTGTAAGTGGCTGAATATTCCATGTGTAGTCATAGAAATGTAATCGGGAGATATAACGTACTTTGAGAATCTAAACCTGCTTGAGTTCATCATTCTCCAAATTTGACCTCACCTGACAGTTTATTTTTTTGTCTTTTGTTTTTTCAGAGAAAAAGAAGAACCTTCTACAAAATTTGCCCTATTTTTTTAATAAACCCAACGAGATAACAGGCAAAGATACCTCGGTGGGATTTGAGCTCTGAGCGCAGAGAAATGGATACCTCAAAGTATCCTACCTGACAGTCTATATATTATGCCAGCATGCCACCTTAATTATAGTTGTTAACCTATTCTTCAGTCAAAATATGTGTGACAGTAGCAGCCATTTTAAGGCGGCGAGCTGGCAGAAATGTTAGCACGCCGGTCGAGATGCTTAGTGGTATTTCGTCTGTCTTTGTGTTCTGAGTTCAAATTCCGCCGAGGTTGACTTTGCCTTTTATCCTTTCAGGGTTGATAAATTAAGTGCCAGTTACGCACTGGGGTCGATATAATCGACTTAATCCGTTTGTCTGTCCTTGTTTGTCCTCTCTGTGTTTAGCCCCTTGTGGGTAGTAAAGAAATAGGTATTTCGTCTCTCTTTACGTCCTGGGTTCAAATTCCGCCGAGGTCGACTTTGCCTTTCATCCTTTCAGGGTCTATAAATTAAGTGCCAGTTGTGTACTGGGGTCGATCTAATCGACTAGCCCCCTCCCCCAAAATTTCGGACTTTATGTCTAGAGTAGAAAAGAATATTAGCCATTTTAATTATTGGTCTATCCCATTCAGTGGCGGCTCGTAGATAAAATTAGTGGGGGTGCTGCTTCAGAAAATTTTCAGCTGCTGTTTTAATATTGTGTAAAACAAACATATAAAAAGGAAATTTATGCATAAACTTGATCGGTTCGCGTTTTAGCCACTGCCGGGTAGTGTGTTTAATTTGTTCACTGAACACTTCCGCGAATTACCCCTTGGTTTTCAAAAATCCCCACTAAATCATAAAATGGAGGGGGGGGGGTAAATCTACCCTATTTTTCAAATGCTGGCAGCATCACTGTAGCTGGAAGCAGGATAATAATATAATTCTACACTTTATCACATTCAAGAATATAAACAAGTTTTTTAAGCACAACACACATGGAGTCAAAAAGAAACACTACCTTTCACCAGCACACCAGGGTCGGCACTGCGTGAACAACAGTACTGTCTCTCCCTAGCGTGCGGCTTCCGATCTCGGACATGTGAGCATGCACACAACAGCCAAACACCGCCTCGCTGGAACTGTGAAGCGCACAGTTCTATACAAGGACTAGTGTATCTTTTTCATAAACTAGGGGATGGTTACTGACATTAAGCTTAAGGATTATACAATGTACAAGTATAAAGAAAGAAATAAAGAAAAAGGGACTCATTATATTGAACCTTATCAATAATATCGTGTGGAAATAGTCGGTACTGCAGTTCCGCAGTGCCTATACACACGGATTGTGTATAGGCACGGTGGTCCATAAGACTCTTAGAGGCCCATATGACCCTTAAGGATCCATATGACTATTAGGGGTTCGTGTAAGATTTTGTTGGTAAAATTTATGTGCAACAAATTGGTTATACTTGTACAATACACAAAGTATTTTAACAATTTTTTTTATTTTGCAATTCCAAATAATATCTAATTATAAAAATATAACAGGAGTTTTTAAAAACCCGAATGGCTATGAGTGTCCAGTGGAGTAAACAAGGAATTAAAGGAGTCCATAAGTAAAAAATGGTTGGGAACTACTGGTCTGTCTTCAAATTCAGTTACGAGGCTATAGACGAAAACAGTTTATTAAATTACTGCACAATAGGATTGAACTTGAAACTTCGTGATTTAGAAGCGGATGTATCAACCTCTTTGCCATGCTCCGATATAGTATACACACACACACACACACACACACACACACACACACGCACACGCACACACACACTGATAGACATACGCGCGCGTCTCACACACGCACGTGATAAAGTCTGACTTGTGCAACAGATACTAACTACTTTACTATAGTAAGACACATTTTTCAGCCACTGAGCTGTGGTGGCCGAGTGGTTAAGGCGTTGGACTCGAAATCCAATGGGTTATTCCCGCACAGGTTCGAATCCTGTCTGCAGCGTAATATCTTTTTTATTTTCTATAATTAAATTCTAGTATAGTAACTAACAAAATAAAGCACCGCCTTTGTAAGATTATTCAGATTGAGAGGCTTTACGAAATAACATTTGTGTTTGGTCAAGTAAAACAATTATTTCCTCGTAAAAATGCGCACCGATGGGCTATTCACACGAGTTCAGTTTCTGTCAACGGTGTGATTAATTTACTTCGCAGTCATTTGATTTTATAGTATCATTTACTTTGAAATGTAATTTTCATGCCTCCGAATATATTTCAATGGGACCTTCGTATATGTGACTTTGATGCCCCTCCCCCACCCCCAGCTGTTTCACATAAGTTGATTAATATGTTCTTCGCGTGAATGTAGGTTTGGTTCAAAATGTCGCCCAATTTAAAACCACCTGTCACCTTGGTAACTTTAGCGGAGTGCACGCTATTGTAAGCATTCGGGATCTGGTTTTCGTTTTGAGGATACCTTCTCCTCACGGTCGGAGTCTCCTTTCCCTTCTGATGTAAACATAAAATAAAAATTACTTTGGAAAGATTTGCTGCCGAAACGATACTAGATTCATTATGTTTAGGTGATATTTTTGCTATTTAAATCAGTGAAACTTGACCTGACTTTTTGGGGAGGGCGGTGGACTAAGATGTACTGGACTTCAGTGCATACACGAACTGGCTATCGCGAATCGTTTCGAGTGAAATTAAGTACTGCGAAAGGACATTATACCAGCTGAGATATGGAGTGATACTGAGTGATTATGCAAGGAGTAAAATACCATGTTCTAATTAGCTCTATGTTTAAAGTACCAGGCTTGTTCTCTACCATCTTGGTAGATTTTTGTGAGATGGGTACAGGCGGAGCTGTTTTTTCTTTGTTTTTTTTTTTTCTAGATGTAAACTAGAGGAATGTCATTAATTATTTCAGGCGCAAACTGTGCTGAATTTTGAGTTAAATAATTTGTCTTCCCTTGGCTGTGGGGTATGATTTGAGAAAGTTTAGTTGCTATTTCTAACTGGTTAGATAACCACATAGAAGCCATTTCGAGTAGTCCCTGTGTTTTTCAATGTTGAGCATGAAAGACTTAGAACATGCGACGCCCATTTAAAAAAAAAGTGGGGACATTAGCAATATGTATTCCGAGTCAAACCTGATCGTGCCAAAACTACCAAAGACAAATAATATCACTCTATTCTTTCGAGATTAAATTTATCCATCCCTTTTAAAAGTGGTATGGAACTTTGGCGGCAATTTCTTCTTGCACTTCGAGGGGACTCGAGGGGACTAATTTATTATGTTCATTGTTATTTAGTGATGTGTAATTGATGTCGCTAAAATAGAAATGGACTCTTTATTTGATTCGATCGAACTTGACAAATTATGCTATGTTGAATACAAATATTTTTAACATCAATAAATAATATATTCAATAGTATGATGAAGATTTCCTTATGATACGTCCGTATTTGTAATCCGTACACGCGGGGGAAACAAGCGATGTTTTTTCTCAAAATATCTATCTTTCCATGCATTAAATATTTGCTTATTCTGCTTTATCATTCCTCGCTCTCCTCTTTCTCTTTCTTTCTTTCTTTTTCACTCTCTGTCTCTTTCTTTTATCTCTCTCTTGCTCTCTCTCTCCCCCCCCCTCTCTCTCTCTCCCCCCCCCTCTCTCTCTCTCTCTCTCTCTCTCTCTCTCTCTCTTTGCTCTGTAACTGATAACTGTACTAGCTCCTCTTTCTATTCTTACTTGTGTCCATTAAAAACCCTAATCAGCTTTCTCCCCACTTGTAATACATACATCGTGCTATACTTTCCACTCCGAGTTTCCTTCACTTCGTCCACTCAACTTCAAAAATTCAACTCAATCCTAAACTTCATCTTTTATTGTTTTCCAACTCACTCGAGAAGTGCTTGAAAAGACTTTTAATACTAACCAGCCTCAATCTCTTGGATTTAAGGAATGAGAATTAACTCTATCTTTTTAAAGCTCTGACTTGAACAAAATGTAGTACCGTTGAGAAAAATACGAACTCTCAATATTTCAGCTGAGACGACAGATTAACTTGCAAGTAATTTCTATTCATTGACTGATTATTATAATCAAAGTGTGTTCGAAAAGATCATGCTGGGCTAACGATGGTCAGGTAATATTTGACACGAAATTACACAGACTGAAATGAAGTAAAAGCGTATGAAATATCGGATTCGCATCTGTCGTACATTAAATGGGAAAATATTTACTGAACCAGAAATCCGAGAATTAGATCAATAATAATTCAGTAATTAATTTGCTCTGTACATGAAGGTACAAACAGGGAAGGACAGAAGCAGCTGCCTTCTCAAATTCCGGCAAAATAGCAATGTGATTTGATCAAAGCAAGAAGAAAGAAATAGAACAATGCCGACGTAAATGAATTAATGATGACAAATTACAGGCTAATTATAAGCAACAGATGTTTTTCGTAAAAAAAAGTTTATCTTCTATCTTTTACTTGTTGCAGTCATTTAACTGTGGCCATGTTGGGGCATCACCTTGAAGGGTTTTAGTCGAACAAATGGACCCCAGAACTTATTTTTTGAAGCCACGTATTTATTCTATCGGTCGTTTTTGCCTAGTCGCTAAGTTACGGGGACGTAAACACACCAGCACTGGTTATAAAGTGGTAGTGGGGAAAACAAATACAGACACAAAAATCGCACACTTATACGAGGGCGTGCTGAAAAGTTCCAGGCTTTAAAGGTATTGCGAAAGGCCTACCCGGCAACCCAACCTTCTAAGTTCTTTTACAGGGCTTAGAAAAACTGAAGGACCGCTGCAATAATAGTGTGAATCTGAGCAGGGAATATGTTGAATAAAATCCTAGTTAACTGATCCTCCTGTATTTTCTTTTACCCTAAACCAGGAACTTTTCAGCACACCTCGTACACGCATGCGCGCACACACACACACGCACGCACACACACACACGCACGCACACACACACATACATACATACATACATACATACATACACACACACACACACATGCATACATACATACATACTTATGCAAAGAGCTGCTTACAGTTTCCGTTTACAAAATCGATTTACAAGGCTTTGGTTGGCTCGAGGCTATAGCATAAAACACTTGCCCAAGGTTTCACACTGTGGGACTGAGCCCGAGACGATGTGGTTTGGAAGCAAGCTTCTTACCACATTGCCACGCCTGCGCCTATGTTTCTTAATTTTGTCCTCATTAGATTTCCTTATTTTTTTCACCCCTAGAGCAGAAAATGTATTCCCTTAACCCCAGTTAACTTCCTTGTTGCACTTTATTCGTTTCCGCTCTAATTTTTCGGCATTTAGTTATTGATATAACATCACACGACTTCTAGCGATGGAAAAGTGATTACATTCACTCTGAAATACATTTAATCTACAGTGGCGTCGACCAGTGTTATTTGGAGCACTCTTTCAGAGCATGCTCTGTTCTTGTTGGACACTAAATCTAAACTGAGTACATTAAATCATGTAAAAATAAAAAAGAAAGAAGTACGCACACGGTCTCATCGTCCATGTATCAAATGTGCAAAACGTTAGATGACAGAGAGACTGATTGCAAAGAAACATATAAGGACTGTTAATGCCGGTCAGATTGTGACTTTTACATCAATACCGAAAAATTGTAGCAGGCGGAGTTCTTTTTGTTTTGTCATCTTTGTTTTTTTAATACTCACCGTCACCTATTTCAGATGAACAATTAAAGAGTGATAATGGAGAAAGCAATATATCTATGATCCATACAACTTCCAAAAACTATCATCGTGAACAGTTTTGTTGACAGTGGACAATTAGACTATCTCAAAAACAAAAACATCGAGTCTCTACAGAGCCTGGTCTCCTCTGAATCTGAAAATACTTCAAGTGATGAAAATAACGATAATGTGAATATTAATTAACTTCCACTGGCTTGTATGTACGAAGACGTAAAAACGTGATAGCACATTTATCTCACATCTCATAGACATTATTGATTTGATATGTGGTCAAGATCCACGAATGACTGCATAATTGAATGCTACATGCGATTTTGGTGTCAAATTCAAGCGGCCTTGGCAGATACTTCTAGAGAGAAACTGCTGGTATAACGGGGAGAAGGACAGTTACACGTCTCTATTAAGTGGCGAAATGAAGAAAATATTAAAGACGTTGTGAAAGATGCATGAAAAGTTACATGAAAATATCCAAGTCACATGATATTTTTTTAATTTATGGAAGTTAGAGTTACATGAACAGCAAAATGGTGCCTTGTTGATTACAAGTTTTACTGAGTAAGCAACGGAAGTGCTGCTGGATCAAACTGCCTAAGACTACCATCGCATATCTATCTGGTTAATGGTTAGTGGAAACAGAATCACTCTTTCATTACCAAGACAACATTATTTCCTTTGTTATATTATAATAAACACTGATGCTTAGATGATTTAGTACTAAAAACTTGTTGTACCACATTATTATGTTACTATGGATCTTTCAAAGATAAAAAATAAAGTTTGTCACGAACCATACACCTTTAAAGTTCACGTGCAAATGAAGCAAATTTTGTTGCAATTGATTACAAGAATGATCTTCAACAAATTCGCTGATATCTTGACAGTTTTTCTTGTTATGTCATGTTTTATAAAGTACTTCTTCAGCAGCTTCAAACGAATGAAAATATAATCTAAAGAGGATAATGGGTTTACTAAACTGTGAAGTACTACCAAATACTGAGTAAAAATAAGATGGTGAGCTTGTAGACTCGTTAGCACGCCGGGCAAAATGCTTAACGGCATTTCGTTCTGCTTTATATTCCGAGTTCAAATGCTACCGAGGTCGACTTTGCATTTCATCCTTTCAGGGTCGGTAAGATAAGTAAAAGTTGAGCACTTGGGTCGATGCAATCGACTTACTTCCTTTCCCGAACTTCGTGGTCTTGTGGCCAAAATTTGAAAATACTGAATTAAATTATTCTAACATTTTCTGGCAAAAATATTCACCGAATGATTGACAATTTTGCTTAGTTGCCAAGAAAGGCAAAAACAATATTTCTTAAGTTGTATATTGTAATTTGGGCTGTGTAGCATCAATTAATAAAAAAAAACCTTTATTAAAATTACTATTTGAGTGTTTCTGTAAAATTTCGGGCAAATCAATCCATCTGTTTTCTTCTTTAATCAAAAATCTTTGTGCACCAATGTATTTGTATCAAATTGTTATGTCATGTTTTATAAAGTACAAATGTTCAATCAATGGAACCACCTTCTTAATTGAGTTATTGTGGTTGAGTATTCTACCGATATTTTTATCTTTAACATAATATTCAGGTAGAGTTAACATGATACAGTTTGTGTCACACTAGCGTAGTTAGAGTGTGTGCCACCCGTGGAGGCATTTCAGTTTGCCATCCCCGGGCCCCCACAAAAATACATATTACCAACAGCAGACCTAAAAGTGGTACGTCCTTCATAAGAGTGCCGGGGTAGACGCTAGTGATGTGCTACGCTAGTGACGTGTCAATGTTCGACCATTAAATTACCGGTACAGCCCAACAGACGGGACCCAGCATTTTTGTCTACTAAGATTTCTCTTTTGAGATTTAAGTTGACTCCAGACGATGGTAGAAGACATTACGCAACATATCGCGTAGTAGGATCGAATCCAGGATCTCATAATCGTGAGTAGGATTTCTTCAATCATCCAGCTATACCCGTGCCATAGGTTTTATATTAACGTAATCATAGTATTTCTTGTCTTGGTTATAAAAAGTATTCCTTGATTAATGAATCATCCATTTATTGTTTCAAATATAAGTTTGCAGAAATAGAGGAAGACTTTTTATTAGTTACAAGTACTGACAGCTGTCATAGAAATCAGATAAATTATTCACTGAAAATAAAGTTATGCTGCACCTTTTTAGAAATACTGTCTCTCTTTCTTTTTATCAATAATATATTTTGGGCTTCTATTAATCTTGCTGTGATGGCCGAGTGGTTAAGGCGTTGGACTCGAAATCCAATGGGTAATGCCCGCGCAGGTTCAAATCCTGCTCACAGCGGTAGCTGACGTTTGTTTTGTTTTTGCAATGAATTTTTAAATATGATCAATTTATGTTTTAATCAGCTTGTGATTTTTAGGACTGTTAACTTGACCTTTGGAAATGAAAGACATGGTTGACTTCTATGGAATTTGAAGGTCCGGAACAAATACCACAATGTATTTTATACGATATTTAAATGACTCTGCTATTTCACAACAAATTGGCAAAGCCGATACAATGAGAGGCAAAATGCATCGCGGTATTAATTTCAGCTCTCAACGCTTTGCGCTCAAATTCTGTCGAGGCCAATTTTGTTTTTCATCTCTTCAATGTTGATGTATAAAGTGTTGGTTCAAGGTAGTCTATCAGAACGTAGGGCAATACCAGTTGGTTCTTTGCCTCCTTACAGCAATATCTGCGATGACACTACGTCCAGATTAAATGGGTCTTTGCCTTTTCTTAGACAATATCGGTGGCTTGAAGAGGGGACACTTTCATTACGTTGACAACTACTGTTCTTTCATAAAACAGAAACTTGCCCGGCAAGTAACTTTGGACAGAAATAATAGTCTTCGATATTTACACTGACACGAAGTTTCAATTGGTTTGATCTCCGATTATTATCGGGTATCTTACTCCAGAATACATACAAAGTGTCAAATTGGATTCGAAACAGTAACCTTTAGTTCTATTCTGGGAGTGAGAGCGCTCTTAGATAACTGACATATCTCTAAAGATAATGCTTAACTCATCTCAGTTATTTAGAAATTTACTCCTACACACAAAGGCTAGTTTTCTGGCCTAATTGATCGCCCGAAGCGCGGACCCTAACCCTCTTTATTAGAATTGTGTTCTGTTCATATAGATGACATTTCACTCTCAAATAACCATTTCATCTCAATGTAAATAGGTATCATGCATGGTTGAAGGATTCATAATATATCACATGATTAGCATTCAGTGAATAATTTAAATCTAAGACTGCTCTCGTGTGGGGTGACATTTGTGAGACAGATAAAGCGAAAAAGTGCTTCAACAAATAATTCAAGGTGTATAAACATGACCAAATGGATTATAGACCTCACACAAAGGAATAACTTTAACAAGTAGATACACAACTACTTCCTTTCTGTTTCTTAACAGAAGAAATATATGTTCTAAACGAAAACTTTAACGAATAGGAAGGATTTGAATATGTGAGTGCATTTCTTCTTTTATTCTTGTTACGGCCCTTCAACTTCTGTTCAAATCCTGTCGTAGCCAACTTTGCCTTTCAAACTTCCAAGATAGACAAAATGAAGTACCTGCTAAGAACTGGCGCACAGTCATATTCCTTTCATGCATCCTAAGTATGATTCAAATTATAGTTGAGGAAAATCATATTAAAGAATAGAAACATTGCACAATCAGCAAGTATTTTGTTTTTCTAGTCGAGTTTTCTTCACTGAATTCATAACTCATCGAGCAAGACACCTAACAATATGAAACTACTTCAGGACTTAGTATTAGTCTTGAGACACTATTTTGTCATGGTTAACTCTTCCATTGAATCTGAGTCTTGGTTCCAGTTGCCAATTAAGTCTGATAGCTACTTAGCAATAGTCTATCATAAGTTCATTACGCACCGACAAAAATCACTCTATCAATATGTGATTGTGAGATTCCAGATTTCTTAAATGTATTTTTTATATAAGTAATTTCTAAATACTTATATACTTCGCAGTATATTGGTGTTCTAATATTATTTAAGTTTTAACATATTTGGAAAAGTCTAACGAGACTTTCAACAAATAATTTTGCTACATAATAAATAAAATCAATACAAATAAAAATGGCTAAATTTTTAAATAAAACGCAATAAGTCCTATACTTTTACAAACTTCTATTGCTACTGATTATCTTCTACAATTTACAGCATTGAGCATATGAGAGAACGATCTCTCACAGATGTTGACGCTTGTCTACATGAGATATATTTCCTAATTATCTAACAAGCAAAGACGACGAGCTGACAAAATCGTTAACGCATCGTTAATGTTTCTTGTGACATTCGATCTTTACCTTCTGAGTTCAAATCCTGCCGAAGTCAACTTTGCTTTCCACCGTTTCGTGGGGGATCGATAAAGTAATGAAACCAGTCAAGTCCAAGGATCGATGGCATCAATTAACCCCACCATTCAAAACTGACCCTAAATCAGAAACCATTATTCAACTGGAAAATCTGAGATGAAATAGCCGAGTGGATAAAAAATTGAGTTACATGCTCATAGATCATGAGTTCAACTTCATTGCAGGCAGTCACTGTGTTTCCATATTGCCCCAGTTCATTTAACTATCTAGGAATACCAAGTCATCATGGTACAGTTTAATTCTGATTGAAGGCGACGTATGAGAGTTTTAACAATAATAAAAAAAAACAGAAAAACTCATCTCATATTTAGTTTATCACATATATCTAGCCACTAACTAATATAACACCTTTCAGCCTTGGTAAGCTGAAGGATGTAGAATAAAATGTTTGCAATCGAACGGTGTGTCTGCAGTAGACTGAGACTTGAATTTAATCAAACCATCCATTTAACTGATATTTAATTTGTCGATCTGTTAAGAAGCGAAGCAAGTCGATGCTGACAGTATTTGAACTCAGAACATAATAGTAGTAATGAAATACTGCTCAGCATTTTGTTCACTGCTCAACCGATACTACTATTCTATATTCCACAAACTACAAAATTAAAACAAAAGCAAACAAATGGGTTTTGTTGGTTGTCTTTGTCACAATCACAATTTCGTGTTGTGGCAGGATATGAATTTATGTATCTTTTAATCTGCAGCCTTTCATTGTTTAATATCGTCCCCATCAAAATTTTAACACTAAATGACTTCTTACAGTGAGATGTATACTTCTCAAAAACATAACGAAGTGTCGGGACTTGACAGTAAACTATCTCTTCCAACCTGTGGCATTTGAGACGTTCGGAGGGAATGAGCTACTAACTGCGAAGTTCTTGTCAACGTTGGCAACTCGTCTCACCGAGGAGTTAGGTGATGCCCATGAAGGCGCTTGGCTTTCCCAACGCCTTAGCCTCGCCCGTGGTAATGCTGCGGGTGTGCTGGCTTGCTTCAATAGGTTCCGTTGAACCTTGTGGTGCGCGACCAGTTGCTGTAGTAAAAAAAAAAAAATTCTTCACAAATGGTTTCAATATAGTTTTAACGGAAAGATTTGGAAGAAAAGTTCTCCAGTAATTTTCTTTCATGTAAATAAATGTTTAAGCTAATTTAAGAATTTGCCAGCAAAATCTTACAAAATAACAATGTTCTAAAAGAAAAGTTTCAGGAGGGGAAATAACTCTCACAAACTTAAGAGCAAAATTGAACACAAACATTTTAGAAAGAACCATCAAATGATCGTTAGTTTATTGTAAGAGGATAACAAAACGAATGAATAAATGACTTGATGAGTAAACACTTAATGAAAATTCAATTAATAAACAAAATTTAATAAAGAAACCAGTAGTAAAACCTGCTGTAGTATGAAGCTTCGTGATGTCTTGAGACAAGTAACCTCCCTTTAAAACGAAAACTTCCGGATGTTTCCGACTAATTGGTTTTATATATTTTTAAAGCATAACTTTTATTCTTTTCAAAAGTTTGTAAGTCCAGCAAGACAATTATGTTTTACAATAACATTACAAAAATATTTCGAAACAGTTGAAATTAAAACTTAAAACTGATATTTCCGGAGTTTTGAAACTTTTCTGAAGATTTCATCAACAAACCAAAATGGGAAGCTGCGTGACGTTATCACTTTATCTCCAATTAAGAACAAAACTTTAATATTGATTGACATTTGGCTGACACTTGGATACATTATAAAGTTATAGATGTAAGATAACTTATTAAACTACCGCAACTATAGTCGATGTCATTAGGTATACTCACTGTAGTGTTTATTGACTTCCTCCTCCGCTCTCTCTCTCTTGACATTTTAGATATATACTTGCGTTTATATATTTGCTCTAAACTTCATGTTTATATATATATATATATTCGAATAATTGCTTCCATGTATTTTTAAAATCTCTTTCCTAATATTTTTTTCTTCTCTTAAACTATTTGGTTGGATGCCTTTAATACTAACTTTTGTGTTGTTTTACTTTTTTGTGCTTTCGAGATGTTAAAATAACATAACTTATAAATTAGTGTAATGTTTAGTTTTCGTAAACTTTTTTTAAAGTTAGGTATTTTGAATATAGTTGTCGTTGTTATTTAACTGCGAGCCAGCTCTAATCGAGCAAACCTGTGGTCAAAGGCGTACCAAACAGTGGTCGTCCCTTTTATTTTATCTTTCGCCGTTAAGATATTTAGAACTATGTTATTCAATATATTTCTCTTCTTTAAACTTAAAGGTGCAATTGGAGAGAATTTGGAAAACAATTCTTGCAGATTGAGTAGCCACATAGAAGTTCCCTTGTCCACTCGTGGTGTTCATAGTTTTGTACTTTGGTAATACCTACCTGTAATCTAAACGTCCAGCCTTGTCACACTATATCACACAAATTCCATCTGAGAATTGCGTTAAGGGTTCACATGCCTAAGAAATGTTCAGTGACTTAAACGCAACTTCGATCAGCGAGTAATTCAGTTGATCGAACATTACTTTCGTAATTTCCATAAACACGGAAAATGAATAGGGACTTTATAACCTGATAGACACGTTTGTCTCTCAAACTGTCGCAATACTTACCTATAGTGGAACTATGGACAGAATTCTGGTTTAAGCACTCCATATAACCCCTCGATTTTTTTTTTCTTTTTTGTATTTTCAGAAAATTTTTACAAATTTGTGTTCCACAGACAAGAATTCATACGATTACACAAAAACAAAAATGATTTAAGGATTTAGCTGTTATTTTTAGCACACATCTCACGTCCATCTGATATCTTCCTTGTTTCTTTGTGTCTCTGACAGGTATTGATGTTTTTCAATATTTTCTTCTCATAAACACATTTAATGGAATGATGATGCACCTAAGGGCGGTCCATTGCTGGGATTTAACCAAAAAATTCTGACTGTTCTTCCATTAAACTCTGATTTTAAAAAATTCGAAAAAGAGTGGAAATTTTAGAATTTATGAGAATTTCCATTTTTCTCATAATCGTATGAATTCCCATGAGTAGAACACAAATTTACAATAATTTTCTGAAAATACTCCAAAATAAGAGTTATGAGGTGTTATAAGGTGTGCTTAAATCAAAATGCCACTGATCTGTGTCTTCATCGACAACTTAAACAGCCCTGCATGGAAGCTTTGCCTGAGGATACATGCTTTAATGTCAAAACTACTGTACTGATGAATCATGTGTATTATGAATACATATTACTTGAAAGAGAGGAGGTGTTCTCTGGTGACAAAAATAACAGCAATCAGATATTCTCATTTGAATATAGTAAAATGTATTAAGAATGACTATACACTTTATTGTTTGCATTCTCATTTTTCTCTATTCACCTCTTGAATATATTAGATAGACCTCATGAATATATTAGGTAGACATCAGCATTCATCAGCAAATAAATTCTATAAACAAGAGCCAGTGCTCTTGTGAGATTCATTAATCTGGTGGAATAGCTTCAACTGAGGTGACGCACTATAAGATCAAAACACTGCAATTTCTCAGAGACCAACGAATCATGAGTGTTATGTATACACATCATCTAAAGAGAAGTGTTTTCTGATGATGTCAGAACATCGAGGATGAATAGATACATTACAAGTTTTTAAAAGTTTATGACAATGGAATACATTAAATCAGAGGAGCAATGGTTCTCAAATTCGTCAGTACATATGAAATAATGGAATGGCTTAAGTGATTTAGCTTTACTTCTTCCAGTTTTGTTGTGAATAGTCTTGTATAATGTTGTGCACTACCTTTTCAGTTATTGATATAAAAATTTGGATATAATATTTTATATTACAGCAAGCTTGTAGAATTGTAAGCATGCTGGGCAAAATGCTTAGCAGCATTTCATCCGTCTTTACATTCTGAGTTCAAATTCAACCAAGGTTGCCTTTACCTTTCACCATTTCAGGGTCAATAAAATAAGTACCAGTTACATACTGGGGTCAATGTAATCAACTAACCTCCTCCCCTGAAACTGATGGCCATTCTCTTTTACTTGTTTCAGTCATTTGACTGCAGCCATGCTGGAGCACCACATTTAGTCAAGCAAATCGACCCCAAGACTTATTCTTTGTAAGCCTAGTACTTATTCTATCGGTCTCGTTTGCTGAACTGCTAAGTTACGGGGATGTAAACACACCCGCATCAGTTGTTAAGCAATGGTGGGGGGACAAACACAGACACATAAACACACACACACACACACACACATATATATATATATACACACATATACATATATGATGGGTTTCTTTCAGTTTCCGTCTACCAAATCCACTCACAAGGTTTTGGTCGGCCCAAGGCCATACACTTGCCCAAAGTGCCACACAGTGGCACTGAACCCAGAAACGTGGTTGGTAAGAAAGCTACTTACCACACAGCCACTCCTGCACCTAAAATTTGAAACCAATATTTTTCATTACAGCTGACCATTAAAGAGTGCTCATGTGCATGATTTCTTGCTTATAAAAGAACAATTTGTTGGAGTGACAGCTCTGTTGGATAAAACCATGTTAAATACTTTAAAAAACACAAATTTACCTATGTTGGGTAATTTAATTGTGGAAGCATTATTGTTTATTTTGTTAGAAAATTTAATGATATTCTTTTGCATTGTGAAAACTTTCCAGTTTGGGAGAGACTGTGGTTGACAGACTCAATAGAGTTTTGGACAAAATGTTTACTTGTATTGAATCCTTTCATGGTCAATAAAATAAGTAGCAACCAAGTTCTAAGGTTATCAGTTTTTATCCTTTATGATTACATTGACATTAATAATTCATTATACAAGTATAAACTGATCCAGCACTTGATCAAATGTCTATGTCTCAACAAATATTTGGAGCCTTGTACCAATGTTAAAAATCACTGTAGGGGGAACTTGGATAGAGGTTTAACAATCGTCGTCGTCGTCGTCGTTGTTGTTGTTCAGGTCACTGCTTGGAATCAAACTCACAATCTTGGGGTTAGTAGCCTGTGCTCTTAAAAAGAGAACTGAAATAAGCATTATGTTTGATAAATTGATCTAAATGCTAAAGGGTTAATTTTCTTTCGTTCAGATATAATGAAGGTACAGTGCAAGTCTGCTTCTTCAATGTGTGTGGCAATTGTGTCACAGTGCTATTGAAAGAGGCAAGGTTGTCTCTGATAGAAAATGTTTTACAGTTCCCATTCATGGAGGTAGTATGTGTCTAAGTTGTGTGTGTGGGTGCATGCATGCATGGATGATGCTTATGTGTAGAATGCTAGTACCATCTGCAAAGGAATATTTAAAGCATTCAATATCTTGTATAATTACATGCAAATGCCAAATATAGCAATTATGAATTAATTAAAATTTTTATCATGCTGTGTATAGATTTTCACTTACATGAAGTATGGCCTTCTAAAGATGTGTAGAAGGTTTTGAAACCTGATTGAGAATATTGATTCCAAGCATGTTCAAAACTGACTTTTTATTTGTATTTTTGATTTTTTTTTCACAGCACATTATAAAATGTTCTATGATGAAATCTTATAAAAAAGAACACAAAAGGAATTGGTTCTCTGTAAGTACTGTAATTCTTAACCTTTTGACACTTATAATCATCATTGTCATGATAATCATCATCACTATCACTGGTTTTACATTTCATTTATTATTCTGGCATAGGTTTATTGTGTCTGCAATCTTAATGCATGTCTTAGTCCTATTACCAAACCTAATTGACTTGCCACAAATTTATGGATGTTTGGGGAAATTGACAATATTTTCACCGTTTACATGGAAGCATTTTTGTTTGAATGTTTTCAATAGAAGAAAGTCTATAAATGAATTTCGCTGCAGCCGTCGGCGGGCGGCGAACTCATTAAAATTAAAATGGAAGAAATACAAACCTATTTCGGATTGATCACCCACAAAGACGGTGAATCTAGGATAACACTACCAAACGAAATAAAAAATAAAATTAAAGTAAAGACTATTGTCTATAAAGTATACAATGTAGAGAAAAAAAAAAGATTTGAACACCTGAAGGAAAGCACCATTGAAAAGTGTCTTGGTGCGACTATGAAAGATATCTAACCAGGGGCGGTAAATTTGCCACAATAGAAGTAAGGTTCGAGTCAACAGAGCTTGCAAGGGAGTACTCGACTCGAACCTTGCAAAGTGGAAATATTTTATTTTCACCTTTATATCTGGGATGTCCTACGCCCCAGATAAAAATTTTAAATGTCCCTCCAGAATTAGAGGTAGGCTGGATTGTAGCCACACTTCTATACAAGAGGGAGGACAAGATACAATTGATCGAAATTGCAAGAGACAGGCCTACAATTCCAGTCTGTTATATATTTTGAGTATTGTTATCACTAGCGATATCATGATATAACTTTGTATTTTATATTTTATGTGTAGATGTATATATACTGATGTACATGTAATATGTACACATATATATACACATATATACATGCACTAGCACTATGACCCAGCAATGACGGGTCATAATGCTAGTTATAAATAAAAGTCATGTGCTCCTTTACAATAAAATGTGTCCAGTGGTTTCAACAATCAGTTCCTAGTTTTGATTCAATGATGGTGTCAAAGTAGTGTTATCATATTTAATACAATACTTAAAAGATTAATTAGGAATAATTATGCAGTAAGGAAAAGACTAAGTCAATTACTATAATTAGGATAATAATACTCATTGCCTGGTATTGTATTTTTGTCACTGTATATTTATGTGTAATTAGCTTTTTAATGTGCAATACATTAAGTATGTTTAATTAACCTTTTAATGCTATGTAACACAAATTGACCATTGTTTTTCATGTTTCTTGTATCTCTTAGTTAGATATTATGTAAAATATGTCAATTTCAAACCTACTAATGTACAACACTATACATCTAGTTTCTAATTCTTACGTCACTACTTCAGCAAGTGCAGTGAAAGCTTGTGCTTTGCTGCAGAGTCAGATTAGATCAAAACATGAGTGAGATTGTCTCCCATGCTTCCTGGAATAATTACGATAATATTAAGCATTGACCAATATTGCCATTTCATTGCTGCACAAATTATTTTGAATTAATTTTATTTTAATGATCACCACTTTGAATATTGTAACACTAACTATTGTTCTTCATAAAAGTAGCAACCTTGAATAATTTCTCTCACTAATTTATTCTCTAAAATGACAGATAAATCTCCACTATCACACACATGCACATGTGCACACATCTACATACACACAAAACATAAACACCCACACACACACACACACACACACACATATGTTAGGACTCTATGCTATCAAAAGTAATATTTCTAGATGGCTTGGTACATATTTTTTGTAGTTAGGTAAATTGAGGTATATATCATGAAGTAAATCGTCCCTAAATTAACAAAAGTATGTCTTGCATGGATTAACCTTTCTGTGCTGCTATAGGTAAGATACCTTACTCTCTTTCTTTCTCCCTATTTCAGATGTAAATTAGATATATGTCCATCCCACTTCTATATGCTTAATGTTCAAAAGAGCAGCCATCTTTAAAACAAGACCACTTGTTTAATCAATCCATTTATTAATATTGCAGTTCTAACTTTGCAACAACTATTCTGTTGTTTACAATTGAGTGAAGAACACTATATTCTTCAAACCTTACAGTAGGCTAACTCTAAATGGCATCTGATTACCAGTGGATAGACCAATGTTTATATTCCGCAAATAGCATTGCATTATGAATATGGCAAAGCCCCCTCCCCTGTCTATCTATCTGTAAATAGGTACATTATCCCTTTAGCATTCAGATGCAATCCTTATTTGTTCACATTATTTTGAATTAGTCATGCATTATCTTGTAACTTTGAGATTTTGGTGATATGACAGCTTATGTTTAGAATAACATTGTAGTGTAGGTGTAAGAGGCTTTATCTCACTGGTTTGAATATAAAATAGGTTGCATATTTAGACCTGATATGGCCAGTTTAAATGCTAAAGGGTTGAATAGCTACAGTACACTGCTGATGACAGCAGGAACAAAGTAGAACTTCCACATGTTTGAGAACTACCATGTGCCTGGATAAAGATAGAAGCACCTCTTTTTTAAATTCTATCATAAACTCACTAAATTAGACAAATTTTGAATGAGCCACATGTTTGTTTTAGTCAATACAACTCAAAACTAAATACACCTGCCATATCATGAATGGTATGAAAAGCATCAAATGTTAGCTGTTTAATTAATGTCTGAATTCGCATGGCTATTTTGGCTATGCTAACACAAAAAACAAAATGATAGAAGGGAAAGAAATATTGCTAGTGAATTTTAGTTAATGTTTATATTTCTTTTTTTGTTCCAGGAGTTGATGTTAGCTTCCTACATAATATAAGATATAAAGGTGAATATATCTTGAAGGCTCTTATTGTAACATATTGGCCCCCACCTATACTCAAAATTACGGAACTAAATATATTCAACATGGGAACTGGCAGTTCTTTCTTACATTCACCTGATGATGATGATATCATTGGCGCCGACTGTGATGGTAATAGCCATGGTGTCATTAAAAGGATCCCGATTGAAATGAAACCAAGGGGACGTCTAGGACTTCGAAAACCCAAAGATGAAAGCTTACGTTCAATCGACTTAGACAGCCAGGAACTTGAACGCAAAAACAAAGAATTTGAGATGTACCGGCGCAATAAAGAACAGGAGATTGCTAACATGCAGAAGAAAGAACAAAAGCTAATAAATGAGAACAAGAAATTTCGAGCAGAGTTGTTGGCTCTTCAGAAAACTTGTGCCAAACTACGAGGTGAACGAGATTTGGCAACTCAGGCTGAAAGCCAGGCACTTGCAAGAGCTGCTGCCTTTGAAAATGATCGAGATAAGATACAAAGGCAATTCAAAGTAAGATAATGATTTTCAAATATTATTTTTGTTATTGTCGTAACTTAAGTTACGTTAATTGTTTTTCTTTTATCTTCTTATGTTTGTTCTGCACATATCATAACCAGTCAACTTTGCATGCTTGTACGGGACAGATGAAATGTATTTGTTAAGGTCAACAGCTTTTCCTTTTTCTAGACCTCATCAGTTTTGAAGCAAAATATTTCCTTGTAACCAGATGCTTTCACCAAAGATTGAAAATAAATGACATTGCTTGTACAATGGTGATGCTTACTTACAACTATTGTAGGTTATGGCTGAGATAGTCTCTCTGCTGTAACTTGGTTGGTAGGATCATTTTGCACTACTTTATATTTTGTGAGAAATTCTTATTGCTAAATTTTCTCTTTATTCACCTGAAGGAAACAGCGTGTTTCAGACATGTTCATCAATAAAGAACATGTCTGAAACAGCTATAGTGAACCTCAACCACCTGTGTTATTGTATATTCATACATATACTCATATACATACATACATGCATGCGTGTATGTATATAAATAATTTGCAATGTACTGCAAGATCTGAAATGGTAATTCGCATATTTATTCTTTACAGATTTAGGTCAATTTAGGCAAATCTTATCGCTGTTGTATACATCACAGGAGAAACACTCCACTCTTTCAAAATCACAATGTTTTCATAACATGCTCAGTTAAAGGGTTTTAGGACCCTGGTGTTTCAAGATATCAGTCAGAAGCACCTGGACTTTTGAGCCTAAACAGGTCCCTAGCTTTGTTTGTAATTTCAGTGAACAAACTGTTTTCTGATCAGTGTTTATATCTGCCAACCAATAAAACATCACAATTTAGACTTTGTACAGTAAGATGTGAAACAATAATTTTCATATTTATTCTTAATATGTTCTAGTAGATCTAAGCACAAATATATTAGTTGCTGTTGTGTACATCAGTTTTGTTTTGTGCAATTATAAATATGATATTCAACAAAAGACTAAATTTGAATTCCATTTTTAGTAAAACAAATATTTACTTAAGGAAAACACCTAAGCCTTTTATTGAAAATATTTTGGTTGTCTCTAGAGTGGGGCAGCTAGCTTTTAAAAGAAATAGCTGATACAAAAATAATCTAGAAAATCATACTTTGTACCTCTTTGCAAATATTACAATTAATGCTAATGGTTCTTTTCATTACTCATCCTCATCATCATCATCTAGCGTCTGCTCTCCATGCTAGCATGGGTTAGACAGGTTGACTGAAACTGGTAGGTTGGAGGACTGCACCAGGTTCCAATCTGATTTGGCATGGTTTCTGCAGCTGGATGCTCTTCCTAACAACAGCTGTCCCAAGACTGTAATGGCTGCTTTTTACATGACACTGGCATCAGCCACAACTACGATTTCACTTGGCTTAATGAGTTTTCTCAGGCACAGCATATTGCCAAAGGCCTTGGTCACTTATCATTGCCTCTGTGAGGCCCAACATTTGAAGGGTGCCTTTTACATGTCTCCATCACAGGTGCATTATGTGACACTGGCATTGAAAATTATTCTTAGCTCACGACATTATGTTAGAGTACACTTTAGGCTCTCCATGCTGGAGGCACCTTTTGTATATTGTCCAATATCATATAAGTTTAGTCTGCTAGACTGCTGACCATATGATAAGGATTTGAAGCCTTACTTCAAAATATATCGTATTTCTCTTAGCTATTATATTTTTTTAACTGTTTAGTCAGAAAGAAAAAACAGTGACCATGGCTATTTGTTGCAAATCTATAGAACTGTAGCGGGGAAGAGAGAAAGTAATTCTCAAACTGGAGACCTGGCCCAAATACTTGCAACACAAGATCTGCATTGTAGGCACCCAAAGACAACTTGGTGGTATTAAACCAGGCAAAGGATTCAGTCTATCACATATTAACTCAGAAACCAAAAATATAGAACAAATATCACAGTGTTTTGTCTGATACTTTAACAATCCCACCATCTCCCACATTAGACCCTAACAGGCCTTGAACAGTGAGCAGGAACAAATACCACAAGGTATTTTATCCTTTGTTCTCATGACTGTGCTAACTCTTGCTTCATTCATTTAATTTTATTAAAACCTGGTGACAGTGTCAGTATGCTAATGAATGAGTAGCAGGAAAGATATTCAGATACAAAAGACATTTGAACCAACTATGTGGAGATAGTCAAATTACAACTGGTTAAGTTTGTAGAGTGTAAACATTAATAGCACTCTCATGGTACCCTGAGAATAATGTAGATAATGGTTTTAAGTGGATGAGAGATAACTCTGCCTTGAGATAGTATATTGTTAAGTAAAATGAAATGTTGTCCAAGTGTCTGCAGTATATCTGAATGATATATATATATATATATTATTTCCAATACATCTCAAAACAAACTTGTGATGGCAGAACACCACCTATGCTCTCAAGGACAAATGTATGTAAAAACAATAAAATGAATTCCTCAAAGAAGTATTTTTAAAACATTGCATCTGTATTTTCATTTGTCATTTAATTCTTATAAATACCAAAGTTATTGGAAACTAAAACCAATTTATGTTTACAAACCAATTCATAAAGCTCACAAATATTGATAATTTTTGTACACTGTGGGAAAGATGTGAATTCTAGCTTTTCCCTTTATGGATAGGGAATGAAATATTTCCTGATATAGCTGATTAAATAGGTTTGAAAATGTAAAAGAAAAAGATGGAGAAAATAATGGAAGAGAAGGGAGGTGACTGGTTGACAGAAATGCTAGTAGAACTGATGAGAGGAATGGAAAGTAAAGAGTTATACTGAAATTATGAGACAATGGCACTGGTCGAGATGCTAATTCATGCAAACCTAGAAAGGAGATTGTTTCAAGCTGTTCTGTCTATTCAATGTAACAGCCAAATCATTCTTAAGAAAACCCTTTATGACATTTAGAATAAGAAATATTTGAATTAACTCCTAAAATATATGTTTCTTCCAGATTTTTCGTGAAACAAAAGAAAGTGAAATTCAGAACCTTCTCAGAGCCAAACGTGAGTTAGAAAGCAAACTTCCAAAACTAAACAGAGATCTTCTGAATGATACCAGTGAAGATGATGATTCTCCAGAATCTGGTTTGGAGTCTGTTGGTAAATATTTCTTCAGAAATTACATTGGTATTTTTACATCAGGGAAGTATGTAGAAGTAAAAAAAAAAATATTGGATTAAATATCTATAGATTAGAACCCCTAATTTGCATGCCACAGTTTACCTAGGTGTATAGAAGTGCCATACCAGGCCATCTGGAGTGTTACCTTAGAAAGAATGCGTGTTATTTTGTTGTAGCTCCAGATGAGTCCTGGTTAAGTGGATTTATGATCAAAGACATTCCAGCTGTGACCAATTCATTTTTTTAGTCATAATATATCCAGGACTACATTATCATATGTGTTCTCACTTTTTATAAGAAGGAGGTAGACTGAAATACTATCCAGGCAGAATTTCTCTGAAATTTTTCAGAGTTTTCAGTGGAACAACCACATCACTATGAATAAATTCTCTTAATTTAAAAACTGAAACCCTCTATTTAAGTTTCTAAAATTTTAAGTCAGTATTTTTTCCACGATAAAGAGCGTATATTTCTGTGCTAATTGCTTCTAAATAGAATGGTACTTTTGATACATATTACCCAACAACAGCAAAAGCAACAATTCAATACAAACCATTTCTAACTTATTAGGATGTTTAAAAGTGGTGCAAAACTGCTAATTATCTAGATAATTTCTTTAGGTTTGGTACTATCAAGCTACAAAAATAAATTATTAATCCCTCCTACCATAAAAGTCATCCCATTATTTTTTCCTTTTCTGTTCCTTGCAGGTAGTGCTTATCCTGGAGACTGGTGGACTGCTTTGGAAAGTGAACCTTCACTTGGTAGCACGTTCCAGTTACATCCAACATTCCGTGGGCCAGAATTAGCCAACTGTGTCATGGAGCTGGAAGGACCATTCACCAATGTTAATAAAGGTCAGTAGTTGTTTTTTTCACTCCCAGATTCCATCAGCATTAATATCATAATCATCAGTCATCGTCATCAGTGCAGTGATGATGATCATCATCATTATAGTTGTTGGTTTTGTTGCTGTTATTTATCTGTTGGTCATCTCAAATCAAACAGGTTTATTATTGAACAGGTTACAGCTGTGACCATCCCAACTTTTTCCAGATATGGACTACATTATCTTATGTGTGTTTGAGGCTGATTTTGCAACTATTTCTTGTGGGTCAAGCAAATGCATTGAGGTTCACTGTTTGGCTTGTGTTTTTATTGATGTAAACTTTTAAGTAGTAGATATATATTGTTGCTCTTGCTGTTGTTGGGTAATGTGTGTCTATACATAGAATATTAAATTGTAACAGATTGGTATATCGAAGCAATTTTCTTTCCTTTTGTAAATTATAGTGTCATATAGTATAGTATGTTATGTAGCTTCAGTTTTAATTCCCCTATCTTTTGTTTTCAACTTCTAATATTTTTTATAAGTTCTAATGAATATGTCTCTAATTATAGTTGGTTCATTAGCAACACCCAAATATATATTTGTGCCTTCTTTAGAAGCTATCTATTTTGTCATTTCATATTGTTAATATATATATATAGACACTAGCTGGATTAGCTGGTAATACCTGGAAAAGCAGGGGTTATATCCAGTTCCCATTCCTATTACACTGTTTCATGTCCTATCCCATTCCTTGTTCAGTCCCCATTTTAGTTCCACTCCTATTCTTATCCCCAATCCTATGTCAGTATATAAAATTTTAGTATCAGTTAGGTGTAATTGAGCCATTAAATATTTTATCAATCTTTATGGTAATAATTTATTGCTAAAATTAGGTATTACAAGCTATTAATACGATTACAGGGTGGATAAGGAATGGCCTTATATTATAACAAATGAATATGCATCTGAGTAAAATAAATTAGATAAATAGATGGAATTACAAATACATTGACAAACAGTCCACATATTGTGGCTGGTATTATCATGTGTTGTAGCTTACCATAGCTGATTTGTAAACATGTGCTACAGACCTCCTCCATAGGTGGTCCATTATAGATTTTTATTGAAATCGAATTCGCCTATAATTCAACTGGATGTTATGAACAAATAAATAACAAAATCAGATTTAACGTGGAAAATTATTTCAAAATACTAAATTTTGACATAATTTTAATATCTCACAATATGTGACTGCAATAGGGCGGACACTACAAAAGTAGAGAGACAGAGATTTATAGGATGTCTCTCACACACACACACACACACACACACACACAAATTTACAAACAGTTAATCACAAGTTTAAAATGGTGTATAGTAGACACATGTATGTATGTGTATGTGTGTGAATGTTTCTTTGTGATGGACAGCAGAAAAAGCCACCTACCCTCTCTCTCCTTAAAGCTGTGTATTCCTCATACCTACCTTTCTGTGTGTGTGTGTGTTGTATCTATGTATTTACAAAAGTATGTATGCAGCATCACATGTATATGACAGCTTTATTAACATTAACATCCCATTCTTACTGCTGTTCTCGCCTTCCCTGATATAAGTCACCCTCTCTCTGTTACTAGCTCAGACTTACATTTTTTGCAACCTTCTCATTTTATCATATAATTCACCTAACGTCCCAGGGGAACATTATAGATTTTTATTGAAATCCAATTAACCTATTATTGAACTGAATGTTCGTGTCACATGTATGCAAAGTTTCGTGAATATTGATTTGATGGTTTAGGCACTAAGCTGGTAACAGACAGACAGAAATTGCTATTTATATATATATTTAGATAGTTGTCAGTTGTGCAACAATACTGTCACTACATAAACATGATTGAGTAATGCATGAAAGTACTAGTTTATTTCATTATTGTAAATTGTAGAATTTAAAAAATTGTAAATAATAAATGTGAAGATCATTTATATATATATATATATATATATGTAACATGTGACAATTATTCGGTAGCCATGATAAAACTCCGAGTTTCAGATGCCAAGGTGGAAATCCATGCTGCCATCTCTTCAGTTATCCGGCCATTGGAAAAAATGCTATGAAAATGCTTGGATAAGAAGTTCTTTTTATGGTCTTTGATAGTTATAAAGGGCTCTTTTTTGGGAAGCATAGCATTTTCTCTGATGGCCAGATAACTGAAGAGATGGCGGTGTGGATTTCCACCTCGGCATCCGAAACTCAGAGTTTTATCATGGCTTCTGAATAATTGTCACATATTACATTTACACATAAATTCCTCTATTTACATAATATCGAGGTCTCTTTCTTTCTTTTGTTGTCTTACCATTTTTATCAATATATATTATGATTATCATTATTTATTGTCAGTTTTCCATGCTGGCATGGGTTAGACAGTCTGACTGGAACTAGTAAGCCAGGGAGCTGCACCAGGTCCCAGTCTGTTTTGGCTTGGTTTCCACAGCTGGATGCCCTTCTTAACACCAACCACTCTATAGGGTGCCTTTTATGTGTCACCCGGAATAAGTACCTTTTACATTTCACCAGCACTGGCCACAACTACAATTTTCTGAAAGTGTAGTTGCTAGAATAAGAACAGGCTGGGCAAAGTTCAGAGAGTTTAGATTTTTGTTGGTAATTAAGGGACTTTTCCTCAGAATGAAAGGCAGATTGTATGATGCCTGTGTACATACAGCTTTGTTACATGACAGTGAAATGTGGGCTTTGACTACAGAGGACTTGTGAAGGCTTGAAAGAATTGAAGCTAGCATGCTCTGCTGGATGGATAATGTCAGTGTACATGCATGATAGAATGTAAATGATTTAAGAGGAAAACTGGGTATAAGATGCCTCAGAGTTGGGTGCAAGAGAGAAGACTGCACTGGTTTGGTCATGTGATGCATATGGATATGGACAGCTGCATAAAAAAGTACTGAGTTCTAATTGTGGAAGAGGTAGACCCAGGAAGATGTGGGGCAAAGTTGTGAGAAAGGATCTTCGTATGCTGGGCTTTACTGAGGAATTGACAAAGGACCAGATGTGGTGATTTGCTGTACTTGATAAGACATGTCAAGCTAAATAAAATCATAGTCTTCCACACATGCAGGCTTGTCCTTTCAGGTGCTGGTACCTCATAAAAAGCACCTGTGCCAAAGCTGCATAAACGCACCCATGCCGGTAGCACATAAAAAAAACCCAGCACACTCTATAAGTGGTTGGTGTTAGGAAGGGTATCCAGCTGTAGAAACTGTGCTACAACAGACAATTGGAGTCTGGACAACTCCCTGCTAGCCAGCTCCATGCCAAACCATCTAATCCATGCTAGCATGGAAAGCAGATATTGATGATGATGACAATGTTTTTACTTTTGTGTTAAAACATTAAAGAAGAATGTTTTCTTGAATGCTATTAGTGTTGTTTTATTCATACTGACTGATAATGTGTTAGGTAAAACAAAAGCCAACACAACATTCCATTTCCATTTCAAACTCATTTATTCTTTATTTGATTTTTTTTTCGTTTTTTTTTTTTTAATTTACATATTTTTTTTCTTCATTAGAGGATTGGAGTTTGGCCCTTGGAAAGCTTACACAAATCAGCCCTACAATTCCAGAGCATTTAATTGCTAATGTGGTTCGAATTTTTGTGTCCATCTCTAATGATAGTAAGATGGAATTTGATATTTTTCAAAAGGTAAATGTTTCTTATTTTTACTTGGTTTGGTCATTACCAGACGGAAATAATAATGATCTCTAAATTTCTATAAAACTATAGCAAAGTTATAAAGAATGTCAGACTCAGACATTAAAAATGAAAGTTCAAAATCCCAATGCTAGGGGCATACATTTATGTATGTATGGATGGATGGATGAATGTGTGCATGCATGCATGTGTTTATGGATGTGTATACATATTTATGTATGTATGTACATCTGCATCTCTACATGTACGTATGTATTGATGATGGTGACAGCAGCAATGATGAGCACTCACTCTCTAACACACACATACACACACACACACACACATAAAATTATGCTTCTGTTAGTGATTGATACATTTCTAAAACATAAGATTACAAGTTTCATATCACACAAACCCAAATAAACATGACATGTTGGTAAATGGTCGAAAACTCCACTGGTTCACTGTCTTACTCTCTAAGCACTTAATAACTAGATATCAAGGTAGGAGCTGGATTAATTGTTAGCATACCAAACAAAATGATTAGCAGCATTTCGTCCATCTTTATGTTCTGAGTTCAAATTCTGCCAAGGTTGACTTTGCCTGTCATCCTCTAGGAATTGCTAAAATAAGTACCAGTTCAGCATTGGGGTTGTTATAATCAGCTTATCCACTACCCCGAAATTGCTGGCCTCATGTTAAAATTCAAAACCAACAACTTTAGATAACTTCACTCATTTGATTTTACAATATGGGATCTAGAGTTATGAATGAATTAGAAAACATTTGAAGAATCATCACTCACCTAGATGCATATCATTCATTTTCCCCCTTAAATCCTATTCCTTGAACAAATCCTTATTTTTATTTTATGCTGATAACAACAGGATTGTCTTGACAGAAGTTTTTATTTTGTTCATATTTTTCAAGATGGTTCGAATCTTCGATTATTCCAAGATTAAAGACTTTCTCCTATATGCTTGACATTCAAGAGTGTGGGCATGGCTGCGTGGTGAGAAGTTTGCTTCCCAACCCCAATTGATTCCGGGTTCTATTCAACTGTGTGGCACCTTGGGCAAGCGTCTTCTTTTATAGCCTTGAGCCAATCAAAACCTTGGGAGTGGAATCAGTAGATGGAAATTCAAAGAAGCCTATATATATATATATGTGTGTGTGTGTGTGTCCCCACTGCTGGACAACCAGTGTTGGTGTGTTTACAACTCCACAACTTAGTGGTTTGGCAAAAATGATGATAGATTAAAATTCTTCAAGGTGGTGCCCCAGCATGGCCACAGACTGAAACATCAGATTTCAGTCACTTCAACACACAAGTTTTACATTCAGTATTATGCTTTCCCTTGGCAGGTCAGATGAGTTTCCAGCATGTGGTATTGCTGGTTGTTTTTCCATTCATGCTAAGTTTAAAAGTGCGAGAACAATTTGAGTATATGGGGGAATATGTCTGAATTTTTTTACATGCTAGCATGCAATTATTATAATAATGTATATCTACCCCATTGAAAATATCTCCAAAAACCATGTAACAAATATCAAAGCTGTATTAAATGAGTAGCATGACCTAGGTAAAACTGTATAATTATTTCATATATATATATATATTATCTTTGCAGGATTATGCTCCAAAGCTTGCCAGTTTATGTCAAGGGGAAGGCCGAACTTTGATTGTTGTTAACATGCATGTAGATGATGATGTGAGCCTATCATCAACGGTTTGTTGCTTTCTCTTTATTTTTTAACTTTTGGATGATATCTATCTATCCATATATATATTTCTCATTTCAACAATATGTTAATTTCTTATAAATCTATAGTATTTATTTCAATAAGTCTAATCAATTTCATTTGTTCTAATAATTATTTGAAATCCAGATACTAGACTATCAACTGTATAGGTATGAATTTGTATCTTGCTATATTTGTATCTTGTTGTTGATTAGCCTTAAGTTGGCCTTGAGTAAACCTCAAATTGCTTTTAGGGCTATGTAGGATTACATAATTAATCTTTGCTTAAGACACTAAGGTATGATCTGAAGAAGATTTGGCTATTATTTCTTGCAGATTAAACTACCACATAAGTTCCCTTGTTTGCTCAATAGTGACTGTATTATGCACATTAGCAAACTGAGTTAGATATGTTGATTGTAGGCCCAGTGCGACCATGGTAGGATATAACTTCTTGGCTTTTCAGCAAGTAGTCCTGTGTCATACTGGCCAGCTGCAGCATACTCCAAAAATATTCAGTACAGAAAGACAAACTGTAAAACAAAGTATAGAATTCATTGAAAAAAATTAATATAGGTACCCAATTACGTGCACACTAAAGCTTCTTTAACAGTAAATTTTTATCCTGACAGGTGTTTGAACTTCACTTGCAAGCAATAAAAAGACAAATCCAGATGTCAAACTTGTATTTAGCTTTCAGAGGGGTTGAGGCTAACAGGTAACATCATATTTACTCTTTCTTTATTTGATGTTTTTTGTAGTTGAAAGTATGAACCTCATAGTCTGTGGACACTTTGTTAACTTGTAAATTTGCATTCCTTTTAAATTTATGTTAACACAAAATGTAATAGTTTTCTGATTGAAAACTTTGTATTCAAGAAATTAGAGATGGACTCTGTATGCAGTGAATGGGATAATTCTGTCTGAAGGAGTATTAACCCTTTAGCATTTAAATCAGCCATATTTGACGACCTGAATATTCCACATGTTTTAAGTTCAAACCAGTCAGATCTGGCCTCACAAACTTACCCTACAATGTCATTCTGGAAGTAAATGATTGCATGATTCAAAATCTTGAAGCTACAAGATAATACATGATTAATTCAAAACACTGTGAGTAAATAAGCATAACATTTGATAAAGTAATCTGAATTCTAAAGATTTTAGGAATATTGCCTTTCTGTTAATATTTAGACAGAAGAGGAAGAGTGGTAGCCATAACATTTTGCTGAGTCTCTGGAACTGATGGTCAGAGATTGAACAAAAAACACTGTTTCATAAGTTGTTATCTGCTGTAATGCTTACAAGAAAGTGAACTCTTCTAAAAGTTCTCCAAAACCAGGTTGTTGTGTTAAATTGAGCTATGAATGAAGTTTATCACTCAAGAAGCAGCTTCCAGAAAGTTTCTGTCTATTCATTGTCACTTACAAGTCCTGGGTTTAGCTGCAGCCATAATACAAAAATCTTGCTGGCCATGGTGTCAAATCAGGAGCAACATGATCACATAACAAACTTGTTAATCACTTGTTAAACCATCTGAGTTGAAGAATGGCAGTAGAGAGGATTCTATAAAGTTGTCATGGATCCTGTTAGCAAATAGGAATTCTGATGTGAATCTTTTTTTCTTCTTCTTCATGTAATATCTGCTTTCCATGCTTATATTTATCTTGTATTTCTCTACTCCAAATCTTTACCATTCTTTGCATTCTTCATCTCATTTTATTTCAGGTTTAATAGCTGGGAATACAGCTGGGGACATCTAGATAGCCTTGGTGTGCGACCTGCTGTATTTTGTCTTCGTGAAAAGTAAGTACGGGTTTTTTATGCTTTGGTTCCCCTGTCTGTCAATATAATAGGTACCTATAAAACACAGCAAGCTAGCAGAATTGTTTGCATGCTGATGAAAGTGTCTAAGGCAGTAAGCTGGCAGAATTGTTAGCACACCAGATGAAATGCTTAGCAGCATTTCGTCTATTTTCGTGTTCTGAGTTCAAATTTTGCTGAGGTTGACTTTGTCTTTCATCCTTTTGGGGGTGATAAAACAAGTACCAATTGAGCACTGGGGTTGGTCTAATCAACTTTCCCCTTCCCCCAAAATTGCTGGCCTTATAACAAAATTTGAAACCAATGTTATAAGTACCTGTTATGTAATGGGTTTGATTCAGTCAGCTTTACTGTTTCTTTTTGTATCTGTGACCCTTTGTCAATATGAGAAACCATATTTATAACTGAAAAATTACAAGGGTTGGAGGAGATATAATTGGTAGATGTGCTACTGTACATGTTGAGTCAAGTCATATTTGGTACTCAGTTTATATCTTATACATCTATATTGGTCTTAAACTCAAGTGGTTGTGGATTACTGTGGAATGCCACTCAGTATTTAGTTATATTTCTTTATGTTATAAGTTTTTGCCCTGCAACCGAGGGAAAGAATAAGTAGATATGTTATTGTCTTTGTTACAAAATAGTGAATGAATTACATAATGGCAAATAAGATGAGAATGTGCATCAAAGTCATATGATGGTGGTGATGTCATCAATGATAATGAGAGGGATTTATGATGATGGTGGTGGTGGTGGTCAGCAGTAGCATGGATCTTAGCTACTAAATGATACCAATCTCCAGTTCAAAAAGTCAACTTTTGCTTTTTCCTTTGCTCTTTATGCTGGCTATTTGATAATGTCAGCTATTTACCACTGGGGAGCTTGTATGTGGTTGCTTGACCTGCTAGAAATTGTCAGATCACCCTCCAATTGCATCTAGCTCTCTTAAAAAGGGATACGTTGGATAATGTAAGTCGATGTTCAGCTGGGAAATGGATTAAATTTACCATTCAGAAACAGGAATGGTCTCTCCATCAAGCTTCTGTGCAATTTCCATCTGCATGATTTTCATTTTACTCACAAGACATTGGTCAATCTATGTTGTGCTGTAGAATTGAACTAAAAAAATTGTAGCTGCAGTGTGATCTTCTGAATCTTCTAAGCATACCAGAACTCACTTTGGTATTGCTGCTGATGATTATGATGATGAATTTTGGTTTTGGGTAAAATAGGAACAATGTCAAACATAATAATGTTGAAAGTGTCATAACAGAATTGGTGGTGATGAGGATGATGATAATGATAAATTTTTACTTTTCAGATATGATGGCACGCAAATAAATAACCTGAACATCCAGAGCAGTAATGTCCGTGTCTTAAATGGTTATAACACACCAGCCAAAGGTGCTGAGTTAGCCTATAATGAAATTGACAAGATATTAAAAATGGTAAGCATTCTGTATTATTTGATCATATGTGGATATGTTTGACTACTGCTACAAACTTATCTGTTCAAATTGTTTTGGAGTTACTATGGTGTCCCCACTAGATCAGACATGAAAATAGATACTGCTCTCATTCATGGTTGAATGGTTTGCAAAAGGAAGAGACTACAACTACAAAACACAGATGAGCCAATACTGCAACACCTACATTTTGTTCAACCTGGTAGAAACAGCACCCAACCATCTTAATCATTGAGAGGACAAACTGGATAGACTATGTCTGAAGAAAAGATAGGATGGTCATAATTGAAATGATTTGTCAGAGTTCAACTGGGATTAATCAACAATGGCTAAACATGATTTAAGATATCAAAAGATGAAAAATAATCTCCCTTGGAACAGATTAGTGGTCTACCATAGATTATTGGTCTAACACTCTCAGATCATCTGATACCTATTTTTAACAGTTAGATAAAGTAAGGCAATGTAGAATATAGTGTTTTACTAAGAAACACCTGCCTTGTTGGTTTGAACTCACAATCTATGAGTAGGTAGGTAGTCTACTACTTTATTCACTATATGCAAATGGACAAATGTACTGAAAAACTATCCCAATGTCATGTTTTGTTTTTAGGAATCAGCACTCATGTTGGTGACACGTAAAAGGCACCTGTGCTGGTCACTCATAAAAGACACCCATGCTGGTGACATGTAAAAGACACCTAATACACTCTGTGGAGTGGTTGGCATTAGGAAGGGCATCCAACCATAAAAACCAAGCCAAAACAGACTGGAGCCTGATGCAGCTCTCGGGCTTACCATCTCCAGTTAAACCATTTAATCGATGCCAGTATGGATTATAGATTTTAAATGATGATGATGCTGATTGATTGATTATTAAAATGTTTGAATCTCTCTCTATGTGGTCAGTAAGTAAGCCAATATTTTGATTTCATGTTGATGTTGAAATGTCTAAATTTTTATCTCTAATACTTTACACAGGAACTTGGTATTGATGCCAAAAAGGAAAAACCAGAAAGTGACTGTGGTTATTCTGAACTAGAAGGTCCTGAACAACTATGTGGTGGTGCTTTGTGGGACATCCAATGTGACTATGAGCATATGGTAGCTCTTAATGCTGCACTGTCTTCAAGTTGTGAGCTTGGCTTTGAGAAGGTAAATGAATTTTCATCATCATTGCCTTTATTATTAATGCATCCTCATCATTTCCATCATCTGCATTGTTATCATCTTCCATTTTCATAGCATTGCATGCTGCTAAAATCCCTGCCACTTACTCATTTTTCTCATAGCTCATCCTCCAACTGATGATGAGGTGTGCAGCCTTTGTCTATGATGTCTAGAAGGCTTCTACTTGCAGTCACACTTGCATGTGTTAGTGCAATTGCAAAGGTATGTGGTGTATTTGTCATTTGTTGATGTGTTGCTTGTGATGCTTCTCCAGTTTGTTTGGTTTGCATCACATTTTTGCTCAATGTTTCACTCAGTGTTTCCCCTGTTGAATAGAAAACCTTAGTCAGACCCATTGAGAGTATAACCTATAAAAGCTGCTGCTGCTGCTACTACTACTACTACTACTACTACTACTACTACTACTACTACTACTACTACTACTATTACTACTACTACTACTAATAATAATAATGATGATGATGATGATGATGATAGTAATAATGATGATGATGATGATGGTTATATTACTGGGGTCAACTTGATCATTCATCCATGTGGGGTCAATACAGTAAAATACCAATGAAGTAGTGTAGCTTATGATATTGATTAAACCTCTTCTCTCAAAATTGTTTACCTTATGCCTAAATCAGAAAGCAGCTCCAGAAAAATACATTGTAGCTCTTGGCAATCTAAGTTCAAATTCTGCTGTTGTCAACTTCACCTTTTATCCTTTTGAGGTCAATAAAATAAAAAATAAATTGAGTATTGGGGTCAAGAAAAAAACGACTGTTTTTAATTTAGGCAAAAGGTCATCAATATTGTGGGGAAGAGTTTGTTGATACCGACCCTAACCTAAACTAGTATGTGATGATGATGGTGATATCTTATATCGGCACAAGGTGATACATTAGTTGGAGATGGAGTGTAGTTAATTGAATCTGAATTCTGAATTAAAGTGATATAATTATGTGATTATAAATCCTTAGTGTAGCACATTATTTTTTCTTTTAACATTCCAACATTAAAATGATATTGATAATGTTTTCTTACATTGGTACATCATCATCATCACCATTATTTAACATCTGTTTTCCATGTTGGCCTGGGTTGAATGGTTTGACCAGAGCTGAGAAGCCAGATGACCACACTGCACTTTATTGTCAGTTTTGGCATGCAGTGACCTTACAGTGCAGTACAATAAGAATATTAATAGTCTACTTTCTCTTTCTCTCGCTCTCTCTCTCTCTCTCTCACTCTCTTTCTTTCTTTATTTATTTATTTATCTATCTATCTATCTCTTATTGTCTTGAGTAAAAAAAAAAGTAGAATGATCTAAGGGAACTATTTCATGTGGGCTTGTGACATGAATCTAGATAGATAAATTAAGAGGTGATGTACAGAATGACTTGGATAAAAAATAAAGTTTCCGTTTATTGAAATTTCCCATTTAGTTGGAGAGAGACTACAAAAAACATGGTGGTAATTGTTTATAACTTTCATAGAAAATAGAAATAATTTCAAGAAATTAAGAATTAATTTCTGTAAACTATTTACAAACATAAGGGAAAATTTGATAGTTGTTTGCAGGCAAGGGAAACAGTTATGGACAGGTTTTAGTCTTACTGAATTTCATCAGTATAGTATTGTCTACTCAACTACATTAGTCCATTTTTACATAAAAAGAAAAATGTCACAAGTAACTTTTGGCTAGTGATAAGAAAAAAAAATCAGCTAAGGGAAATAACTCAAGTTGGATATTGGCATAAATTTAGATAAATATGATGTGCTGTATGAATGACTTCTGCAAAAAATACTTGATTAATTGAAATTTTTCTTTTGGAGAAAGGAAACAAATACCTAACATCAGTTGCTTGTACCTTTCGAAAAGAATGTGAAATAATTTTACGAAATTATGAATCAGTCTGTACTGTAAGACATCAGCAAGTTTTATTGATATAAGGATTTTTTTTCCTCTAATTGTAATTCCTGTCTCATATATTTCAGTATTATGAGCAATTGAATAGTCATGTACATGCCTGTGGACCTCAACCACCCCTTTTGATCATTGGTTCTTCTGGCACCGGTCGTTCTTTGCTCCTAGCAAAATGGTAAATGAAATTTTTATTCACTTTTCATTTTTTATCTGGAGAGAACCCAGAATAATTTTAGCATCTGAAAGAACAATGATTACTCCTTAAATTTCATCTTTATTGAAAACACAAAAACAAAACCGTTAGATTCACTTCAACATTTAAATTTAATTTGTCAAAATATTTTCATTATTTTGAAACCCTGACTTGTTCACTGACAAAATTCCAAAATGCAGCACGGAATTTTGTCAATGAACAAGTTGCAGTTTCAAAGCGATGAAAATATTTTGACAAATTAAATTTAAATGTTGAAGTGAAACTAATGGTTTTTGTGTGTTTTTTAAATGGCTTATAAACATCTTGCACGCTGCAATTGTTTTTGTTTAAGCACACAATCTCAGATCAAATCACTTGCTATGCAAGTACATCTCTGTAATTTATCTTTATTGTTTACAGAGATGTTGGTCTGATCTAAATATTTTTTGTTTTTATTTATGTCTGTGTTCTGTCAAATAATTTCCAGTGTTAGTTAATTAAACATTATTATATTGTACCGGAAACAAAATGCTAAAATTATTATTTATATATGCTACTTTATTGTTGCCTTTGTGGAATCCCATGACTCTCTGTTACCATCCAATTCCATTATTATGTGGCTGAACAGATGCTATGTCTTGCCAAAGGGTAGCCTGTAACTATGCAGGGGATAGTTGTCACTCCATGAGGTATTTTCAAAATATCCACATACCCATTATTTACATATAAGTATAATTAATTTGTATCCTACCTAATTATTTCTCACATCCACCCATTTCCCTGTGTTTCCTTCCCCTAGTCATATTTAGACTTGGAGTAAACAGTCTCTTCTCATTTAAAACACTAACATTTTTTCAGTGTTGGTAAAAGAAATACTGTTAGCATACTGAGGCTGATTCAATTGAATATCCCCTCTTCAGATTTTGTAGCTTGCTTATCACTCTTAGAAATCACTATAAGGCTGGGCAACAGACCAGTAGAATTATTAGTACATCAGGTAAAATGCCTTTGATATTTGTTCTGGTTCTTCACATTCTGAGTTCAAATCCTGCTGAGGTCAACTTCTGAAGTTCATAAAATAAAGTAGCATTTGTGTCCTTGGGCTGATTAAATTGACTGTTCCTCTTCCACTAAATTTCTGTCCTGAGGTTTAATAAAGAAATTATTATTAAAGCAAGAGAAATGCTGAATGAAATGCCTTACAATATTTAGTGTTCTACCTCAACATTTTAAATTCAAATTTTGACACAGTCTACATCTACCATTTTGACCCTTTGCAGGGCTGTAAACCGTCAGATCATAAACATGGGATCAACACCAACAGAAAACTTGGATTTGACAAAATGATACAGGACTAAGCAACTAGGATATTTTTGTTGATGGAGTTGGGTCCTACGAAAACAAAAGAGAATAACTGTCCAATATTGTAGTATTGTGGTTGATTCAGTCAATTGTACTGCTTGCTTGTACATTTGTTCTCCTGCATAGATATTATTAATATATTATTGTTGTTAATTATAGTTATGGCTGCCAATGGATTGCAGAATTGGTTCAAGGGTCAGACTCAATGACTTGCAATATTATTTAGTTACATTCATTTGCATTTGGATTTTAAATATCACCAAATATTGGAGTCAATCTAATTAACATTATCTTCAATGGCATAGTACCTATCCCCGAAATCATTGTTATTGTTACTGAGATCAGTAGATCTTAAAATTTGTAAAATTTCTTTATAAAAACTTCATTGGCTTAATGGATAAGGCATATCCTGCCCTTATATTTAATATTTTATCTAACCAATATGTTTTGATCATGCAATTGATGAACAAGGAAGTCTCACAATATAGTTAACTCTTCAACTTCAGTGACTAGATCCAGTTGACTTTCATACCAGTTTAACTTGAAGAACTCCTGGTAAAAGTAAAGTGACATTCTTGAGTCATATTGACTCATAAGGGATGGTTTCCTGGTTTCATGGCATATAAATTCACCACCTGGATGGGACACTAGAATTACTCATTTTTGCCAGCTGAGTGAACTGGAGCAGCATGAAATTAAGTATTTTGCTCAAGAACGCAACGCATTGCCCGGTCCAGGAATCAAAACCACAATCTTACGATCATGAGTCCAATATCCTAACCACTAAGCCATGCACCTCCATAGCAGAATATTCCTGTTTCCACGAAAAAAAAGTTTTGTATGAAAAAATCAGTAATTTTGAATAAATTATGGTGTTATATTTTTCATGTTGAAAGTTTATATCCTATCAAGTTAAAAACAATAATAATAATTACTATTTTGCTTTTATTTTTGTCCCTGTGCCAATGCGCAGTCATAAAAATTATTTAAATTACTTGAATATTTATGTTTTTCTCTTTTGTTTTTGTAGGACCCAACTTCATCAAGAAAAATATCCTAGTTGCTTAGTCATGTGTCATTTCGTCAAATCCAAGTCTTCTGTTGGTGCCGATCCCATATTTATGATCCGGCGGTTTACAGCCCAGGTATTTCAGTCGTTCTGCTTATTGAATTTTTTACACGTATGCAAACACTTTCATTGCTTGTATTGGCAGAATTTCTGCATTTAATTTAATTTCTTTACATTCTGAGTTTAAATCCTGCTGCAGTCATCTTTACCTTTCCTCCCTCTAGGGTTGGTTTAATAGATTATGCCCTCTCCACAAAATCTGTGGCCTTTTGCCTGTGTTTGAAATTCTCATTTTTCATATTTGATGTTGTTAATAACTGAAGAGATGTCTGTGGTAATATAGTGCAAGATGTTCTCTAATGTAAATGGGTTTCATTTTTAATTTTGTACAGAACCTTGTGTAACCTCACAAGAAAAAATTCTTAGCTGCATTTCTTCTGTCTTTACATTCTGAGTTCAAAAGCTGTTGGGGTCGATTTTGCCTGTCATCCTTTCAGCATCAATAAAATAAGTACTAGTTGAACACTGGGGGTCAATATAATTGACTTACTCTCTCTCCTGAAATTACTAGCCTTCTGCCCAAATTTGAAACTCAGTATTAATCTTGTTTTATATTCTGAGTTCAAGCCCGGTCATGGAGCAGGGTTTCAAATCATTCAACTATGCCTCATATTTCATTACAGAACCAGCCTTGTTCTTAAAGTTGGTGGAGATAGTTATTACAACAGTTTGCAAAATTATTTACTTTGCACTTTTCAGCTTGATGCATGGGATCAAATTCAAATTTTGTCTTTTGCAGGTCAACAGAATTAGCACCATTATATTTTAGCCAAGATCCATAGCTTAAGCCCATTTTTAACCAAGTAATATACATGAGTTGAGTTAAACTCAGAACTGCAAGTCAACTAGACATTCAACAGTTTCTTTATGCTGCCACTACAGACAGTGGTAGGTTGTTCACACCCTGTACTACCCATTTACATTTAGATAGGCTTTAGAGTTATACCTCTTGTCTACAAAGATAATGCTGCATCATGGGTAATGTATCTTACATACCTCTACTATCTTAGATGTCTATAGGAGTCCACCCTGTTATATATTCTGGTTATCTTCTCTGTTGTGTTTTATATCTCGATATTGAGCTATAGCTCTTCAGGTCAGGCATTAACCACATTCATTTCACATACCTTGGAGGGCCTACAAAAGTTGCAAATATGTTCTTCCTTCTTCCCTACCGAACATATATTTAAAAAATGTTAAGCTACAAAGCTGATAACACCTGATTGAATTTATATAGTTGCTATGTAAATTTTATCAGGACTACTCCAACTTTTACAAAATTTAGTTTTGTGTTAGTGGTTTTCCAGTAAGGTCACAGCCTACCCTTTGAGACTAGTGAGAAAGTCAAAGTGTAATGAAAAGAAATCTATAATCTGATTTGCTCATTTCTTTACCACAGCTGATGCAGCATGTTACCTCACCACCTGCTTTGACATGTAACCCTGTACGTCTGGAAGAGGAGTTTCCTCGATGGTTAGAGAAAGTTTCATCAAGACTGCCTGGTGGGGTGGTTTTGGTACTTGATTCTATTGACCTCTTTCAAGTAAGTACCAAGCAGTTTTTATCATCTTTGAGATACATTCATTTTATTTTATGTTTATATATTTGTTTTCCAAAATTCTTGATGTGAAATTGTATTTTGAAACAGATATTGTTATACACAGGGATGGTCATATTTTGCCAATAGTGTGTGTGTTTAATTGGCAAAATATGGCCATCCACAAGTATAACATTTTATATTACATTCATTTTATTAAATAAGGCTTTGCAATGGTTAAATTATTACTTTCTGTATATTCTAAATCTGTGGTTTGGTGCTGGACCAGCAACTCAAAAGTCTTTAGTTCAAATCTACAGCAAATCTTTGTTATGCATTTGGGTAGAACATTTCTGCTTTTCTGTTATCTAACTATCAGAAATAGTTATCTCATACTGAACAGAATGACAACTAACTCATGGTTAAGATTTATCTTTCATATATCTACTGTCATGAGACCAAGGTTAAACACCAACCCTTAAAGATTCTCAGGGCTTAAGGGACATATGCATTTTATAGAATACTGATTTTGCTGGTAAGACTGAAGAAATACGATAATTATATTAAGTGCCTCAATAAAAAACAAAGAGAGAGTGATTGCTACAATAGCAGCAGCCATTGCTCAGGATTCTCCGCGGCAGTGTGTCTATGTAGTCATTTTTGGTACCACTGTTGGAAATATACTGAGTTAATGATGAGACTTTGTAAATTAGGAAATTTGGAATTAAGTTATTACTTCTTAAAATTATCTGAAGTCCAATTCATAATTCCAGTTTCAGTTGTCTTAGAAAGATCAAAAACATATCACTGCCAACTCTTTTCTAAGGAATAGGATACTCTGTTTTATATTTTTTGAGAAAGATCTGATATTTATTCTTTCAAATTAGGCAAATGAGGTATGTAGTTAGACTACAGTTTGAACTTCCAACTTACACACTCAACCATTTTAATTCTGCAAATTTGATTACAGGATTCTGCATTTCATGATGTTTTTTGTTTATTTCATTTCGTTTTTTTCTCTATTTTTTTTTTTTATTCATCTTCTCAAGGAAGCTGAAGAACACCTCAAGTGGTTATTGGATCCATTGCCTGTTGGTGTTCATGTGATAGCAACAGTAAATGAAAAGTCTTGTCCACAGTCTTGGAGGTAAGATATTATAAATTATACACATCAGTTTTCTTGGACTCCAAGAGGCAACTTCTGTAAGTAGTGTCACCTAAAAAGGAATTGTCACATGCAAGTCGTTGTTACAAACATCAACATAAAGCAAATCTTTTAGGATCTATTTTTGCAAGTTATAGAGTACAAAGGATATTGAGCTCCCTGCTAAGCCTATAGTCAGTGAACTGAATACCAGGAATATATAAGAGAGTAAGGTTAATGAACTTTTATTATAGAAACTGAGAATCTTATTTTGCCACAATATGCATACTAGCCTTATCATAAAATTCTAGCAAACACTATTTATTACACATAGTATAAGGTATTGTAATATGCTGTTGTTTTTTAGCCCCAGGTCAGCCTGATTGAGCAGACCTATGATCAAAAGCTTTTCAACTATGACAGTTTTATCTTTTTTTTATATTTAAGGCTACATTGTTCCAGTAAATCCTTCCTTTTTTAAGATGGTTGGATTTCTATCAAACTAAGTGATTACATAGTCCTCTATGTGTTATCCTTACACATAAACATTAAAGAACAATGAAAAAAAAATTCCTTTAAACAATTGCTGGACAAAGATATTTATATTAATATACAAATGTATTTCTTTTGAAAAGCCAGCCTGCCAATGCAAGTATGAAAAATTTGAGTACAATGGTAAAACACAAAAAAATAAGTAAAAATACAAAGTCTGGTTGTTATTCTGAATTTGTATTTTCTACTTCTAGACAATGGGCAACACTTCATCTAGATCCATTAAGCAAGAAAAATGTCAAAGAACTTCTCAGGGCAGAGCTAGCTTTGTTTGACATTCGTTTGAGTCAAGAAGAAGAGACCAGTATCCTAGAACATTGCCAGACTGATGACACTTGTGCACCACTGTTTACTATGGTTTTAACTCGACATATTGTATGGTAAGTGACTTTTAATTTTACAATACTCAGTCACAATCTTAAATATATGACATTATGCCTTACATCACCGTCTCCACAATTATTGGTTGACTCCATAATTATCATCATTGTTTAAACATTAATGTTTTGATGTGAGTGCTCTACAATATATATATACCGCTTTATCTTGATCTTTCATTATCTTGTTTGACAACCTAGCAACATTTGATTTGATCTTTCTGCTTTTTTCCAGAATCTTTTTGTCTATTTCTGTCACATGTATCCTCCACTCTCAACTCCAGATACTTCTGACCATTAAATGTTTCTGTAAACCAAGTCATCTCTGCTTTGTACATTGAATAATGCTTTAAATAGCCATCAGCTTTCTCAACTCACATATATTTAACTTATTCTGAGGATTATTTTTGCAAACACATTTTTACAACCCATTCTTCTTAGCTATTACTTCATTGAGATGGATGACTCAGACATTGCTATCAAATATATTGGAGTGGTCTATTGGTCCAGCACAAGATTTATCATGTTAAATAAACACTAGTTCATCCTAGAACCATGTTACATATGTTGTTTGCACTATTCATATGTAGTGTAGTAGCAAGTGTGCTCTAACTATTTTTATGTAGAGGGACTTTCTTGAAAATTGCAGTGGATACAGAAAAGTTGGATTTAATATTTAATATAAGAGGTCGACAACTCTACAAATAGGCAATGGTCAAATGTTAAATGTTTAAATCCTGATTAATTTTAATCTTATTGCCATGTTCTACCGTTTATGGATAGTATGACAGTTGTAGCATTTGTAGATAATATTTGCAGAAACCAAAACTACTTCTGATAAAAATTGTAGGTAGTTGTCTATATTTATGTATCAAATACAACACATCTGTCTGAAACAGATGGACAAATCTGGAGATTTGTCAAGACTGCTGAAACGTGGAAGAGAGATACCAGCTGGTCTGAGTGCTCTCTACCCACAATAACTAAAAAGACTACAGCAACTCAGGGAAACTAAGCCAGAACAACCTGCCATCCTCTACACACCATCATAAACTGCGAGCAGGGTACAAATTGTTGTCCTTAAATGCTCGCAGTTTATGCAACAAAATACATTTGTTCAACGCCTATGTCAGAAGTGTTGACCCTGACTTCATCACTGTCACGGAAACATGGGCGCATTCCTTACTCTGTGATGGGGTTTTCAACATTACGGGGTACAACCTCTTCCGTAAGGACCGCACTAACCGCCGTGGTGGTGGTGTGATGGTCTACGTTCGTTCAAATTTTTTGGTAATTCCTTGTGCCGATTTGAACGAATCACAAGAAGTTTTTTTCTGTGACGTGCGTATGACCATGTCAACACTCCTGCTTGGCGTTGTTTATCGTCCCCCAAGTTACCATCGGGACACACAGCTTTGCAATGTCCTCCGAGCTGCTGCCAGGAAAACAGCCACTTATGTGTTTATTGCAGGCGATTTCAATCATCCTGAGATCGATTGGGAGACCTTCCATTGGCCACAGAGTGCAAACGATTTTGTTGAGCTTGTGCTGGACTCAAACTGGTCACAAGTAGTCACCTCTCCAACAAGAGGCGACAACACCTTGGACCTGCTCTTCACCACAACTCCTGAAGCGGTTATCAATTGCACTACGGAGGAACCTCTAGGTGACTCTGATCATGCTATGATCATCGCCAATCTGGCTCTTGCGGGCAACGAAAACCTGAACCATCTACAATCTGCTTCCTTCGATTGGAAGAGAGCAGATTGGAACCTGTACCACACTGAACTACAGCACCCAAACTGGCGTGAATTCTACAACTCTGGAGATGTGAATACTATACTCCAGAGTATCCTGGACTCAATATGGGCAGCATGTGCAGCATCTGTGCCACGTAAACAAAAAAAGAAGAACCGCCCCAAAAGGGCAATTTGGGAAACTTCAGCGGTCCGACTTGCCAGGAGGGAACGTCGGACTGCTGAACGGGAATACAGGTTGCATAAATCAGACACCAACAGGAAGAAGCGGAATAAATCCTCCAACCATCTCAAGCAAGTGACAAAAAAGCAGTGCTTGAATTTGAACAGTGCATAGCAGCCAATCCTGACAGCAAGGTTTTCTGGAAATATGTGCACTCAAAGCAGAGACCTCACTCTCCAGTGGGCCCTCTTCGCAACCCTCACACAAACCAGATCACTGACGACCCCAAGGAATGCGCAGAACTCATTGCCGAGTACTATGCAAACATATTCACTGTTGAAAGTCAAAATGTACCATCTTCAGCATCACTAACAGCAAACTCCATAACAACTATGGAATTTACACCTGCAATGCTGCGACGTCACCTTCAAAATAAGCGCAACTATGCCTCCCCTGGTCTCGATGGAGTTACATACCTGCTTCTCAAACGTGGCAGGCACTTCCTTTTACACCAGCTTTCTATTTTCTTCCAGTACTGTCTCAACAATGGTGCTACTCCGGAGCAGTGGAAAACTGCCAGTGTCATTCCTCTGTTCAAAAAGGGCGACCGCACATCACCTGTCAACTATCGCCCAGTCAGTCTCACTAGCTGTATTGCAAAACTGATGGAATCGTGTGTCAGAGAAACACTCTGGAACTTCTGGAGCTCTCACAGTCTCATCCGACCCTCACAATATGGATTTGTCCCTAACTCCAGCTGCAGTGACCAGCTTGTCGAGTTCCTTGAGGACATTACTCAGATTACTGACAGTGGCTCATGGGTGGATGTTGTCTACCTTGACTTTGCTAAGGCTTTCAACTCTGTGCCACACAAAAGGCTTATGGTGAAACTCTCTGCAATGGGTGTGGGGGATGACCTTTTTAACTGGTTGAAATCCTTCATCCTCAGCCGAAAGGAGGTAGTCACAGTTCTAGGACAGCACTCTACACCATATGAGATGTCATCGGGTGTACCACAGGGATCTGTCCTTGGTCCCCTCTTGTTTGTGGCATACATTAACGACATAGATGCCAATTTAAAGAATGCCACAGTATTGAAATATGCAGACGACATCAAGCTGTACCTTGAAATCAAGGACAGATCCTGATGTCTACAACTCTTTCCTGCAATCAGACCTAGACACAATGCAGCAATGGATCACAGACTGGCAACTGAAACTGGCTGTGGACAAGTGTACCACCATGCATTTTGGGAGAAAAAACCCTGCGTTCACTTACTCCCTCCACAACACTGTTATCAAGAAATCCTCTTGCGAGCGTGACCTAGGCATCACTGTCAGCAGTGATTTGCGTTGGTCAAAGCATATCTCTAAGATTGTCAGGAAGGCCGAGGGTGTCTTGGCATCACTCAGCAGGTCTTTTGTTAGCCGCTCTCCAGCCATCTATTAAAACTGTATACAGCTATGGTACGACCACACTTGGAATTCGCATCATCAGTTTGGAACCCCTATCTTGCACAGAACATTGACCTCCTGGAATCTGTCCAGAGACGTGCAACCAAACGCATACCCTCCATCAGACACCTACCATATTCTGAGCGCCTTGTTTCCCTGGGCATGGATTCACTGAAGCTCCGGCGTTTGGCGACGGACTTGGTAAACACCCACAAAGTTATCAACCACCTCACCAACAACAACACTGAACACCTTTTTGATCTCCATGTGTCTAACACACGTGGACATGCCTACAAAGTCAGAAAACAATACAGCTCCCATGACTTTCGGAAACATTTTTTCACGCTCAGAGTTGCTGAAGCATGGAATAAACTGCCTGCGTCAGTTGTTGACTGCCATGACACTGCATCTTTTAAGGCCCTCATGCTTTCCGAAATCCGCCGAAACTACACCTGATTATATATACACTTTAGATGAGTTGTAGTGCACCTAAGCACTGTACACAATTATTATTATTATTATTATTTTAAACTCTGAAATACAAGCCCATTTCTATTGTCCTGCTATATCTTTGTATACTCTAACTTTCTTTCTTAAGGTGATGTCTATATATATATATGAAGAACCCGTACATTTTATAACTTAACTGTCTCCTCTAGATTTCAATAACAAATATTTCTAGTTACTTTAACTCAAAGTTTTCTTCTCTCAGTCCTAACTGACATACTAATCCTCCAGCCCAGTGGTTCCCAAACTATGAGTCGCGACCCATCTGTGGGTCACGAACAGAATCTTAGTGGGTCGCAAAAAGTTATAAAATTACGCATTAGCTTTGATTAACTGATGTCTATCGAGATAGTTCAAGACTTATGTTTTCAATACCAGACTTGTTGTTTTATCAAGCAGTAGACTTTTTCACGAACTTAACAAATCAGAGGTTGTCATTTTCTCAAGTTATTTATTCGTACGTAATCGTAAAAAGGAAAGGTCTGTTTTTACCTATTTATAGAGAACTTTAACTAGGCGAAGTATAACACTGATCGAGCCGATAACAGTTCCTACTTCAAGGTTTTGTATTAGTGTTAGTATTTACACATAGGGTATAGAGACGTTGAAACAGTTATAAAACGTTTTGTTTCACATTTAATATAAATAGCAAAAAATTTAAATAAATAAGATATGGATTTCACTAGTAAGTTTATAAAAAAGTATAGGAGTGATCACCAGGGAGCTATCAATTAGCCAATGAAATGATTGGAATAGACAGCAGCTAGACGGTAGATAGATCAACAGAGTCTATCAGATAAATGGTTTAAATAGCATCGCATCGATTGAAATGTCATTTATCATTAATTGTAGAAGTTCGCATGATCCCAAACGTATTTTAATTCTGTCAAGTCTCTCAGTAAGTCGAAATTATCTGTCCTTCTAAATTCGATTTTTTCGTATTTACTCAGTCCTTCATATTATGGATAAATGGTTAAAAAACGCAGTTGAAGCTGATGACGATGAGTCTTCAGTGAATCGAAACGAAGAAAAGACCAATCAATCAAAACTAAGCCAGTCAAAGCAAAGAAAAGTATTAAGAAAGTATGATTACGAGTACTTAAAAAATGGATTTACATGGAATGGAGTTGAAGAAGATCCACGACCACGATGCATCATTTGTTAGGAACAACTTGCAAACCAGAGCATGCGTCCAAACAAATTGCATCGTCATCTTGAGACTAAGCACTCCGAGTTAAAAGACAAGCCTCTCGATCTTTTTGAGCGAATGTTAACCAAGTTAAAGATAGGACAGAGCATTATGCAACATTACACCAAAGTAAATGAAAAATCTCTGTATGTGTCTTACTTGGTCAGTTTAAGAATCGCAAAAACTGGTAAGCCACACACAATTGGGGAGACTTTAGTTCTTCCAGCTATAAAAGATACAGTTAAAGTTTTCTTTGGTGATAAGAGTGAACAAAAAATTGAATCAATTCCTATTTCTAATAACACAGTCACGCGTAGAATCGATGAAATGTCTGAATGGGTAGAAAATCAAGTTATTGAATGGATTCGTGGAAGTCTTTTTTTTCTTTACAACTCGATGAATCTACTGTCGTACAAGGTTTGTGCCAGCTACTAGTTTTTGTACGTTACATATGGAACTTTGTACCTCATGAAGATATGTTGTTCTGCGAACCTGTCAGTCGAAGTACCAGCGATGAAATTTTTAATACAGTTGATACTTATATTAGGGCAAAAAATCTTGATTGGCATAAATGTGTCAGAATATGTACAGACGGCGCACGGGCTATGTGCGGTAGAAATAATGGTGTGGTGACCAGAATACTTGAACTTAATCCCAATGCATCATGGACTCACTGTAACCTTCACAGGGCAGCGTTAGTATCAAAACATCTATCTGATAATTTTGAAAATGTTTTGAATACATCAGTCAAAATAGTGAACTTTATTAAGTCAAAGCCTTTGCAATCGCGCCTATTTGAGAAGTTGTGCGAAGAGATGGGAAGCGATCATAAATCACTGCTTTTGCACAGAGAAATACGATGGCTCTCTAGGAGAAAAGTGTTAACAAGACTTGCAGAACTCCGCGAAGAAATAGCCATATTTTTAGAAGATAAAAGCGATTTTGTGAAATATTTGTGTGACGAAGAATTTGTTCTGAGGCTTACATATTTGGCAGATATTTTTTCGAAATTAAACGACCTGAATTTGTATTTACAAGGAACAGAAGGTATCAGTATATTTGCAATTCATGAGAAAATTCGTGGTTTTATGAAAAAACTTGTCTTGTGGAAAAATCATATTAACAACCGAAATTATGACTGTTTTGAAACATTTGAAACTTTTGTAATGGAGAATAAAGCAAAAGTTGATGATGGTATAATCATTGAGATATTTGAACACTTGAATAAGTTAAATGAAAGTTTTGAATTTTATTTTCATAAAGAGATGAATACTATGCAACAGAAAAGATGGATTATGAACCCCTTTCAGCCTGACGTGACGACTGGAATATCAACAAAAGCTGATGAGGAACTTATCGATTTATCCAAAGACTCTTCCTTGAAACTGACTTTTAACACCTGAAAATTGGTACAGTTCTGGGTGTCTCTTCAAACCTCGTACCCAATCATTTCCACCGAAGCATTAAAAGTACTTCTCCCTTTCACGTCATCTTATATTTGTGAAGCTGAATTTTCATCAATGGTTGGGATTAAAGGCAAATATCGAAATAAACTGCAGCTCTCAAATTCTTTACGCCTGAAACTATCACACATTGAACCTGATGTTAATTCTATTATTGAGCGTAGCAAGAAACAGGCTCATCCTTCTCACAGGCCTCACTGATGATGTAATCTGATATAAATTTGTTAATTTCATTAATGTTTTTACTCAGTAGAGTTAAGTGGGTCGTCATAAACTGGTGTGATAAATAGTGGGTCGTGACTCTAAAAAGTTTGGGAACCACTGCTCCAGCCTATTCATCAATCTCTCTGCAGTCATTGTATTGTTTGACCTTTGCCCAGTTGAGATAATACAGCTTACATCTTTCTGTTGCTCAGTGACTCCTAACCTACTCCAAACTCACTGGTATTGCTTCTTGGTTAACTGGTTGAGGTTCACCAGTTCTTTGCAGCAAATGTGATATGTAATTTCTCACTCATTGAAGAGAATTAATTAAGTGACTGATGTCCTATCACCTCTCTTGTAGACCAAAATACTCTAATGGTTAAAATTTTTTTTAATTCATTGTTCAGTCAGGAGGGAAGTTGTGCCTCCTACAGTGCTTTTAAAATAGTGGGAAGTATCTTCAAATCAGAAACCTGGTCTATATACTTGCAACAGGGTAGGCTTCACTAAAGACATCCAATAATCAGGTGGTTGCAGTTAATCAGTAAATAAATTAGCTCTACTATCCAAGTAGGCTGCAGTGGTACTCAGAACAAACCAGATCAAGTATCACAAGGCATTCCATCTGAAGGTTTAACAATCCCACCAGTCTATCATCTTAGACTGGTACTTTATTTATCAACCTCTAGATGGATGAAAGACAAAGTTAACCTGGGCAAGAACTCAGAACATTGTCTCATAACAATATTATATATAAATACATTGTCAATCACAATGACTAGGCCTTTTCTTTGTGGAAGGAAAATACTTCAGCTTTAATTAGCAAAGATTCACTGACCAGCACAGTACAACCACTAGCTTGGATGCAGTACTGTCTTACCTCTGCTTTTTTAAAGCATACCTTATCCTCCCTTTATCTTCTATACTGTATTTTGGCCCCAGTCCTTTACTTATCCCTGCACCAAGAAAATTTCTGTAATAATTCCTCTTTAGTGTTGCTCTCCTTACCTGGACCTCAATCATACCAACTTGACCATTCTAGAAAAGCATACAACTATGAAGGCTACTGCTCTTCTCTCTTGATAATAAAACTATTCACTTTATTAACAATTGTATATTTACCATAGCTGATGCACCATTTTGCTTTTTTTTTTTGCCAAGTATTATAATTACTATAGCTTCCTATTTGTCTTTTTATGTTAAGAGAAAAGCTGTATACCTTTAATACTGATAAACCTTCACACTTCATATACAGCTAACAACTTTGTTTTTCATCTTTCCAAAATCAATAAAAATTAAAATATCAGTCATTTAAATAATATAATTTATTATAATTTTGTGTTTTTCTCTTTTTTTTTTCTCAGGACAATGAAGCGTAGTGAAAAGTCTAAGGAATATCTGAAAGACATCCTGTCCTGCAATGACACAGTAGATCTATATGTTTGTGTTTTAGACAAAGTGCAGACTATTTGGGAGTCAGAAAATACAAAGGACATCATGGTGCAGGTAATTTTCTTTCTTTGTTTTTTCTATCCAGTACCGTTATCAGAAGACAACTCTTATATGTCATAACTTACCTTGAACACCATAACATTAAATATTTGCGCTGTATCACCTGCTGGATTGGGCACCAGTTTATAGCAGGTTTTGCCTTCAGAGGAAATTCAGTTGAGCAAAGTTTAGTCATACAACAATCATATTATTTACAATGGTGTTTTGTGCTGCTTTTCTCATGGAATGAGTTTTCATCTAGGTGAACTCAGCTATTGAGAAGCTAGTAGTTTTTTGCCAACAACACAGTGCAACACTGAATTTTCGATACAGACTATCAAAGTTATACCTTTAATGTAATCTGCAAGTAAAATCAACATGATACTGCCTTGACAAGTCTAGTTTTATACAATATTTTTCAGTATTTAACATAATCTAATTGTGTAAGGAATTCTACTTTGATTTGTGTGAAGATCATTTTAGAGCTCATGGTCAGAAACTAGATTACCACAATTGCAATGCTAATTAGAACCTTGATGGGATCTTGAGTATAATCTAATTCCATTCTGTTAAGATGCTGGTGTTGCTTTTACGGAAGAAAATATGTACACATATAAGTAAATATGTTAACATACCTAACATCACATATATGTACTTACATGTAAATATGATATATATACACATGTCCAGTATATATACATATATGTAAATATGATATATATACACATGTTCAGTATATATACATATATGTAAATATGTCTATATACACACATGTCCAGTAAGTGTACATGCATATGAATATGTTAACATACACAACATGTGTAAGTAGGTAAGTAAGTAAAAATCCCTAGATGACAACTGGAGTGGAAGGCTGTCCTCTCAACCAATATGCTGCTGTGAGTACCACAGGATGATGAACTCTAGTCATAAGGTTATTCCACACTTTCCAATCCATGGCCAACACCATGTTTGAGGCTGAGGTGCTGTGACCTCAGGTCTTCCTCAGTTTGTTTCACCCGTGTTTTCTTTGGTGCACTGTGCTGGATCCTCCAGTGTATGGGTCACTGCTTCCATAAAAGTTGGTATGGTAGTCTTCTGGTGCTCATCATGCAGAGGCGGCCAAACCACTGTTACCGTCACTGCTGGACTTGGTCTTCAGTGATTGGCTGCTGCTGGCATAGTTCTTGGATGTTGTTTTTTGAGATTCATTTGTGTAGAAGATACCAAGGATCTGATGAAGACACTGCATTTGGAACACCTTGATCTTGTTCAGGTCTTGTTTGGGAATGGTCCAGGTCTCAGTGCTGTAGAGGAAAACAAGCAGAACCAGCATGCAGAAAAGAGGGATCTTGGTCTTTAGGGAGATGTTGGGCTCTTCCAGACACACCATTAAAGAGATGCAAACACAAGTTGCAGATCCAACTCAACAGTTGCTCTCTGCTGTTGACACCACTTTCTTCTTTGCAGCTAGTGAGCCAAGATATTTGAACTCCCAGACCTGTTTGATCTAAATGCTATCAAGATGCACGATGGCCAGCAAGCCATCTGTCGTTAGAACTTTCACACAACATGTGCAGTATGTATACATGCATATATATATGTGTTTACATATATAACTCTAGTATGTATACGTATATGTAACTATGCAAACATACACAACGTGTCTAGTATGTAAATATTTAACCAAATATTTATTCATTATATACATGTATATGTAAACAAATATGATTACAAATTCAATATATATATATATATTCTATTGGTCTCTTTAGCTGAACTGCTAAGTTATGGGGAACATAAACGCACCAGTTGTCAAGTAGTGTTTGGGAACACACACACACTCACACATATATGCATATATTTATACGAGAAGCTTCTTTCAGTTTCTGTCTGTCGGATCCACTCAAGGCTTTGGTCAGCCGATGCTATAGTAGTAGAAAACACTTGGCCAAGGTGCCACACAGTGGGGCTGAACCTGGAACCATGTGGTTGGGAAACAGGCTTCTTACCTCACAGCCACACACACACACACACACATCTCAACCCAATTGAGCATGAGAAAATGGATGTTAAATAAGGGAAGGCATATAAAATTGGCAATACATTAATGGTTAAATTCAACCTAAACATCCTACACACAAATCACCAGGCAAAGTACCTTGTTGATATTCTTGCTCTCCTCCCACCATCTTTCTTCCCCGCCGCCTTCATTTCCTTCATGTCATCATTTTCGCCTCTTTCGCTAACATTTGTTATTTATTTATTGTCATTCCATTTCTCTGTTTGCATTCTAAGTTCAAATACTGCCAAAGTGGACTTTACATTTCATCCTTTTGGAATTGATAAAATTAAGCACCAGTCAAGTTCTAAGATGGTTTTAACCTTTTGTTCTCATCTCTACAAACTTCTAGTCTTGTGCCTATATTCGCAACATTCCTTATTATTTAGGGTGGTGGTGGATTCACAGAATTTTGAGAACATTGAACAAATTTGCCTTTTAGTACTTCTTACAGTTTTTGATGTTCTGTGTTCAAATCCTATGTGCGAGGGTGTGCTGAAAAGTTCTTGGCTTTGGGTAAAAGAAAATATGGATAGATTGGGTAATTATGATTTTATTCAACATATTCCCCTCTCAGGTTCACACATTTATTACAGTGGCCCTTCAGTTTTTCTAAGTCCTGTAAAAGAACTCAGAAGGTCAGGCCTTTTGCGATACTATTGAAGCTAGGAACTTTCCAGCACCCCGTCGCAGATCTACTTCGCCTTTCATCCTCTTAAGGTTGACAACGTAAAGTACCAATTAAGCAGATTCGCTAGCATGAGGCATTTTGTCTGATTTTGTTCTGCATTCAAATTCTGCTGAGATCAACTTTGCCTTTCATTTCCTCAGGGTTGATGAAATAAGTACCAGTGATACCCTGTGATTATACAGGGATGACCAAAAGTCACCCGACAGTAAATCAAAATTCCATAACACATTCCAGGGAGAAAAACTAGAAGTAGTTGATAGCTTCCGTTACCTAGGTGACCAAGTCAGTAGCGGGGGCGGGTGTGCTGAAAGTATAACTGCTAGAGTAAGAATAGCCTGGGCAAATTTCAGAGAGCCCTTGCCTCTGTTGGTGACAAAAGGCAGACTGTATGACGCATGTGTATGAACAACCATGCTACATGGCAGTGAAACATGGGCTGTGACTGCTGAGGACATGTGTAAGCTCGCAAGAAATGAAGCCAATATGCTCCGATGGATGTGTAATGTCAGTGTTCATACTCGACAGAGTGTAAGTGCCTTGAGAGAAAAGTTGGACCTAAGAAGCATCAGTTGTGGTGTGCAAGAGAGATGTTTGCACTGGTATGGTCATGGGGCGAGAATGAATGAAGATAGTTGGTGAAAAAGTGCCACACCCTAGCGGTTAAGGGAACCTGTGGAAGAGGTAGACCCAGGAAAACCTGGGACGAGGTGGTGAAGCACGACCTTCGAACATTAGGTCTCACCGAGGCAATGACTAGTGACCGAGACCTTTGGAAGTACGCTGTGCGTGAGAAGACCCGGCAGGACAAGTGAGACTATAACCTGTGGCCTCTACCTGGGATGTAGCCAGTCCACTTATGCATACCTTTCCTTCTCAGGACACAAAATTCTACTTGCGAAAACCTGTTGAGGCAAGTGAAATCGAAATCGAAATCGATCAAAATCAATGGAAATTGTAGTTGTGATACCAGTGCCAGTGGCACGTAAGAAAACCATCCGAACGTGGCCGTTGCCAGTGCCACCCTGACTGGCCTCCGTGCTGGTGGCACGTAAAAAGCACCATCTGATTGTGGCCATTGCCAGCCTCGTCTGGCACATAAAAAGCACCCACTACACTCACGGTGTGATTGGCGTTAGGAAGGGCATCCAGCTGTAGAAACACTGCCAGATCAGACTGGGCCTGGTGCAGCCTTCTGGCTTTCCAGACCCCAGTTGAACCGTCCAACCCATGCTAAGCATGGAAAGCGGATGTTAAACAATGATGATGATATATATATATATAAATAAGGTACCCATAATTAACTCCTGTCTCAATTGTGATTAAAGTTCAATTGTGTCTCTTGACAAGAAAACTAGATTTGTCTTTTTGCATTCATGTCTTTTCTCATCAGATCCTGAAACTACTTTGTGTAAGCCGTAATGGCCTTAATGAAAACGAACTTCTGGCATTGGTGCCTGGACTCACATGGTCAATATGGACACCAATTTTTAATGCGCTCTGTGATCAGTTAATTCTCAAATACCAGACAGGCCTAGTGATGCCAGCACATGAACAGGTCAGTTTTGTTTTCTTATTGCTATAGTTGTATTTATATTTGTTACTCTGAAAGTGTTGACAGCTCTCACTTGAGACAACCATAAAAAGGGGGATTTTTCTTTGTATTTTTTCACTTGTTACTCTATAAGGCTTCATTACAGGTAAAAGAATTAACATCTTTTTTGTCAAAGATACAACACAAGTGAATCCAAAAATGCAGTATTGAGTAAAGTTACAGTGCTAATTAAAAAAATCAAAAATATATTGTGTTGATATTTACTTTCTTTTGAGCTTTACAACAGGTGAGGGGCAAAATATAAAGTTTTCATCCTTACATCTGTCTTTGTTTTTGTCTTTCTTTCTTTCTTTCTTCTCCCTGTCTCTCTTCCAGAGGTTTATCCAGACATTCTGCTGACTGTTTTCACAAGTTGATAATGAACCATTTTGTATCTCATACTATGATTTTTCATTCCCTCTAGTTTCTGTATTTGGCCTGCCTTGACCTTGTGCAGATATTGTTGAATTTTGTTTTTGTCAATCTCAAACATTAATTGGTCTAGGAATGATTTTGCCTGTTGAAGATTTCACTACATAAATGATATTTGATCTTTACAAGAGCATGCCCAGCTCTTTTTTGCTGTCCTTTGTGTTCCCTCTGAATTGGCTGATATTGAGCATAGAAGTAAGATGAGCTGATCATTTGTGGAAAGAAAATGTAAGTCACTAATCATTGTGGGATAAAGTCAAGATAATAGAGAGGGAACAATAATGAAAGATAACTGAAAAAATTTTGAGATTTCTTAACCTCATCAGTAGACTAAGTTTGTAGGACCATTAAAAAATATGTTTACAGCTCCTTATTCCTGTTACTCTATTGTTCTACAGAACAGTAGAATAGTGAATATAAGTTTCAAATGTCAGGTGTTAAATGTTGTCATAACCTAGCAAGCATAAGTTCAATTTGTGTTTAGTCAATCTATATATATTGAAGTTCAGGCAGAACAAGTAAGAGACATTGCAGGTAGGAGAATAACTAATACAAAAATATCCTAGATCTGGACAGTGGAATGAGAACAATATATCTGCATGGATTTAATAAAGGGTCCATTTTGAAGTTCCAAGAATACTACCCAATACAACAGATACCTGAAGAAGGCCAGAAGGTACAACAGCTGAAATATCATACCAATAAGATCCAAGACAAGAATCCAGTCTGAATAAATGTATAACTGCTACAAGCTGTTATCACTTTCTAGTGCTATTAACAGGACTAAAAAATGGTGATTTAGCAAGAATACTAGTCTACACTCTTTCTGATATTTTGTTTTCATCCTTTCTGCTCAAAGTTCACATCCCACTATGGTATACATTACCATCCACTCCTCCATCTGCAATATGTTGGGCTTGATTCAATTGTCTATACCTTCTCCCCGTAAAAACATTCACCTTACTCGCTTGAAATAAATTAATGTTGTTGATAGTTTTGTTGCTCTCTTCTCTTTAAAGACAACAGAGGCATTGTATGTGTTCTGTTTTAAGCGAGACCAGAATGAAGAAGATGTAGTGGAAACTCGTCAACTATTGATAGCCTATTTCAGTGGATTGCTCCGGTAAGACACAAGATCACACTTTTTCTTATTCGTTACTATTTCTTACTAGTTTATATACATACTAATTATCACACTGAAGCTTAGTCAGCTGGAGAATATAGATGCTATGAATGAGGTTGGACCATGTTGTCAGATTAATTTTCTTGTAGTCACCCTGTTACCTTATTGGAAATTTTGAGTGAAACCATGACCTTGAAATAGCTAAGAGTAAACCTAATTGGAAACAGTATTAAGAAATAAGCTTATAATTATCTGCACCAATAGTTTCATCTGTAAAGAAGAAACAACAGTATGATCATTGTTGATTTACACCTGCTTTATATGCTGGTATAGGTTGGACAGGTCATTGTTGTCCAAGTTCTTATTTGAAGTTACTGCCTTCCTAAGCAGAATGAAGGACCACAGCTCACTAATGCCATGATTTCTATAACCTTTTATAATGTCAACTACTGCATAGGTGTACTGTGTACATTTTATTGTGCTACTAGCACTAGGGCCTTGATCCCTTGCAAAACTAAGAGTCTCCTTTACTGTCTTTGTCCATTTAAGGCAAGTGTTATCAGGAGAACAAGTAGAAGAGGAATGCTGGAGGGTGAAAGGGAAAAGAGATGAAAAGAAGCAGTGATAGCTATATATTGGTTGTTGGTAGGAGGCTGAATAGAAATCAGCATGATAGAATATCAAAAAAGATATGTTGTAGGAGAGAGAGTTGATGAGGGATAGTAACATAGATAGGTGATGGCAAGTAAGAATATGTACAAGGGTAATTCCATCTCTAATTGTTTGGGCAGCAAGATGGAAAAGAAGTAGAGTGATAATGACAATAGGTAATGGTGAACAAGTGAGTGAAATATCAGCAGAGAAAATAATAGTTAGCAGTAGAGGGTGACAGTAAGGATTACTAAATATGAACAAATCTTTACACAGGTATCATAGTGGAGGAAAACTGCAATGATAGAGAGGTGATGGTGAGGTAGAATGAGAATGGGTTGTGGTGAATTAAGAGTTCAAATGCCATCTCTCATTACACTGACAGTGTGTTACACTGTATAGGATAGGGTTTTGTTGGTGAGAGGGTGATGAATAGGGCAGTAGATAGACTTAACAGCAGTATACAGAGTGAGAGACCCAATGATATATTATACATCCCAACTGTCACTACTACCACCACCACCACTTTTCTCTTAGATTGCATGTAATCCTTGTGCATCTACAGCTTACACTGGTACATAATGTGGAATTTCCACCTATTTTTCTGCATGTTTAATATGACCGTTTCTCAACATTTAAAAAAAAATTTTACATCTGCATTGTCAGAGGGCTGTGGATTGGCAAAAGTGTTAGAGCACTGGGCAAAATATCATTAGTTACAAGCTTTCATGTTCTGAGTTCAAATACTGCCAAAGTCAGCTTTGTCTTTTATCCTCTCTGGGATTGATAAGGTATCACTACAGTAATGAGATCAATTTAATTGACTGCACCTTTCCCCAAATGGTGCCAGTGATTACGTTTATTATACATTCTGATTACTTTTACTCAAAACACTATTAGATGTCTTATTTTTGGTTGTGTACTGGATTTGAACTAAAATCTTTAGCTCTAAATTAAGTGTAAGAATGCTCATATCCACAGTGTGTCAGTCACTTGGCGCATTGATAAAAGCATATGCTGTACACGTCAAGAAATAGATATTTGATGATAATTTGAGACTGGCTCAATCAAAACGTAGTGCAGATATTAATATTTCCTTTCATTTCTGAATATGAAATTGATTGTATGAATAATTATGATCTAATTAACAACGCCACTTGGCCATTTAGACATTTAATGTACTGTGAAGTATTCCTACAGTATATATAAAACACCATTAACTTTTTAGTGTATGTTTTTCTGTACTGATGTGTTCAGTGGGACTGCAATGATCCTGCAATGTCTATCAATCTGGTTTAGTTTTCCTTAATTTTCTCACACATCAGTATTTTATTCAACCAGCTCAACTTATGTCTCAGTAGCATACATCTTTGCTTGTCAGTAACAATGTAGTCACTACTCTTACATTGATAAAAGTATTGCTCTTTTATATTCATTCGCCATGCACATTCCAGAATTCATTCAACTTCAGTCTTTATTGGTCCCCTGTATTCACTTATTTGGTTTTTCTTCTCACGCACCCGTAAAATATCACCAAGAAATGCATAAAATTTCATGATTTGTACACACAGCAAAAAATTTCTATAATCCTTTATGCTGCATTTTGAAGGATTTTAGGATATATTTTTTATTGCTTTGTTATATCTTCTTTTTGTGTATGAATCTAAAAAAAAAACCTTTGTATTCTCCAGACCTGGTCATGTGACATGCCGTGTTGCTGATGAATTACCATGGCTGCTGAAAGAAAGTGGAGATATCGATGGCTTGAAGAAGTGTATTCTTAACCTCTGTATCTTTCAGCGTCTCTATGCTCGGTGGGTTTTTCCATTTTTTTTTTCAAAAATTGTCCTTATTTGTTCTTTTAAATTTTTGTCCGTTTTCTATTATAACCATGAACTTTAAAGAAATTCCCATGTTAGGACTTTACATGTTAGTATTCATCAAATTTGGGTATTGTATCAAATAGAGTTGGCTTTGTTTTTGAGAACCAATTAATATTTTATTTAGCCTTGAATACTCTTTGAACTATTCAAGACCTAAATGTTCTCCACTTCAATGTGAATTGTACATATTTTGTGTAATTGCTTCATGCTCTTTTCATATGATAATTCTGTTTCCATTGGGAATAAAAAATGCTCCTTCTCAAAATTAAATTCAGAGTTACTTGAAGCATTTTAAGAAGATAATGCTTTGGTTAATACTGCTTATTGTAATGTCTTTGACAAATGGTAGAATGGCATTAATGAATTATTTTAAGTGGTTTGATGATTACATTAGGATATTAGTATTGACTATGGCTAGATTTACTTTCCAGTTTTCATTGTTTAGTTTATGAAGAAAGAACCTACTAATCCTAGGTCAATGTGGACTGCAGTTCTGGTGATAAAAGATCATGTCAAGTATTTAATAAAAGGCTGATGCAGTTTAAAACAGTAAGAATGACAGAATGAGGAGAGACAGTTGAATCAAGTGACACACAGTTTGTGAGTTCAGAGGAGCAAGAATTGTTGTTGTAGTACTATATTCTTGAGTGAAGTTTTGGATACTTCTTGGTTGCTGCCTTTAATAGTTTTGTGTGGAGTGGCTCCAGCATTATCTTTAGTACAGACATAAAGTATTTTCTAGTCCTGAAAAGAAAACATAGCTTTTGCCATATTATAAATATGTTACCATACAATATTATCTCATGTCCCACATTTGTACATATTGTGAAGGTTTCAGTTATGTGTGTGGTGACCATGTCATGCTCCTGTTGAACTAGACTTGATTCTGATCTAAATGATTGTGTACATGTTTGCAGCACTTTTTCATTGGTCATTGTGTTGTGTTGTATTAAATAACACATGACTCAGCCTTTTTACTGTAGATGCATTGTTGACCTACAGCTAAGTGTAGCACTGTTATGTCCTACTTAACATTTGTTTTCCTATCGTATACAGTTTCAAAGTTTACATTGATCAGTTACATTTTATTCAGTATTTAATGGATTTTTTTTTTCATGGTGCTATTCTTTTGTCAAATGATGGGAGAGAAAAATTCCTTCTAGAATTGATGCATGTGTAATTGTTTGATTCTTTATTTTATACTTAGAGTAAATCGGTTTTAAATAATATATAATAATTACATAGCTGGGCTTCAATAGTCATTCATTTGGTTACATCCTATTTTGTTAACATCCTAGCTTGTTAATGTTTGTAAATATTTATTAATGTTTGTAAATATTTGTATGTTAACTTATTAGAAATCGTTAAGTGCTGGAAGATATGCTATATATTTTATGCTCAAATTTTCTTCAAGAGCCCATCAGAAAAGTGTCAGGCATATTGTTTGGGTGATGTTTTGCTATCCCTGTGCAAATTTGACTAATATAAGAAATTATTGTAAAATAGAGTTAATGATGTTTATTTATAGATAATTTGCAATTAAAGTTTCTATGTACACCCTGTTATTTATCTACAGTAAACAGACATTGCAATCTATTTAATACAAATCAACAAGGGGATGAGCCTCTACAAGATTGTTTCACCTGATAAAAATATCAGCCAAATCTTCTTGAAAGCACATGCTACTGTCTTTAAAAGGAAGGGCTATCTAGGTTAATGTGATCCTAGACACATCATGTTTGAGAAAAATAGATAGAATGTTTTTGACTGGAATTCTTTTGATTTTAAATCTGTTTAACTAGGGCTGAACAACACAACAGCAAAGTAATTTAACTATGATTACACAATCTAAAATGACAACCATTACTTCAAGAACCATTCACAAGACTAATTTACCCAACTCATTCTGATTTCCAGCACGAAAGCCAATACATGAAATGTCCACTATAAGTTACTCAAATCAGTCTTGATTAATAGAACCTATGGTCAAAGATATTCCATTATTTACCATCTAAACATTTTGCCAGATGTAATGCATCAAGGACTACATTAGTTAATTAATTCTTCTAATATTACTTATAGAGTGAGATTTGGAGAACATTTGACTACTGTTTCAAGAAAGTTGGATAATAATCTAGAAGCTTCCTTGTTACTTACTCAGAATTCACAATTGTTTGTTAATGTTATTTTACCAACTACCATGTCTTAAAAACTATCATCTTTAACATTGTATTATTTTGCTTTGAAACCAAAATGAAATGAGCACAGAAAACATACACACACACACACACACACACACCAAACCCATACAAGTACAATTATCAGTGAATGTTTTTTTTTTCTGTTTGTTTCCTCCAGAGGTCGCTGTGCAGAGCTTATTAGCCATTGGCAGTTAATAGGAGCAGACAAAACCAGCATGGCTCAAGAATATTTAGTCCAAACAAAACATATGGAAGGTATTATAATCCAAACACAAGTCTATACACACATGCACGTGCATATGCATACAGTCTCTGTAATATGATTGATATTCAGTTTAATCTTTTAGTCAACAAGTGCAAAAGAGAATGGATGAGGATTAAATATCATGAAATATATATCCATGATAGTATCTTGCAGTCATCCTTGTCTATAAATAAAAGCAGTTACAGATTAGGATTGAGAGTTTAAATGTCACCTGATATTTTAGACAGTGATAATATGATCTATGATTTCAGTGTCCATACACCAGAAAGGCCTTCCTTAATGGGGTTGAAGGGTTAAAATGACAAGTTGAAATACATTCTCTCTTTTTCTATTTAGAAATGTAACTGAATGATGTGAAAATTTTCTGCTGGACAGAGGTTGCAGTGTCATAAGCCATTTCTAAACTCTGCTATGCTGTCCAAAATTGTCTGTTTAATGTTCCTTCATATCACAGTTTCCAAGTAATTTTTGTCTATCAACAAGGATGTCTCTTTGTGGTCGTTTGCCTTGCCAGAAAAAGCAGCCAAATCTACCCTGACTCACAGTTAAACCTTCAAAAATATAGACAATTTAAAAAATATAGTCCTAGATACACTATACAAAATAACACAAGATAGTCATGATTGATCATAGGGCTAGTTGATGTTAACTAACCACTCTAAATTCTAAATCAAAATCTGAATAGATTTCAGTGTACAAGTACTTGCTCAAATTCTTTCTCATTGGAAAGAATTAACAAAGATGCTTCTAATTGTGTCTGATACAATGAATGCCAAGTGTTGTTCATAGGCCGTATGACCATATACATGTGTGTGTGTGTGTGTGTATGTGTATGTGTGTATATATATCATCATCATCATCATCGTTTTATGTCCGTTTTCCATGCTAGCATGGGTTGGACAGTTCGACTGGGGTCTGGAAAGCCAGGAGGCTGCACCAGGCTCCAGTCTGATCAGTGTTTCTACAGCTGGATGCCCTTCCCAATGCCAGCCACTCCGTGAGTGTAGTGGGTGCTTTTTACGTGCCACCGGCACGGAAGTCAGTCAAAGCGGCACTGGCATCAGCCATGTACAGATGGTGCCTTCTAAGTGCCATCGGCACGGAAGCCAGTCAAGGCGTAGCTGGCTTCGACCATGTACAAATGGTGCATTTTACATGCCACCGGCACAGGTATCACAACTATAATTTCCATTTGACTTTTTGATGTTGATGGTGATGTACTTGACTCAATAGGTCTCCTCAAGCACAGCAGGTCACCCTACAATCCAATGTAAGTACAGCAGGCCGTCCTGCGATCCATGTAGATATATATATATTATCCAAATTTTATAGTATTAAGTATTCATCACAACTGGTTTTACCAATTGCTTTCATGTAAAAAATACAATGGAGTGTTAAATGGAGGTAACAATCCAATTATATAAATATGCTCATCAGAGATAGCCAACATGGAAAGGAATATGGTGACTGCTCTCCACTGCCTGGATTAGCACAACAGGTCGGTGTTTGCTGTAAAAAGGTGGTGAAAAGTGGTCCAGACAATTTGACTAGGAGTTATGTCCCTTGGTTAGGTATTTTGTGAAGCCAGCAAGTGATATCTTGAAGTGGGGGGAAGTTTGTATTAATAATGTGCTGTCTCTGTGGGGATGGGGGGTGTGGTATGTGTAGCGGTGTCATATGTATTAATTTTTCTGGTGAGGTGTATATATATATATAGCGTTGTGTTCATTGTTCTGTTTTCTTTCTGTAAAAGATAAAACTGGGGTTTTTAATATTAGTGTTTGGTGAGTAATGTGCGTGTTTGGGGTCTGTTTATATTATGGGGGTACAATTAGTGTGAGGAGGTATGTGGTGGGGGATAGTTATATGCGGGGTGTGCATATGTGTACATGGGTGCATTGGTATGTGTCTTGGCCAAACTCTTTTTGCTGGGCCCAAGACCATTGGTGGAAGGTCGTTTGCAGAAGGTTGAGGCAGGGGACCTATGATTGCAGTCATGGTGGGTCATGCAGGTACAATAGAATGTACTTTCTTTCATGCAAACAAGGAGTAAACACTTCACTCCTGCTATTGAGGTGAACATCCGGGTGTTGGGTTCCTTTTAAAATCGCTGTCTTCTCAGCCAGGTATAATCTGCACTTCTTGTTACTATTGAAGTATGACCAGGTGTTTACCTCTATAGCAAGGAATGAGGTGTTTAATCCTTGTTTGCATGCAAGAAAGTACATTCTATCATACCTGCATGACCCACCATAACTGCAACCACAGGTCCTCTATCTCAACCTTCCGCAAACGCACCCATGTACACATACGCACACCCTCATAAGGTGGACACTCCCAGCATATACCCCCACAATATAAACAGACCCCAAACACATTATTATACATTACACACCAGACACTAATATATAAAACCCCACTGCTTTATCCTTACAGAAAGTAAACAGAACAATGAACACAATATATTTATATCTGCACCCCAGAATATTTCATACATTTGACACAGCTACACATACCACACACCCCATTCCTGCAGTGACACCACATTGTTAATACAAACTTTCCTTACTTCAAGATATCACTTTCTGGCTTCACAACATACCTAACCAAGGGACATAACTCCTAGTTAAATTCTCTGGACCATTTTTCATTTCACCACCTTTTTTACAGTAGACGCCAGCTGGTTGTGCTAACCCACCTCCGGTAGTGGAGAGCAGTCACCATATTCCCTTCCATGTCGGCTGTCTCTGAAGAGCATATTTATATAATTGGATTGTTACCCAACACTTCATTGTATTTTTTGCGCAAAGCCAATTGGTAAGACCAGTTGTGATGGATACTTAATACTATAAAATTTGAATAATATACTCACTCTACTAGCAGTTATATGAGCACTTCTTCTCCCTGACTTATGGTCTCACACACGCACAAATATATATATATGTGTGTGTGTGTGCACACATACACGTATATGAATGATGATGAAAAATGGTGTGCATATGTGTGTGTGTGTATATATATATATAATATATATATATATATATATACTAGCAGCTAAGCCTGGTTTCACCTGTTCAGTTTGGATGATGTGGTTGTAAAACCTGCTCTGTGTAAGCATTCAACTTGTTTGGGCATGCTTACATTAAAAAACAATTTTAGAATGACTTTTTTCTGTCAAAACGCTAAAAATAACTGACCAACAACAACAAAAAAAAAAACAACCAAGATTCAACCAAATCAAAACATAAACCCAAATACTAAATGAACAAAGAGGAGCCATCCCACTTCCAATGCATGTGCACACACACATTCACCCCCTCTTACATACACACATATTCACACAGAGTTGAAATGCTGTTTGATTTATTTTTTCAGCATACAATTTTTATCATCCCACAACTAAGTATGACATCACCCCTTCCTTCCTTATTCATTTATCACCCCTTCCTTTCTCATTCATAAATGCAAGAGTATTATTATAGTAGATTATCTTGGTAACCATGGGAGCTATGAAAAAATACAAAGCCCATCGAATCATTCTACACATCTGTGTAATTTTTTGCGCAATTCCACCCGTCCGTTTCAGCATGAATCCCAAGACAAGAAAGAATTACCCATGTCAAATTTATATATATAGATAAATATATGTGTGTGTGTGTATCATATGTATAAATAATGTATAAGGAAAGGAAAAGAATATACAGTTGTAGACAATCTTCAATTCAAATCCAAGTTGGTACAAATCCAGTATAAATTCTACAAATTGTGTTGGAGCCTAATTTATTCCAAAAACAAAAATGAAGTTTGAAAAGTTTTCGTATATATATTTTCATTAACAGCTCTTTAATCAATATCTGGTGACTCAGTCATTCTATCGAAATAAAACATTTTCCATTTGAGTCGATGAATAAATTCAGTAGTTTTAATTGCTAGGTCTTTCAGAAATTCCTTCTTACATGGAATTGGAATATCCTTCATAAATACGTTTCCTTTCCTTGTACTTTATTGATTTTGCAAATACTGAATATATATTATATATATATATATTCTCTGCTTAGGCTCTACTGGTGGACTTGGGTGTTTGACATCCATTTGAAGGATTTCAATCCTCACCTCTTATATATATTTATATTTATATTCTTATACTTGTTTCAGTCATTTGACTGCAGCCATGCTGGAGCACCACCTTTAGTTGAACAAATTGCCCCCAGGACTTATTCTTTGTAAGCCTAGTACTTATTCTATCGGTCTCTTTTGCCAAACTGCTCAGTTACGGGGACGTAAACACACCAGCATCGGTTGTCAAGCGATGGTGGGGGGACAAACACAACACAAACAAACAAACACATACACACACACACATATATATATATATATATACATACATACATACATATATACATATATATATGATGGGCTTCTTTCAGTTTCCGTCTACCAAATCCACTCACAAGACTTTGGTCAACCTGAGGCTATAGTAGAAGACACTTGCCCAAAGTACCACGCAGTGGGACTGAATCCGGAACCATGTGGTTGGTAAGCAAGCTACTTACCACACAGTCATTCCTGCGCCTAAAACAAATGTCAGCTATCACTGTGAGCAGGATTTGAACCTGCGAGGGCATTGCCCAAATGTCAAAGATTAAGTAAAAAAAAATAATATTTATATCTTATATGTGTTTCGTGGCTATATTTAAGCAGTGGTTATAGTGGTAGAGAAATCACTTCGATATAGATATAGTCACTCATCAGGTTAAAAATAAACTAGAATAATAAAATAATTAATTAAAAAATATACTTTAATATATATATATATATATATATGAAAATACTAAATATACATAATTGAAAACTAAAACAATACTTAAATTATTAAATACTTTCAAATTAAATAAAATACACAAAGCTTATACAAGTCATTAAATTGTAATCAAAATAAGAAATGTTTCAAATGTAGACAAACTCCTTAAATAAGCTAACCATATTATCAATATACATGTGTAGTATCTATAGATTTAATATAATATAAGAATCTATAACAGAGTTGACTAAATATCAAATAATATAATACCAAATTAACTTAAAATTTAATATTATAAATAAATAAGCCACCTAATAATTAAATAGTGAGAATAATATGTTAATGGAAAGTAATAAAACCTATCAACCCCAAAATTAAAGAAAAGTGCAAAAATATTAGAACCAACGAACACTACACTAAGAAGATGTACAATCACAATCAATAGTCCTATACAAAGCCAGTCAATAACAATAACAATAATAAACTATAAATAAATAATAATATTAACAACAATAATAACAAGAAAAATAATAATATTTCAAAAACACAACGAAATAGAGAAACGATAAAATGTCAAACTTAGCCCTGTGAAGTGAAAGAGTAACTGATTTTTAAAGTAAAAAAGTTAAAGCGTTTATAAAATTTATCACGTGGAGACTTAGAGCAAAGAAATAGAATAAATACTCAATGAAATGGTAATTTTTTTTTATATCAATGATAAATTTTATAAATGCTTTAACTGTTTACTTTAAAAATCAGTCTTGGATGGTCAACTCTAAAACAACCGATGTAGAACTGTCCATGTGAAAAGCATGACTTTCGAAAGTCCAATCCGACAACTTTCAGCGATTGAACTTGTGCTTTGTTAATTGTCATAGCGAAGCTGAGTTTGAGAGGGAACTGAAGTCTTTGCATACAATAGAAGCAGTGTGTTGGGGTTAGCAGAATTTCCGGAATAAAATCGGTATCGTTTTTGTAATGTCCCGTAATAATTTGGGCTTCAGTGACATCGCCCATCATTTGTTTGACCACAAGGCGATTTCCATTGCATAGTGTGGGTGTGTTTAGATTGCGTAGCAGAATGACAGGGCACCCGACTTTTAAGTGAAGTTAATGGGGAGGGAGTCTTGGAGGATGTTGGTAGCTGAGAAATTCTGTCGGAAAGTGTGTAACCTGATCGAGGTCGGTGACAGTGTCAACTTATCTGTAACGTTTTTGTAGTTGTCAATGTATCCATTGTCATCGGACATAATTTGTGCATTGCTGAGTTGAAGGAGCATTTTCGAAAACTGGGTTGTAGACTAACCAGCCTGTATGAGTGATGTCATGTTGATGGTGAGTTGTTTCAATTGGACATGTGACTAAAGGAGGGATTTTTTAAGGCAGATATTAAGTTCATCAGCAGGTGTCCCTTTGGGTATAATAGACAGTGTTGAAAATCTGCAAGAAGTTGAGTTGCACTTCCAGGGATGTTGTTGTTCAATCTAAAGTCTCTCATTGTGGCATTAAGTGCTTGTAGGGAACATTTATGGGACATAGTTGCTTCATTCGAAACAATAAGTTTGCACTCTTTCAAAATTGTCACTTTGAGGAATGCATTATGTGGCACGCTGGGTTTTCTTGTGCTACATTGAAAGGTAATTTGAAGGTAGTGTGTGCGGTTCGTCTGCCATCAAGAAGAGTCAAGGCTATTCCTGAGGAGGCAACAGCAACTGTAACTTCACAAGAATATTTAGGAGGAAAGTTTTTCTAGTTCCACTGGATGTGTCTAAGAAGATGATTCTGCCAGTGTATGTGTAGATGTTTCTGAGGACAAAATTGTATACGTCAGCTTGATTGGAATTCAGAAGAGGCTCGTTATCAGCAATGTACTGTTTGAGTTTGTGGATGTTGTAAGATGTTTCTCTGAGAATGAGACAATTGGGACATGCATCTTCATTTCTGTTTAGAGTGTTGAGAGAATAAGCATCCAATCATTGACATCCAATTGCCATAACCAAGTCTTCCAAGAAGCCCTCTGTTGTAAATGGCAGGGGTAGTGAGAGTGTGAACATTACCTGTGATTTGGTGAATCTGCTGCAAAATGTTATGGCACATTGAGTCTTTGTATTTATTCCAAAGTGAATGTGCATCTGTCAGGTTGCAGAAAGCCAGCATTATTGCAAAAAGGTGGCAGAGCTTGTGCAGAAATCGACACAGAGAGGCCTCTTCAAGTGCATTATTATATTGATCATTTGTATCCAAAAGTCCCTGTTTCGAGCAGGCATCTTTGAAAGTGCTGCATAAGTGGCTGTCCACTGTGCAAAGGTTGTCGAAGGAGGTTGATCCCTTAATGACATGAAGTAGGAACTGCAGTTGGAAACATTTGGAGTTCAAGGGATGAAATGTATAGATGTGTTCGATTGTGTTGCCTTTGAACACAACTGGATCTAACTGCATAGGCTGTCCTTGTTTTCATCATTGTCACTGATACCATGTATAATAATGTGGTAGTTCAGCATACAAAATAGACTTTGCATAGGTGAAAGAAGGCCATGAGAGTGGTCTTTGGTGGAGCAGCTGCTTCTTAAACGAGTTTGTCTTCTGTAATCTCAAAAGATCTGGCTTTGAGGATGTTTTCTTGTTCTTTTTACAAAGTGTTCTGTCCATTATGCTCCAGAGGTGTTCAATAGGGTTCATATCTGGTGACTGGCTTGGCCATGCAAGCTTTTAAATGCCATTCTCTTTCAACCAATCTTGGGTCTTTTTAACCATGTGACCAGGAGTCCTATCTTCCATAAGAGTCCTATCTTCTTTAATCATTTCACCACTGGAGAAGATTAGAAGGAATCCTTTCTGCAATATATTTATCTGAGTTTATGTTTCCCTCACTCCCCACCAGCTCTGATCGACCGTTCCTCCAAATTGCTCCCCAAACTTTCACGGAATAGCTACTGTGTTTCATTGTTGGCTACAATCTTTTCCCATCAAATTCTTGATCACAGAGTCCCCAGACCCACACTTGCCCACTGTCAGAAAATACAGCAAATCTGTACTCATCAGAGAATATGACAGAATCTCAAAATGCTATTGGCCTCTTTACCATTTCACTGGCTCAATTTTTCTCCACTTGGTCAAAGAAGTGGCTTCCTTCTTGCTGTTCTGACATAGTAGTCAAGTTTGTGGACATACCTGACAGATGTTCTAGGATTGACATCAACTTGTTCTATGTCAGAGGTCTTGCAACAAGGATCATGTTCCATACTTCTCTTAACAAAGCGAAGGGTCCTGTCAGAAGGCCCTGGTTGACCTGGGCGAGATGATGTGGACTCCTTCCCCTCTCTGTTGATTTGCATAATCACTCTATTAGCTGTAGAAAGCAGGATCCCAAGTTTTCTGTGATTTTATGCTAAGTCCACCTTCAGATTGACCTACAATATGGCCTCTTTGAAATTCGGACTGTTCCAAGCCTTGTTTTGTATGTAGAATAATTAAACTGTCACATATAGAACATGAAACATAAAAATGTCAATTAATAAAAAGTATAACCCTTTCCAAGTTAAATGTAAACATAAAATGATATTTTATGGGGTGTCTATTTACTTTTGTCATGTGTGTGTGTATATATATATATATATAATCATCATCATTTAACAACCATTGTCCATACTGGCATAGTTTGACTGGGCTGGCATGTTGGAAGGTTGCACCAGACACAAGTCTGACTTGGCATGGTTTTCTACAGCTGGATTCCCTTCTTAATGCCAACCACTCTGAGAGTGTATGGGGGTTTTTACATGCCACTAGCATGGGTGAACTTGCACAGCACATCACCAAAGGTCTCGGTCAGTAGTCATTGCCTCAGTGAAGTTTGAAGATCATGCTTCACCACCCTGTTCCATGTCTTCCTGGGTCTACCTCCACCACAGGTTCCCTCCACAGAGATCAGCACTTCTTTACATAGCTGTCCTCATCCATACACATCATATGACCATACCAGCGTAGTCGTCTCTCTTGATCACTACATCTGATGCCTCTTATGCCTAACTTTTCTCTCAAGATGCTTATACTCTGTCAAATATGCACACTGACATTGCACATCTAGCAAAGCATACTGGCTTCATTTCTTTCATGCCTACACATATACTTGGTGGCCACAGCCCATGTTTCACAGACATACAGCATAGCTGTTCACACACGCATCAAACAATCTGCCTTTCACTCTGAGAGAGAGGCCCTTTGTTACCAGCAGGGGCTCCTACTGGGAGCTCTCTGAATTTTGCCCATCCTAATTTTATTCTCACAGCTGCGCTCTCAAACCATCCACCTCCACTATTAACTTTGTCACCTAGATAACGGAAGCTATCTACTACTTGTAGCTTGTCACCCTGTCACTTGATGGAATCTATTTTCAGCATTTATTGTACCTGTGCAACCTCCGCATACAGAAGCTAGTTCCCCTGTTAACCTTCACCTGATATTGCTGCACCTTTTATGTGTCCAGAGCTTACACTGGATGCATCTTACGGAATTTCTACCTACACTTTTCTACAGATTGAGCAGGACCATTTACCTGAAGGGATTTGTGATTTGTCTGCCTTCCTACTTACTAAGACACACACACACACATACGTAGTCAGTATATGAGGCCCAGAGATTCTCATTATAGAAAACACTTAGTAACACTCAAATGATTCAAAAATATATATATATATATATATATATATTTATTTATTTATGTATGTATGCATGCCAAACTCAAACTGTTATATTTAATTTGTTTATCTGTATAATTGCTATGCATGTGTGTGTGTATATATATATATATATATATATGTTTTTATATTACACTCTCAGAGTAGTTTGTTTTAGGAAGGGCATCCAACCATCGAAAATCATCCAAATAAGACTGGAATCTGATGCAGCCTTCCACCTTACCAGTCCTAGTCAAAGCGTCCAACCCATACTAGTATGGACAACAGGCATTAAATGATTATGATGATGGTGATGATGTGTATTTATATTTATTCATTTTTAGAAAATGAATAAATATGGCTTTCCTGATCATTTTTTCCACTTAAATAATTAGATCTTTATAAGATATTAGGTAATCTTATAAACATTTAATTATTAAAGTGGAAAAATTATCACATGCATATATAAACATGTGTTTGTATATATATATGTATATGTGTGTGTATGTGTGTGTGTGTGTGTGTGTTTGTATACATGAATACCCCCATGTATAATATACACCCACATGTATGTATGTGTATATGAATGTAAATAGTTATAGTTTTTTAAGTGCATGCATACATAACTATTGACACACATTCACATATACAAATCATTAGGTTATGTTAAATTTAACATTTCACTTAATGATTTCAGTTTTTTTTTATTCTTTTCACCCAGTTCTCAACCAATCAGATGGAAATGTGTCAGGAATTGCTGACATGTATGAGACTCTTGGACGATTCCTTAAAGATCTTGGATTATTAAGCCAAGTAAAATATCCGATTTCATTACTTCATTTTTACATTTGTAAGATTAAGAATTTATCTGAGTTCTTTTTTTTAATCTTCTTTTAATTCATTTTTAGTCTGCAGGAACAGTGAATCAAAACTATCCAATGTTAGTTTTAATTGGCAAATGTCATCAAGTAGATTTAAAATCACAGCATGTTTTGTCATGTAATATCATATTCTCACTTGCAAATATTTCACTTGTAAAACTTTTCTGTAGCAGTAAAGTACGAATGTTACAACACTTATTTCTGCTTCACCTAATTCTTACAGCACAAACCACTTGGTGAATGGCATGTCTCATTCAGTCATAGGAGGCAGTCTTCCTCTAATATATCTAGCTAGGGCAGATCAGATTGGAGAAGCTTCTCTGTCTTCTGTGTATACCTACTGAGGTGACGTTTCTAGGTGAATATCTTACTAATTTGTTGTGATAGTTAAGTAAGAAACGCATTATTCAGGTTGATAAGGAATTTGTTCCTGCTGCTCTGTTGATGATCACATACTGATGTCTCAGAGAGTAGTGTGAAGAATTTCAAACCTTTTCCATGTCCGACACCTGACATTTTTGAAACTACTCATTTTCACAGCTTAACATGTGTTTATCTCGATACATTCCAGTTCAAGCTATTATTGGACTAGCAATTTAGATATTTCATGTTGAACATAAGAAGTTGGTTACATATATTAGCCCCTGTTAACTAGTGTTCAAGAACTGATGTTTCTTTGCTGAATGCTGTCAGTTCTGCAGTTCAAATTTTGCTTAGACCATCTTATCATATCGTATTTTTATTACTCTATATTATGAATGAGTGAATAAAGAGAGTTCATTTCTTGACCTGAAGGCCAGTACCTCATCCATTTCATATTTCAAGCTGTAGAAACTTGAAAATTCTGCTTGATTTATGCAAAAGTTTAGTAATAAGCGACAGTATCAATGAAAATTAAAGAAAATCTGCTGCAACATAGTATTATTTATTCTTTTTTTAACTACTTTGAAATTCATCAAACTTCTCCATGGTTGCTTAAGTTGGTGGTCTTTGAGAATTTGAATGCTTGCATTTTGTTGGATCAAATTTGTTACAGCTAGTTCCCATCTTTTGTGGTTTATGAACTCTCTCAGCTTATGTATTTTATCCATAGGCATTGTATAAGCTTTGAAGTTCTGATTTTGCTTTTAGAAGTTCCAGTACCTTGACATCTTGAACACAATACAAAATGTAGATGCCATCTAATTCCTGGAAGTTAAGAGCTGCTGCTTAGATTCAGTTTCATGGTCTAAGCAGATGTGAGACAAATCTTTATCACATTACTATATGATTCAGCACATTACCATATGATCTAGTAGATGTCTCCAATAATTAGGTAAAGTTAGGCAGTGTATAAGTGTTCTGCTTGAATATATGATAAAATGCATTGTGCTGGTGATTTGGAACTTCCTTTGCTCTGTCGTTCTGTTTCCACTTTTATTTATTTTATTTCTTTTCAGGCCCTGCCTGCCCTACAGCGGTCATTAGAGATTCGAGAAACTGGACTTGATCCTGATCATCCTGCTGTTGCTCGATCTTTACATCAACTAGCTGGTCTCCATGCCCAGTGGGGAAAAGTGAGTACTGCTGAGACTCTTTACAAGCAAGCTCTAGATATATATGAAAATGCTCTTGGATCTGAGCATTATCTGGTTGCCAAAGAACTTGATGCTTTAGCAGTGCTGTACCAGAAACAGGACAAGTAAGAATATTTTCTTCAATTGACTCATCATTCATTTAAACTACAGTTATTCAAACCCTTTTTGTTTTTCTTAAATAGGATTTCTTTCTAATTTTTTTCTGTTACTTTTTTGTCAATTTTTCTTTTTTGCACCATCATCATCATTGTTGTTATTTATTTTTTTCATCTTTTTACACCACTCTCACTACATTGATAAATATAGGATTCTCAGGTACATTACTCCTCCCCGCTGCATCTTATAATGAAAGCTGGTATTGTGTTGTCCTGTTCAACCCTGATTAAATGTACCTAAAACATGTGGTGGTTAGTTAGATTACTAAGTGCAGTCCAAGTGCCGCACTACAAAGATACCATGCCACTGTTTAGTTAAAGACTATGTGGCAAACTTCAAAGTTTAAGCAAGGTTTGATGACTTGGTTCGTCATATAAATGTGTGGCACTCTGATCATATTGTATTTTCTCCACTATCCATTCCTTTTGTGTATACTCACAGGTTCTGATTATGACCACAGCTGACTCTGTCATGGTCCCTGCTCTTCAACACTTGTCTCCTGTGATGTGTAACCTACCACAGTATTTAGGGTTAGTTAGATTATAGATGCTGCTATCATTTTGTTTAAGTGGCTGCTTTTCTCTAATTGTTCCAAGTGAGTGAAAAAAATAATATTAATGAAATGATGTTGAAATTGTGTTCTCTTTTTTTTAATGCCTTAATCAAAGAAAAAAGGACAGTACCTATGACCCTTTCAGAACTTCTGACTCCTCTTGTGAGAAGACCAGAGGAAATTATCTTCAAACCCAAATGGACTCCACTAAAGGCACCCAACGACCAGATGGTGTTGCTAAACCAGATGATGGTTATTTGGGGCTGGAGCTTACTTCAGGACAACCCCTACCCTTTGCACAAAAACTTTGTTTTTATTGTGTAATGAATTATGGGTGATGTAGATGTAGCCTGTGCTATGTAAAGTGTATTATTTTGTTTAATTTGTAGTTTTTGATGATTTTTTTTTGTGGAGAATTTGGCTGACCTTTGTTATTATAATGGGTCTAATATTTAATTTAATATTGTATCATTAAGTAACGTCTTCTATGTAAACTTATGCCATTTGTTTTCAGTATATTGTTTGAACTGCTAGAACATTTTCTTATATAATTCATTTCTTTTGATTGTTAGAATTAGCAACAAAATTTTCCTCAAAAATTTTAAGCCATGTAATCTCTCTGCTTTGATGACTTTCAAAAACTACCTGATTGTTACATGCATTGGTACAACACCTACATAATGCACATGTTTGTGGTTGTATAGACTCTATATTAAGTATTATGTTTAGTGTGATAAATCTATTAACATGACTCATGTGTGTGTAGTTATAATGGTGTGTGTTATATGTGTCTAGAAAGTGAAGAGGTTCTGGTATGCAGCCTGACTCTTGTTTCTGTTAAATTCATTCTGGTTCTAGACTGTTTAGTTATTCTGTTGCTCTACTGGTATGTATGCTTTGTGTCTCTTCAAGATGGTATCTGTGATTTGTATGTTGTTGTGGCTGTTGTTTATAATATTTTTGGCTCATGCCAAAAATATTTGTTTTTATATATTTCTTTGTCTAGTGATAGTAGTAAGGTTAATGGGTTGTGGTGGTGGTAAGGGTTTTCAGACAGTTGTATGCTTATGAGTGTTGCTGTTGTCACCCTTGCAGTAGCCAGCCAGTCAGTCAGTCACTTCATAGATTAACTCTAAGCACTGATGAACATATCAAATGCAGTTTAACATTCACTTGCTCTGCTTAGCATAATAATCACACAAACTTGCTCATTCAAACACACACACACACATGCACACACACACACACACACACACACACACACACATGCACACACACATATGCACACACACACATGCACACACACACTGTTTTTCCATCATACAAGCCAAATTTTCAGACCAAAATTTACAGCAATAAAAGGCAAGTTGACTTACATACCAAGACATCTTTGAAGGATCAAAAATCCTATGTGAAATATAGCAAAATTTTGAACAGCAGTGATAAATTTTGAATGTTTACACAACATATATGCCAGAAGATATGGTATTGATACATTTAAGGTTAGAGTTTCATGAACCACTTTACAATATACTTATATGTTATGTCAGACTGTAACATCAAATTTAAATATATGCCAATGATATATTAAACTTAACTATTTCCTAATTTAGTATTTTGATTTTTTAGACATGATCTTGCTGAACCTTTGAAGAGACGAGCCCTCATAATCAAAAAGAAAACACGTGGCCCAAGGATTAGTACAGTAAGCAATGTCATTTTTGATTACACACATTGTGTGTGTGTGTGTGTGATATTAAAATGAAATGACAAAGAAATAAACAATTACCATATGAATTTCATTAGCTTACGGCTGTTTCTGCTATAAGATGCAGTGGACGTATAGACGAGTGCCTGATTAACACCGTATAGCTTCATCAGAGCCTCAAATATGAAATGCTGTTTATTTGGAAAAAGAATTACATTTATGTAATTATAGCTCTGAAGGAGCTATAAGGTATTATTCAAGCACTTAACTATGAGTCCACAGAAACAGCTGTAAACTAATGAAGTTAATAAGATAATCCTTTATCCCTTTGTCATCCCAGTCATTTATTACTGCTCTGTACTCGACTAAAGCTTAATCATAAGCTTATGCATGTTGAGTTGAATTGTAGGTTATTAGTCTCACAATGCCTAAGTGAAGTAAATAAATAAATATATATGCAACTCTTCTAAACTGCATCTTTCTCTTCCTCACATTTCCTCTTCATAAACCATGATTGTTTTCCAATCCCCTTTCTTGCCCTCACTACCCTGCTCACTGTATTGCTGCTCCCCTCACCCCTAACACCCATACCCTATTTTTCAATCTAGGTTCTATGCTCAAATCCTAGTACTACACCATCTCTCTTCTGCACTCTCTTATACTTTTTCTGTTTCCTACTCTCTCTCTCCTCTTGTTTTTCCTTCTTTACATCAGCACACATGTTTCTGGCCTCTTCCTTGTACCTCTCTCTCTCTCTCTGCAACCATATACCTCTTCTATAGCAAGACTCCTATTTCTGCTTCTCTATTTCTCTGTTACACTCTAATCTTTCATCGTCTGATACTGGATCACCTCCTCTAATGCCCCGTCTGTCTCTTTGTCACACTTTAACCTTTCATCCTCTGACACAAGTTCCTCTCCTCAAATGCCCCTGCCCCTCTCATAATTCCTTGTCTTGCGAGTTATTTGGTTATCCTGTCAGTGTTGGTGCCACGTTAAAAGCATCCAATCCACACTGTAACACAGTTGGCATTTGGAAGAGCATCCAGCTGTAAAAATCTTGCCAAAACTAGCTTTGCCTGTGCTAGTGCCATGTAAAATGCACTGAGTCCACTCTGCAGAGTGGTTGGTGTTAGGCAGGGCATCCAGCCATAAAATCCTTGCCAAAACAGACACATCAGCCTAAGGTAGTTTTCCTACCTGGTCGGCTCCTGTCAACCATTCTACCTATGCATGCATGGAATATGGACATTAAATGATGATATATATATATATAAACTTATATATCATCATCAACATTTAACATCTGCTTTTCATGCTGGCATGGGTTGGACGGTTTGACTGAAAACTGGTAAGCTGGGGAGCTGTGCCAGGTTCTAATCTGATTGGCAAGGTTTTTATGGATGGATACCCTTCCTAACACCAACCACTCTGAGAATGTAGTGGGTGCTTTTTATGTCACCAACACAGATGCCATTGACCTGATATATATGTATATAAGGTGTCTAAAAAGTCACTGATGGGTTTCAATTTTTAATAACTTACTTGACTTTACAAATAAATTCATGAAATTTTGATACAATATAAAGGACATAATGGAAATAATTATGCACACATCAAATTTTGCAACACCACCACTTCACTTATGAAAAATGACATCCTTTAAATTTCAACCATTTTCAGCTTTGCATGCTTGTACTCTTTCACAAACTTGCACCATAACACCCTCAAGAGTTTCAGACCCCACATCTGTAATTTCACTATTGATGTTCTCCTTCAGTTGCACCAGGGTCTCCAGTTTGTTGACGTAAACCCTTTCTTTCAGGTATCGTCACAAGAAAAAATTTGGGCTAGTCAAGTCTGGCCAGTTGACATTGCCATAGCAGGAGATTATTCTCTGTCCAAAGCAGTCCCGTAGCCACTGCATTGTTTCTCTTGTGGTATGAACAGTTGTCCCATGTCGCTGGAACCATGTATTAGGTCTACTTTGAATGGCTGGATACAAAAAGGTCTCAATCCTGAATACCTGAAAGAGAGGGTTTATGTCAAGAAACTGGAGATCCTGGTGCGACTGAAGGAGAACATCAATAGAGAAATCAGAGGAGTAGGGTCTAAAACTCTTGAGGGTGTTATGGTACAAGCTTTGGAAAGAGCACAGGCATGCAAAGCCAAAAATGGCTGCCATTTAAGCAATGTCAGTTGTCATATGTGATGTGGTGTTGCAAAATTTGACTTATACATATTAATTTCTATTATGTCTTTTATATTGTATCAAAATTTTATGCATTTATTTGTAAAGTTAAAGATGTTATTAAAAATTGAAACACATCAGTGACTTTTGGGACACCCTGTATATATATGTGTGTGTGTGTGTGTGTGTGTGTGTGTGTGTGTGTGTTTGTATGTGTGTAAACTTAAACTGCTGACCATATGATCAATAGCTGAAATCTTATAGCCATAATGATGTACCTCTGAACAAGGAACATAAGTTTCCTTATTCCAATTTGAATAGATGACAAAGAAACCTTGATATCATAACTGAGTGATTACCTGTAAGAAAGACATTCAGTTATAAAACAATGTCTCTGACAAGATATTTCAGTCAGCAAACATGGGAAAACATGTAAAAATACTTATTAAAAAACAAGATTTACATTGTTTACAGTGCAGTAACTGTGGAGTCTCCTGTACTAGCTCCAAACCCTACATCTGTAGTCATGACTACAAAGGTTAATGTAAACTATAAATGTGCCACAAAGATATTCCTTCTGTAGGAGATGTTAAAAGCTGGGCTGATGATGGAGAAATACCAAAAATGTGAGCCATTAAGAGCCTTGGCATGGTCATGCAGCTTGCTACAAATAGCAGCCAAATTTCACTCATTTTACGCCCTACTATCTGAAATAAGGAAGGACACATCAAATAACATCCTTTTTTCCAGATCGTAGAATGTAAATAACATGTATGATATTTATATCTAGAAAATAATTGGACTGTCATGACTGGAATGCTATTGATCACAACTTGGGGCTAAAGAGCAACAAACCAGAAGATTTTCACTTAAAATTAAGTGGATGATTAACGTGTGTCTATGTGTGTGTGTGTGTGTGTGTGTGTGGTTAAATACTTGAGCCGTCACTTCACAATTAGAAAGTGAAGTCCAGAATTTAGTCCCATTGCATGGCATCTTGGGCAAGTGTCTAAGTTTGGGTGCAGAAACCTATAGGATGGCTTGTACTTGTAATACAAAGATCCAGCTTTGTCACACAATGTACCACTGATTTTTGCTTTAGAATTTCATTAAAGATATGTGTGTGTGTGTGCAAGTGTGTATATGCCTGTATGTGTGTATGTTTGTATGTCAATGTACACCATTCTTCTATTTTTACCATCAGGGTCAAATCCGAGGTATTGATCCCATGGTACAGCGCCGTGCCCTTCGTCTGGAGGAACTTTCCATGGGACCTGATTCAGCTGACCTTGCTCACACCCTTAATGAACTTGGTGTTCTCTACTATTTACAGAATAATCAAGAGTAAGTAGACAAACTTGTTACTTTTTCTCAGCATTCATTTCATACATGTGTAGGTGTGTATGTTTTTGTGTGTGAATCTATAATTATGACTAAACTATTAATATTTATGTATGCATGCATATAAAGTGTGCAGGTGTATTTGTGAGTATATGATTAATACGCATGGATGTATGTAAGTGTGTGTGTGTTGTAATTGTAATTATGCTGTCATTCTCTCTCTCTCTCTCTCTCTCTCTCTCTCTCTCTCTCTCTCTCTCTCTCTCTCTCTCCATGTATATATATATATATATATATATATAATATATATATATATATATATTTATATATGGTCGCATTCAAATGGTGTTTTTTATGTACCACCAGCACAGTCAGGCAGCACTAGCACCGGCCATGCTCGAATGGTGCTTTTTATATGTCAGCGGCATGGGTGCCAGTCAGGGTGGCACTAGCATCAGCCACACTCAAATGGTGCTTTTTACGTGCCAGTCAGGTAGCACTGGCATCAGCCATGTCATTGTAATCATACTATTAATATGTATGCATGTATAATGAGGCAAGCTGGCAGAATTGTCACCACATCAGGAAAAATGGTTTAGCAACATTTCTAGTGACTTAGTTTTCTGTGTTCAAATGCCGTGGGGGTCGACTTTACCTTTCATTCTTTTGGGGTTGATAAAATAAGTACCTGTTGAGCACTGGGTTCGATGTTATTGACTTACCCACTCCCTGAAATTGCTGACCCCATACAAAAATTTGTAACCAATATTTATCTTCTGTCCCAATTTTAAAAAGTTACAAGGTCCACTTCCACATACTCATCCTCCTCAACCTACTTCTTAGCCTTTCTCATCACCCTGTCCTCCTCAATCCCACCTCCTACCTCCACATCAGTTATCATCATCATCAGTGGCAGCACCATGAAGTTCATCATAGCCTCTTCACATCATCATTATTTTCATCATAAACACATTTATTCAGTAAACTTATCCTGATTAATATTACGATAATTATGATCATCATCGTTATCAGATATCAACCATTGCCACTATCTGTATATATATAAAAAGTAGGATGTGTGTACGTGAATGTAATTTATGCACGTCCACAAATTAGCTCTCATGTCGCTCCAATTTTAGGAGGACATTCATCACGATCCTAGCTGTATTTTCGTCAAATTATTTTCCTCCGGGGCACCAGCGAATAGTGGTAAAAATAAATTTTTGACCATAACTTAACAATTTTCACGGTGGAGAAATCCACCATTGTTTATACAAAGATGAGTTAAGTCCCCTTCTAGTGACAGTGTAAAGAGAGGGAGAGAGATAACAGATTTTTAAAATTTCGTCTTTTTACTGATTGATTGACAGGCAAAAACAGACAGACAGGTGTTGTTATGTATGTATGTATGTATGTATGTGTGAATGGCTTCAGTCACACACACGAACATGTATGCATACAAAACACATGTATGCAATGTGTGTGTTGCCCGTATATATATACTTTGATACTTTGATAGGTTTCGGCCATTATTGGCCCAGGCCATGTCTAACTTAATAGCACCACCTGGTATATATATATATATATATATATATATATATATATTGGCCGGCAGGGTGGCATCATTTAAAAGTTAAAACAATGCAAAGCGCATTGTGATCAGCGATGTGTAGCAACATCTGATAGCCTGGTCAGTCACGGTGATCACGGTTATATATATATATATATATATATATATATATATATACACAATATAAATGATATTCTCCGTTTCTCCACAACTAATTTCCAAATTAGCTGAATCCATTGCTCTGCTCATAGCAATATATAGCTGATGAACATGGGAGAGAGCAGAGGTTACCAGAGCAAAAGACCTACGTGTTGACTGTAGACACGCTCCTTCGCAAACGATCAGCTATTATTTTGTAAACAATGTTTCGAAACTGTTCATGTTTTCGAAAGGAGAGATCTGACTCTCTCATCTCTCTGTGGGAGAAGGTAGGTCTCTCTATTCCACTTACCAATGTTACGTCTGGGTGTTTATAAATTTGCATTTTGTAAACAATGTTTCGAAACTGTCCATATTTACGAAAGGAGAGATCTAACTGTTTTCAACCATAACGTCTACCAATTTTGATGTATTTTGTTCAAACTTGATGCCAGCATTACTTAGGACTCATGGGATCTTTGAATGCTTTAAGTTCTCCAAAAACAAAACAAAAAAAAACAATCGATGTGTGGAAAAAATCGATAAACTGTTTCCTTATGGGATTTCTCAATCAAATTGTCTGCAAAAGTTTACCAATTTCAACGGATTTCACTCAAATTTGACGTCGATGTTACTTAGTTTGCTTTGAAATAAAGAGCTTGATTAGCTTAATAATCCTAACTTAATCCTGAGCAAAGCCAGGCTATACTGCTAGTCATCACTATAATCGCCTCCACTATTTTTCAGCATTTTTTTAAGAGTCACAGATGAGACATCTGTTTTGTCACTTGACCTCCAAATAAAGCAGCCAAATATCCCTCAAATTACACCCTACTAACATAATAACAACCACAACAACAACAGTTCATCATCATCAATATCATTATCATCAGAATCATCATAGAATGCTATTATTTATATTTCATTTATTTATTCATTTATTGCATTTTATATGTGTTTCTTGTATCTAGAATTGCAGAGTCTTTCCTGAAAAGGTCTTTGGAGATGCGCGAGGCCCTGCTTGGAGCTGACCATCCTGACATAGCCCAGTCTCTGAACAATCTTGCAGCATTGTATAATGACCAGAAGCAGTGTGAGAAAGCTATTCCTCTCTATGAGCGTGCACTTCACATCCGCATGAAGGTCAGTAAGACATGCTATATTTTTCTCTATGTATATATATATATATATGTTGTGAAGTATATTTGCCACCTATATGTGTGATCCATTCGATGTGTAATGTTAGTGTGCATACACAACAGAGTGTAAGCATCCTGAAAGAAAAGTTGGGCATAAGAAGCATCAAATGTAGTGTGCAAGATAGACTACTGCACTGGTATGGCCATGTGTTAGGTAGGAGCTGCCTGACCCAGCTTTTACAGCACTCTGACTTAAATGTGGACGTAATATATCTTGACTTTGCAAAAGCTTTTGATATGATATGCCACAACTGCATGATCTTGGCATAACTGGAAAACTTGGAGAGTGGTTATGTGACTTTCTGAAAGATAGAAGTCAGGCAGTAGTGGCCAATGGAGCCACCTCAAAGAAAACACAAATAGTGAGTGGTGTTCCATAGAGCACTATCTTGGGACCACTGCTTTTCATAGTGACCCTCTCAGATATGCTCTCAGCTGCCCGGATAGCCACCCTTCCTAGCTATGCAGATGATACAAAAATCTCACAGAAAATACAGAACACCTGCAACAAGAGTTGGACTCAAATTACAGATGGGGTGAGGACAATAATATGCAGTTCAGTGCTGAAAAATTCCAAGCCCTGCACTACCAGCATTCGAAGCTGAATATGAAACTCACAGGGTACACTGGTCTACAGGAGATTACAATCCCAGAGCCTAAGTCAGTGAGGGGCCTGGGTATTGACATGAGTCACGAGACCTCTTTCCAAGTGCCAGGATGGTGACAAAGTGCAGATGGCTGGTTGGCTGACTGGATCCTACATATACCTATATATATATATATATATATGTATATATATATATATATGACATAAATATATATATATATGTATATGTGTGTGTATATATGCATATATATAATATATATTATTATTTGATTGCATACCACGCATCCATTTCCAAGTAAGTTATTTAATGCGACTCTTTCCTTTACTGTTCCCTCTTTCTCACTCTTTCTTCCTTACATTTTCTCTCTCATCCTTTTTCTAATTCTTTTTTACTCCCCTTCACTGTTTTCTATCTGTCTCTCTCTCTCTCTCCCGCTTCCTTCTTTACTCTCTCGTTGCTCATACATGACCAGCATCCATCTTTCCTTTCCTCAAGTGATCATCTTTCTTTTCCTTCAGTCTGTTGTGCAGTCCAGACAAATTCTTATCAGTCTCCTATCTTTTCTCTTATCAAAGAATCTTCTTCCAGCGTTCGCTACATTATCTTGTCTCAGCCTAACTACCTTGCCTGTTTCTATTTGTTTCGTTTGAATTGTTCTATGTCCTGTTTTTCTTACCAAATTTGACCCCTTGCAAATCCCAAATTTTATTTTGGTTTGTAGGAGCAACCACCTTTAAAGTCTTGTTGTGTTTTGCTCGAAATAAGGAGTAGCAGGACAGCCAACAACTGATGAAGGGTTGTTTTATATGTTACTTGCCATGTTTTCCATTTTTTTCTCTCGTTCTTTGCATACCCAACGTTATTTTCGCCTCTGATGTTGTTTACATATTGTGACGTCCTTTACCCATATATGCGTACCTATATACATACATGATCCCATATACATGCAATGATCCTTCATGTTGTCATAAGTAGTACATTGTCTCTGTCTATCAGTTTCTGGTTAAAGCTATTTTAATCTCATTTTCATTGTTAATGCTCTCGGTCATCCTATTATCCTAAACACTTCATAATTCTTCAGAACTACTCTTATTTATAGCCTCTCTAGCACACAATGACTGTTATTTTAATAAACTTATTTCAGAAACTTGTTTTTAACTACAAATAGTGAAGTTGTCTATTTAGTATGGTTTCTAGAGAAGCTGACCTTTTTGTATGTTTCTATTGTAGTATTTGCCAGATCATCCAAGTGTTGCTTCAATCAATAAACATCTAGCTGTTCTCTATAAGAAACTCGTAAGTATTTTACACAAAACCTCTGTATGTGTGTGAAGCTGAAGAAGTATCTGAAACAAGTGAAATACTTTTATGAAAATCAAATACTAGAGTTATCTAACAGATAAACAATTATCTCTATATATAAAAGAGAGTTTGTGTGTGTGCATGTGCATGCACATATGCTCCTTTTGCATTCAAAAAATGAGTTGCCAATTTTGATGTATGCCTTATCAAAAGATTCAGTAATCATTTGTCTACCAAGTAATCTCTGTTATCATTTATATATTTTCTACGTTATCTCAACAACCTGGTATAGTTATTTGAAAGACACTGCTTTACAACGACCAGGTTTCATTAGAAAATGAAAATAATTTCACACTTTCAATTAAAACCAAAATTACAATGTTGCATTATGAGAGTGATGATGTGTGAATAATAAACGTAATTTTTCTCCGAATTAGTCATATCTATACTATAATAAAGAAAGCTGCTTATCATCTATCTGTATATATAAAGGCTACCAAATAAATACATATTTTTGGCACATATCTTTTTTTGCTTCTAAAATAACCTCAGAAACGAAGTCGAGTTGCACGGTTTTAAGGTCATTTTTGGGCAATATTTTGATTTGCTTTTAATGTTTCACTTTCATCTCATGTTTCCCACATGCGTAGAATTATCCTCAGACAAAAATCTACACATAAATATTGTATAAAGATAAGCCACGCCTAAAAAGATTTCTCTATATGTTATGAAGAAATGCAGTCACTCACTCTCTCTCACAGGCACACATACATACAAGATGTATGCATATGTATTATGTACATGTATATGAAAGATGTGTGTGTGTGTGTGTGTGCGAGAGAGAGAGAGAGTGAATGAGTGAGTGAGTGCCACTTACACATACATGCAAAATAATACATAAATGACAACATACACCTTCACTGTCTCTCTCTTTCTCAAACATACACACACACATCCATTTCATATACATGTACATCTTTCACTTTCTGTTCTCACTTTAAAGCAAATGTCGCCTTTTCACTTTCTCCTCTCTTTCAATTTCATCTCTCTTCAAAGCATAAAGAAATAAATTTTCATGGAAATTAACAGACAATCATATGATCAACCTTTATGATCAAGTGGCAACTTTGCTGCTTCAAATGAAAGAATGCCATAAAATAACTTCCTTTGGCACACACACATACACTAGGTAAAACTTCTGTATCATCATCATCATCATCGTTTAACGTCCGTACTCCATGCTAGCATGGGTTGGACGGTTCGACTGGGGATCTGGGAAGCCAGAAGGCTGCACCAAGCTTCGTGCTGTGTGCGCATGTAAAATTGCAGCTCATATGGCCTTTTTCTATTCTGTAATTTGTGTTTGCGATGAGCGTATTTAAAACCTGATCTTCGATATAAACTTAAAAAGAGGTTTTCCCAAAAATCCTGTCATTTACCTGTTATTTCTAATATGTCCCCACCCCATCCCTTAATTTTTTCCTAAATTTCTTCCAATTCCTATGTTTATGATGAGGAGATTAGGATTTCATCCAAAAAACACATTCCCAATATTTTAATTTTCTCCCTCCCCACCCCAATTTCTTCATGTTTTTATTTTCCTAATTTTTTTCTTGGTAATCCACAGAGAAAAAAAATTTTAAGGGTCTTTAAGAATTTTCTTCTTGCTTTTTCCTTAAAGAAACACTAAAATCTCCTTCCCAAACATCTACCCATCACCTCACCACTTTCAAAAAGCTGCAAACTTTCAATATTTCACTTTTAGCTTTTTGGAAAGCAGGGAGGTTTCTTCAGAAATAATATCATTTACTTGTTGTTTCTAGCATGTCGAGTTTTCTGGTGGTGGTCTGGTATCTTTTACGTCTGCTATTTCAGTACAAATCTATGGTTGCATGAAACATCAGGTGAAAGTGAAACATTGGGAGGTTTTAGCTTTTTGAAAGCAGGTAGGTGATGCATGGGTGGGGTGTTTTTTTAAGAAAAATTAAACTTTAAAAACATATATATATATTTCTCAGATTCGTAATCTCTGTATTTTTCTACATGGATAAGAAAATTTGAAAGCATTACAAATGAAGAAATTGTGGTGAGGATAGGGGGAAATTAAAATTCTTAAGACATGATTTCTTGGCAAAATCATATTAACCCCCTTTTATAGAATGAAACAATACATAGTTTGTGATCCTTCTTAAGAACAGAAAGTACGTTCATGCAAACCCATGCAAATTGTACCCTCGCCCCTTCACTTTTAAACAAATAATAACTTCCAGTTCACTATATATCAGCTGTGCCAATTCTGCCCACAAGAAAAGAACAAATGTGTGTAAGTCATAACACTCGGGCAACATCAGGTTGCATTGCTAGTAGTATCTAATTTAAGATGAAGCAATGGCAGGTGTTCAGTTGTGAAATCAGTAATATTGTGACCCAATAAGACAAAGGTCCTGTCAGTAGGCCTTCTGTACTTTTTTCTGTCTTAAATTGGTGCTGATAATGTATCATATCAAAATATAGTCAGGTCATGTCGTTTTGCTGTTGTGGCCCTTGAATTGATTTTATTAATCTTTTCCACCCTTGGTGGTCCTGATCATGTGCTTTCTTTATGAACCCAGATCCCAACAAATCCAGTATAGAATTAATATTAATATCAAAGTTTGGCACAAGGCCAGCAATTTTGGAGGTGAGAGTATGTCAATTACATCAACCCCAGTACTCAACTGGTACTTATTTTATCAATCCTAAAAGGATGGAGTGCAAAGTGGACTTTAGCAGAATTTGAACTCAGAATGTAAAGACGAAGTGCTGCTAAGCATTTCACTTGGCATGC
>NC_042997.1:71644286-71754286 GCF_006345805.1 Octopus sinensis
TTAGCTCACTCAAATTAATCTTCAGCTATAAGCATTTCAGCTGTGACCATGTCATATTCTTAGGACAGGTTTGTGTAATGCTTGCTAAATTAACTAATGCAGAGTAAACTACGTTCATAAAAGTGGTATTTTGTCAGGTAAAAAGCAGTTCTTCAAAATGCTTTTAAAATGTACCTTAAAAGTTTCAAAATTAATATTTAATTTTCCTCTTCCTTCTCTTCCTCATCCTCCCCCTCCTTCTGTATCATCTTCATCATCATCATCATCATCATCATTATCAAATGTTTACAAGCAAGGGTTGCCTGTGGGTCTATTATCATATTACCCATAGCAGCTAGTCTTTTATTATTGTTATATTAAGGCGATGAGCTGGCAGAAACATTCGCACGCCTGTCGAAATGCTTAGCGATATTTCGTCTGTCTTTATGTTCTGAGTTCAAATTCTGCCGAAGTTGACTTTGCCTTTCATCCTTACAGGGTTGATAAATTAAGTACCAGTTGCATTCTGGGGTTGATCTAATCGACTGGTCCGCTCCCCCAAAATTTCGAGCCTTGTGCCTAGAGTAGAAAAGATTATTATTGTTATGTTGGTGTTGAATCCTGAATGTAGAAACAGGGTCAAACATATTCTAGCCATCACACACCAAGAACTTTGTGTAGATTTCTTTATGTATGATCTTAGGCTATGATTCCAGGGAGACTCAGCTGCTTTTCTATTAGGGTTGAGCAACCACATCAAGACTCTCTGGTTCATCATATTCCAGTCCATAGAGGAATATATGACTGCTAAGAAGGAAATAACAGGTAGCATTGCTGCTGAAATAAGCAAATCTGTGTTGCGTGATCACAAAGCAGCTGACAGGATCAGCAGCAACAGCAGTAACAGTATCAATGAGTTTCAACCATTGCCTCCAGCCACACCATCTTCATAAACACCACATCATCCACCAACATCTACACAGACATTGCCTCTAGCACATTCACTTTGGTTTCTGGAAACACCACCAGCAATAGTAGCTTCAACTACAACAACAGTATCAACAACAACTCATTTGAAAGGATAACAAGGATTTAGGAGCAAGTTTGTTTAGAAGAAAAACAGGAACAAAGTAGAAAAACTCATCAATAGATGAAATAGAAAAACCATCTTGCCATCCCTTCAGAATTGATGGAAAGGACTGCCAGAATAATTATTTTATATTGATGTGTTTTTAATGCCTCGGATATCCAAGTTAAAAAATGCATAAACCTTATAACTTGAGGATAGTAATATGGCTCTGTGGAAGTGAGATGTTTCTCAAAAGCCCCTAGTGTATAAACATTCAATAGTCCTGTGCAGCCACGAGGGCCTACTTCTCCCAACATACCTTAATTAGCATGTGGTAAAAAGTAAAACATCAAAGATGCCACCATAATTAGACATCTGGTGTGTTGTGGTCTGTGTGGTAATCAAATGCCCAAATACCTTGCTGTAAGAAAACTGACAGCAACAACAAAAATACAATTTCAGTAACAGCTTCAACAGTCAGATCTACATCTACAGCAAAAAACAAACACAACAACAACAGTGGTTACAAAGATGAGCAGTGCAAATCACAAATTATTTATTGTAGAACAATTATGCCTCCAAGCAAGAGATATCACTCATCTGTATATCCAGCATCTCAGAATCAATCACACACACATTCTTACACCTCTTATTCCCAGCACAAACACAGTGGTTACAGAGATACCTTATTGATTGATAAGATTGTGAAACCATGGCAAAGACATGTGTCTGAACAAACAAGAAAAACAATTCAAAAAGAAGGCTTTTAGAATTTAGAGCAAGTTGGATCAATTTTTAAATCATCCATCACCAATGACGCCATCACTAAAACAATACTCATACAACTACAACTGCAGCTACAGCGTTAAACCTAACATGCATACATGGCGAATAACAACAAAAAATACAGCAATAACACATACAGTCAAGTATACAAGCTGAACCTTTAATTGACTTCACAGTTGATCTGATTCAGTGGTACTTAAATTATTGACCCCCGAAAGGATGAAAGGCAAAGTCGACCTCAGTAGAATTTGAACTCAGAACAAGATACAATAATACTGTTACCAAAGAGGTGACCTTAGACAAAAACCTGTCAACCCCACTTCCCTCAAGATGAACTTGTAATTCAAACAGACATGAACATTTACCTCACACTTAAAAAAACTATCCCGCAGACATTGGGCTCATCCATTTAAAGTCAGCTAAACAAACCTTAGGCAGGCCTTTCACTAATTCTTCCTACACCAATGAGGAGAGTGAATCAACCAACCCCCTCAAAGACTGAGGTTGGTGGCCCCTCTCTTTGCTTTTTTTTTCTTTCTGACAAAGATGCCTGTTCTCAGAGTTGGTTGTATAAATGTGTGCAGTCAGGCATCAGCTTGGAAGTAAGGTCACTTGTTCAATGATCTCAGATCTCTTGAGATAGGTATCATAGGAGACCGGGATTACTAGAGTGCATGCACTCACACCCCTTTTAAGTAATTAAGATATTCTCATCTCATAGTTTCTTAAGATCAGGTGGTGGGGTGACAGTATTATTGCAGAAATCCTTGAATCTCAAGGTATGGACAATGTTCCTGGATCCAGATGATGAGTTGGTGGTTCTTGATGTGAATGGCAGTGAATGTGGTGCCTTTAGAACAAGTGGTTGTTTATACCCCAACGTGTATTGAAGGTCAGATTTCTTTGGACATCTAGAAGTAATTCTAAGGACATCCTGATTATTACTACTGGTGAGAGTCTGAATTGTAATTTAGATGCACAGAAGGACTGTGTTGAGGTTAGTGTATAGAAAAAATCTTGAAAACCTACTCAGAAGTTTCCAACTCTCTGACAGGCATTGAATGGATTTCTTTGATGTGCCAGTGTGGAGCAACCACAGCAGGTCATCTAGACTGTATTTAGATAGAATATTTGTTAGGCCAATGAATAGGGATAATGTAGGATGTTAACATTTCACACTAATTGACTACATAGATCACATATTTGTGATCTGCTTAGTCAACTTAGATAGACAGTAACCCAGTTATTGGAAGTTGAATATGTCCTTACCAGCACAGAGACAAGAGGGACTAGATTGGTGAATTAGTCAAGCAGCAGCTAGCAGAAACAGTTATCAACAACTAGTGATGGCATGCCATGAAGTGGGTAATTAGAGCAGATTCAGTAGTGTTTAGCAAAGAGTTAGCGATTGCAGGAAATAGATTAGTGAGAGAACTAGTTAGCAATCTGGAAGAGACAATTAGTAAAGGCATTGGGATCAACATACTAAGCAAGAAGTGACCTTTGAACATTTCTTTGAGGCTCTGTTGTCAGAGCTAAGGAACATGCACTTAAACACAGGGGAACAAAGCTGCATTCAGATGGGTGCATGTTATTAGGATCCAAGCAGCTTGTTCAGCTTTCCAGCAGTATTTGAACTCAGAAAATACAGGGATGAAACTGATTGCTGCAATGTATTTAATCCAATATTTTCATGTGTCTACCAATGTACACTGTCTTTTGATTATAATCATTATTGCTTATTATTATCCCATTCTTCTTTACAGGAGGATTATAAAACTGCTGCCCGATTGTATAAGAGGGCCACTGAAATCAAAGAGACTGAAGCCAGTTACACAGGAAAGGACTTCTCTCGGTGCAGTTCTGGGGGTGACACAAACTCTACCGTGAAAAACAGTGAGCGAACTGTAGGTTAGGCTCAGAAAAGAACACTTCCTTATTGACCATACAAATTATTGTTTTAGTAGTTTCAGGACTGCTCACTCACTATTCAAATATAAGCTAATATAGTGGGCCTGTAAATATTTAGCTTATTTAATGAGATTGCTCATAGAGTGTTTACAACTATGTAAGTGAAATGATAACATTATTAACTTATTTATTGTTGTTGCTCACAGTTATACATGTTTGGGAAATGTTGTCGGGAGTACATAAAACATTTCAGACCTTTGATCAATTGAAAATCATAAAAACATACGACTATGTTGCTAATATTTACAATATTGTTAACTATATTCTGCATCAATATAATATATAAAAATATAATAGAACATAAATTACAACAACTAGCTTGATATAGATTGAAAGAGTTGACTTATAATATCAGATGCAGACCAAAAGATTTATATTGTTGAATGTAAATCATCTGGTTTGCTTCAAACTGTGATAATCCATCTCTTTTAATCAATATCAATATAATTTTATATATAGCATGCTGCACTTTCAACATGTAAAGAAATAATTTCTAGCTGGAATTACAATCCAATCATAGACATATAACTTATCCACAGTGAAAACTAAATGTGATTTTTTACAGTATCTCATTAAAGACTCACTGTTTTAGATTAAAATCTTTTTGTTAGTTACATTTGATTCTTCTATTGAGTGTATTGAAAGTGATATCTTGTGGTGTGATACAAAAGTTAATTTCTTTAAATGAGATTTTGTAATGCTCATGGCAATACCTTATATTTATCCTTCATGTATAAGGAATTTGAATGGAAATTTATATTTTCTGAAGTAACCAAAGTGCAGTTGTGACTGTATTTGCTGTCTCCTTAGTTTCTGTACAAACTAAATGTATTTTCCCTTCTCATCAGAATTCCAAAGACAGCAATATATATTGGAATCAAATGTTTACTTCCACCCTTATAAAGTTAAACTATTATGCCACAGGTTTATTAGATTTATGTGTATTGATATAGTTGACTATCTCTATACCTGCTGCAAGCTATAACCCAACAACACTATTGCCAAAAATAATGTTACTTTGTCTAGATGGCTATTATTAAAACATTACATATTTCTTTATTTGCTTTCCACATAGTCATTACTGCACTTCACTAAAGACATCACTGCCTTCAATTTATTCAAAAGAAGGCAATACACTAAAGGGTTTTTTAATGATTTCTGTAGCTCATCAAAAATATCTAATATCAATAATGAGTTTTTTTACATAGAATTGTTACTTAGGTAATTAATCCAGGTAGATTGGGTTAATGAGTTTTAACTAGAGGTTCAATGAGAAGTTAGTGATAACAATACAAAACGTCAAATTTTAAATTTAAACAGGTAGATTGGCAATCTGCTACCTCAGCTGATTGTAGAAATTATACTGAAACTGGACAACTAAAAGCAAGAACATACTGTAAACAGTTATATTGAAAATACAATATAAACTTAATACATTTAATAAATGCAAGCATAAAATTCAGATCAGATATGATGAAAGTGATTTTAATGAAAAAGGTTACAAACATACATAGATGTTTGTAACGTGCAAGCATTCTTGTATCCCCATACAACATACACATGCGTTGTGTCTAGTGCTGGTATACTCTCAACTTAACCTTCACCAGTTCTTCCACAGCCAGACACAATCAAATATTTACCAAACTGCTGTTTGTTTGTCTTCATCTGAAATTCCATTTCTTAGAACTGTATTTTCTTCCTAAGAATACTAATGTCTTCCAATGCAAAACTTCTTAAATTATCTTTCAAAATTCTTTTTATTAAAGAGAAACAAGTTAACTTTTTTTCCAAAATGTTTGCTTCCTGCCAGAAAGCAATTTGAAACCATGAAGCTTGTTAATTTCAAGGAACATAGAATGGCTTTACCATAGTTTCTTTCATAGGAAAGGTTGGGGTTTAATTGTCACAGCCACCAAGCTAAAAGAGATTTTAATTTTACACTGCTAACTTGTTGTTGGCATCCTTTTTGTCTCGGGAGACAATGGAGTTGCGCATAAAATAGTCCAGTCCAGCTTTTACATTTCATGTCCTGATACATTTCCTGCTGTGGCTGTGTAGTCCTATCCTGGACAGACACTCCCTCTGGCAGGTACCGCAAATGTAGCGAAGACTGTTCCTGGCTGGTTGTAGTGTCAACCCTGGGTAGATCATCAGATATTCCAGGGCACATGGTCCTGACATTCCAGCTTGCCAACTGCAGGACTGGTGGTTTCTTGTCTTTTAGTTGTTTGCCTGGTGCAGAGATTGCAGGCCGCTTTTCAAGTCATACTCTTAGCTCCAAGCACCCAATGAAGCAGGCAGCCTGTGGCAGGTTAGCACCTTATTAACTGGGGGTTGCCCAGCTTGAGGTGGGCAGTAGCTAACCAATAGGACACGCAGGTCCCTCCCACCACCAGAGGTAACCCGTAGCGCCCATATTTTACGCCAATCTGAATGGACTTATCACTCGTGACTGTTACCTCCCGTGTTGTTTCTGCAGCTTTTTACAGCAGCACTGAAGTGTCCTCTCCAGTTTTGCGCAGGCCTGGGCTAGATATAAGAAAGTCCTGGGTAGCCCAATCGTCAGGTTTCCTCTCTCGACCTTGCTGATGTAGTCATTAGCTGTACCTCTGTATGGTACCTGTTTGAGCCATCAATAACTAAATCTCTTAACCATAAACAGCACTACATTGCTGCTGACAACCACCACCATTCACACTTCAGGTTGTAGTGTTTGTAGTCTGTTTAACTTGCAACACCACTTATCAACAAATACTGTCTCATAAATAGCAAAACATTTTTCTAGTGATATTTTTGATAATTTTCTGTTTTGTTATAATAATAAAAACAGTATTTTCTTGTTTCAGTTTATAAACATTTGTACAAATCTGAAAGAAAAAAATTAATAAAATGAGAAAATAAAGTAATTTATATTTTAATAACTTTGTTGTTCATTATCTTTATTTAGAGCTGATGAGAAATAATTATTTATTATTATGTATTGTGTGGTGAATTTAACTTTTATAATAAACTCAGAGAATGATCTCTCTTGCTGATTTCAAATTGGGGAAAATATATCTGAAGTTCATGATTTACAGTATTCAATGATAATTTAAATTTATTAAGCCATATTCTTCATTTGCACATGTCATTTGTCGGAGTCCATGATCACCACTGATGAAGATGATCTACGATTAAAGATGTTTCAGATAATTAGTGTCTGGCTAGGATTACATCATCCATTGATATATTTTCTTTTTTTAAGATTGTAAGGTGTGATTTTGAATAATTTTTTTAAAGTCAGTAACTACGTAGATATTCTCTTATTTGTGTGACCCTTTGCCTTTTATTTTTAAATGTTCTTAAAATATATTCTTAAAATATAAATCTAAGATTCATAACATGAGGAATTACATTGATCAGATTAACACTTACATGCAAGCTAAAAATGCATCTATAAGACAACATTGTTATATTTTAATTAAATGAACATGTTACATCTAGCAATAAAAGCATACTTGAAACATAAGTTTACACTGAAAAATAAATTTAAATAAAAGCTAGCAATGGAGTATATATGAGTATTCCAATACATCTAACCCTAAAATATACAAAAAAAAGCAGTGCCAAAAAAGAATGATGATATATTAAAACCTTTCCATTCATGCTCTTCTATTAACACACTTCTTTCTCAATACCAATGAGGAGGGTCACATGAGGTATAAGTTAGATAAAAGTTGGTAGTCTTGTATACAAGATCCTATTTAGAACATTTAAGAAAATATAAAAGGGAAGAGGTAAACAGCTGTCAATCAAATATTAACTGAAAGAAAAGACAAACATGTAATAAATGATATATGTGTGTGGTTGGGAAGCAGCATGAAACAGGCTGTAATTTATTTGTGAACAGAGACTGCAACTGAGATTCCACTTTGGTATCCCTTAACGTCCTCAATAATAGCTGGTGTAAAGTAGTGCAAAATAATGTATTAAGAGAAATGAAAATTTAAAATCTTATCAGCATATGCATGCAAAGAGTCAAGAAAATATCATAAGAGAAAGCTATTTGTTTAGATGGGAGCACGAAAGTCGTAAACTTCATGACTAGTTGTTAATATTGGGCAAAATATACATTTCCTTACTATATACATTTCAAATAAAGTTCAGTTTTAGCACATTATATTACACAATGGAGAACAAAATGAAGCAGAAAAAATATCTTGATAATACGAATTCTGTATATAGAATACAAAATATTAAAAAAAAAATTATGTTTAAAAATAAAATATATAAAGTAAACTGCACCCTAAATTATTTTCTGCTTGTGGGAAGATATCAGATGGCAAAAATTCAGAAAATTTGAAGTCAGCGATAACCAATGAGTAAACAGACAAAATGTCCGTATGATTCTATATGACCACATCGTATGTATATGACTAGATATAACAAGAATGGCATTGTATAACATGAGATGTCTATAAAGCCAGTATAATTTGATGAGATACCTTACAACCACAATAAGTTTACATACAAGACAAAAATAAAACGTTGTACTAAATGTAAACGAAGTACAAACATATTTAGCATAAACAATTCTCTTCACACAAGTTCCTCAAAAACCACAACACTAAAGATGCAAACAGTACAGAGAGAACAACGGGTACTTTAATTGATCGACCCAGAGAAAATGAAGACCAATGTTAAATTCAGCGCAATTCGAACTTAGAACCGGAGTAAAAACTGGAACAAATGCCGTAAGTAACCTTGTCCGACGTTCTAACAATTCTGCCTAGGCATAAAACCAAGAATTTAGGGAGAAGACTTGTTCGATTACATTGATTCCAAACTCTGAAAGGTTGAGAGGTAAAGTCAATCTCGACAGAATTTCAACTCAGAACGTAAAGTTCCGGAAGAAAATGTTGCTAAATATTTTGTTCGACAGCTAAAGACTGCAATGACGTACCAATACTTCAGCTGATTGGATTGGAAGCTCCAGAACTTGGGCTACATGTCGTTAGAACATGTTTCCATAAACTCTTACTTCAAATTTACAAATCCTAATCGTCAGGTTATAGTGTTTTCCACCCAGCGTTCACCAGCTCCAAAATTCTGTATAAGGACTCAGAATATATGCTTTATTCCATTAAAGTTCATAAACAATTTAAACTCTTTACTTACTAAATACGGTCCATTGTCACAGGCTAACCATGAGTGGCGAAAATTCTTAGTTTCTTCCTTATGATTGTGACAGCTGATGAATTCGTGATCCATTTCGAGTATGTATCAATAACAATAAAAAAAACATGTCCCATGAATGGACCGGCAAAGGCTACGTGCATTCTTTCCCATGGCAGACTTGAATATTCCCAAGAAAGAAGTGGAGTTTTTTTCGACTGCTTTAACCTTGAATGTGTGTTTCACAAGCCTTACATGTCATTTCAATTTCAACATCCAAGTTTGACCCTCACATAGCATGGATCGAAAACCTTCACGCATACTGTTCCAACATCGATCTTCAGTTTCAATCTTTGGAGGGACGACTACTCGATTTCCCCCACAGTACCACGTCATTTCCACAACCTAATTCTTCTTGCTTGTTGAAGCATGGCTTCATTTCAGTAATTGAAGCACTTCATCTTTAATTCATATACCCTACCCAGAATAGGATCTCTTGTGGTCTCATTTCAACCACTGTAGCAGAGCAGTTGATTAAATCAATTATGTGAACTCTATTCCCTCAACTGGAACAATTTTCCACAATGAAATTCACCGATAGATGTCTAAGACAGACATCAGCATGGTACTATAATTAGTAGTTATAGATTGCCAAGGTGGAACTTGTTTGTTTTCAGCAAACAATCCCAGCAGTGTTTTGCCATCGATGTAAAGAGTGAAAAGAATGACCATGCAGATATTGAAGGGTTTGATAGCAAACTTCAGTACAAGGCCTTTCTTTTCTGTGTAGGATACTTTTTCTCTGCGGCAGACAGCGTGTCTAATGTAATGCACAAGATTTTCACTCCCATTATTCATTTTATATGCCATTCACTTCAACTCTAGGTACAAGGCCCGAAATTTGGGGGGAGGGTGCCAGTCGATTAGATCGACCCCAGTACGTAACTGCTACATAATTTATCGACCCCGAAAGGATGAAAGGTAAAATCGACCTCGATGGAATTTGAACTCAGAACGTAAAGACAGACGAAATACCTATTTCTTTACTACTCACAAGGGCTAAACACAGAGAGAACAAACAAGGAGAGACAAACGGATTAAGTCGATTATATCGACCCCAGGGCGTAACTGGTACTTATTTAATCGACCCCGAAAGGATGAAAGGCAAAGTCGACCTCGGCGGAATTTGAACTCAGAACGTAGCGGCAGACGAAATACCGCTAAGCATTTCGCCCGGCGTGCATGCCATTACTGTTTATATTCCATAGGGGGAATCATCTACATGTACAAGAACTGGTTTGAATGGGTCAAAGTGAGTCAAGGAAGGTGCAGAACACACCATATCCTTAGTAACTTAAGAAGCTCTTTCCTTCTCCGGACCTCACAGCTATGCTTTACCGTTTTTTAGCAGACGATCCAGTGGCTCAGTGACTGTTGGCAAATTTGGTAAATAGTGTTTATAACAACTCAACGCTCGCCCCAAAGTAAGCTGTCAACTCAGTGGCGTTTTGGGGGTAGGGGCTTTTTGTATTGCCGCAGCTTTCTCTGAAAGGAAAGTTATGTCTTCTTCGCTGATTCTAAAGCCAATGTATATCATTTCTGGAAGAAGAAACTGACATTTAGTTTTTCCTAATTCAAGTCCTGCTTCATCCAATACAGACAATAATATTCACCGAAGATTCATAAAGTTACTTGTATCATTCATTCCAGATATTAAAATGTCATCTATCCGCCCTTAACAGAAAGGAATAACTCTTCTTAAGTCATTTTCCGATGACAGACACCTAAAACTCTGTGTACCTCGAATTGCAAGTGAGTGGGTTTTCTGTCATCCTTTCTTTTCTCATTGAATTGCCAACATTTTCGACGAATATATCCGATACGCTTACATGCATAAATTCCTTATTTTTGAAAGAACACACATTAGCAAGATGATTAGTATTTAAATTAACAGTAGTATTAGCATTTCGCTGGCAGCTTATGGATAGACTTTTCAGATTCAACTCTGAATGTTCCTAGAACACTTTGTGGCTGATTCAATTACCACCGATATTTCGAAATCACTCTCAAATGTCGGTATCTTTTCATTGAGTAATAATTGCTGAATTTTCTCATTCTGGACTCCCACTATTAGCCTAATGAATCTTGCAGGCATGAAGTGGATTCGATCCACCATAGCCAAACTTTTCTAACGGTAAAACAATAGTTTTTCTGTGACAGCAGTTTTACATTTGCCAGATTGCTTTAGCTAGGTCGAAATAATGTCTTCACCACTTGACCTTTCTAACTGCTTCTATTTTACTAGAATTAAGATAACAAGATCACCAACTAAATCTATTGTTCTCAATGATTGTCTATCCTTCTGGATAGTTATAAAAACAAGACCCCGCAAGCAAAAGGCAGTTAGTCACTTGGTGATGACTCAACCAGTTAGTCACTTGGTAACAACTCAGTTAGTGAGAGCAGAGTCTGGTTGACCAGCTGAACAAAATCCCGTCTCTAAAGATAAGGGCACAAAAATGACAACTATGGTAACTCACCAACGCAGTTGTTTCGTCCCATACTCTTTCCCTCTTACTAACTCTATTTTCTTTTACAGCATCACTCTGTTTCTATCTGTAATTACTACTACACAATGACGAGAACATAAACACAAACTATATAAGGAAAATCTACATCTATCTTTACTTCGTCGTGGCAAGGCGTTGTATAATGTAACGGTAAAATAAATATTTCCTAAAAACTTCATGCATTGTTCATCTTTCACATCTTGCAGCATGTCGTCACAATTAAATTTCAACCGATACAAAAATAATCTTCATCGTTACACCTGTCTCTAAGGTGTTCATTGAGTTCGTTCCTAAAATTACACTTCTCAAACATTTTTTTACGTGTTAAGAAACACTACCTGATGATTTCTTGGTCTGTATTGCTCGCGAAAATAACAAAAATCGCTTCAGACTTTCATTGGGCACAAGGTTAAAGGTTTTACCATAAGTTTACAGGATTTGGTCAAATAATTTCTTTTCATTTGGTATACTATTGGATAGACTTCAAAGAATGGAGAAAAAAACATTTTGCACATTGCCGTCTTCTGCATCGTTTGCCACAAAGACAAACCTTAAACATTCGATATAACTCATCCATTTCCATTGTACAGTTCCATTCCTTTACATCTCCAAAGAAAGACATTCTGAAGATGAATCTATATTGAAAATTTAAATTCAACCAATGTATTTGTACGTTCTTTTGCTAAAAACATACCAAGGTCTCAAATCTGTCGGTCTGTCTGTCTATCTGTATGTATGTATGTATGTATGTATGTATGTATGTATGTATGTATGTATGTATGTATGTATGTATGTATGTATGTATGCATGTATGTATGCATGTTTGTAGGTATGTATGTATTTATGTATGTATGTATGTACGTACGTACGTATGTATATTTTCTACTATAGCCTCGGGCCGACCAAAGCCTTGTGAGTGGATTTGGTATATATATATATATATATATATATATATATTATATATATATATATATATATATATATCTATATATATATATATATTTATGTATGTATGTATGTATGTATGTATGTTTGTGTTCCTGTGTTTGTCCCCCACCATCGCTTGACAACCGATGTTGGTGTGTTTACGTCCTGGGGTCGATTTGTTCGACTAAAAGGCGGTGGTCCAGCATGGCCACAGTCAACATGACAAAAAATAAAAGAATATATATATATATTATATATATATATATATATATATTATATATATATATATATATATATATACATGGGGTAAACCTCCTTTACCCCATTTCTACAATTAAAAAATCTTTATTGCTTCTAACCTTACAGCAGTTAGGAACAGCCATATCTTAGTCAGTCAGTGGAAGGACTTCACTACCTCATATGTTCTTAAAATTTAAATCCACATCTTTGTCTGTATATTTACCTTCTCTATAATGTTGCGACTTGATTTGAAAATTTTTGTATTTAATGGAAAACCTCTATAACTGGCTGATGAGTACTCAGCATCTTAAATCTGTTGTAATACTTACAACATTTAATAAAATGATGTAGTACGAAACGATCCTACCAAATTACCGGAGTCATTCTTGTTGCTTATTTTGATTATATATATATATATATATATATATATATATATATATATATATATATATATATATATATATATATAAACACCCAGAACCACGCTAATAGCTTAAGAGTGAAATTTAGGATTTGTCGGTTTTCTGTGAATCGATTGTGATAAAACTTTTCCCAACTAGTTTGTACACTATGGCAACACCATTATTATGTTTTCATTATTCTGTGTAACGTCCTTTCTTTTTCTATTCCAGATTCTTCAGATTTTGGATGAACCTCTCGAAGAACAAGGGGACGTGGAAAGGCCTTAACGATGAAAAAAAGTCTCTCATCATCAAGGAAAGTGCGGAGAAGTTAGGTCATCATGTAGACATGGTTAGACGATTGCTTCGCCAAGGAAGAAACGATCCTGTTGTAGAACCTCTAAGACTGTGGCACTCGGGATTTAAAGAATATTGACTGCAAGTTACGTGGGAAACCTGAAGAAACAAGCAAAACCACTTTTACCGCCTCCGGACTTCCTCATGTACCGAAAACTACCAGAAATTACATCCTAGAGACCATGGATTCCGTGCGAGAACCCCCGAAACAGCCTCCTTTAACTGCCCCGTCACAGGAGTTTGAGGCTTCAGTGAGCCCAAAAGTAAATTACGCTTGACTTGAGTTGTGTTCTGTTCACTGACGAAACCTTTGATGGACCTGACGGTTAGGAAAATGGTTGGGTCTATTCTGGAGATGAGCGTCACTAACGCTTACGACGTCAACACAGGGGTTGTTCGCAATGATAGGAAGAGCCGACTTCGAAGGATAAAAAATCGACGTCGCTGCGAACGCTTGGCTTCCACAAGCCAGTTATCCCTGTGGAAATTTTTCTGACACTTCTCGGCGGACGCATAGCTCGCCGCTGTTGAGGGGTAATATCATAGGGGACATACTTTTTGGTCCAGTCAGGGTGCCTGAAGTGGTTAAAGTAACCGCAGCCACCTACTGCAATCTCTTGAAGGAAGTCTTGGATCCCTAGCTAGATGACATACCGCTGTCACTTCTAAGGAATCTCGTATTCATGCATTATCTTCATGCATGACAACGCTTCCTCCCACTCTGCTAACCAAACATTACTAGGGTCTTACGGCATATAAACTGAAAGGTTGATGGTGTGGCCACCAGTATCTGCGGATCTCAACCCTATCGAAAATCTTCGGTCCATCATTAAACATGATATTTATGCCAATGGACACCAATTTACATCGAAAGATGTCTTATGAGTGACCATCAAAGTTGCAGCAGAGGCAGTCCAACCTGCTACTATTAAGAAATTGACAGATTCCATGACTAATAGGATTTTTGAAGTTATCTGTCGAAATAGCGCTCATCTGGCTAAATAATTCATTATCTCAATAAATGTTATAATATTATTATGGCTTTCTGTTAAATATATATTCAATGTATGCTTAATATGTATCATTACCCTTCATTTTCTGAAAAAAATTCTAGATGGGCTATTTTCATTTAAAAGTTATTAACGTGGTTAACCCAAAAGTTAAAGAATCTGAAATAAAAAAAGGAAGGACGTTACACAGAATAAGGAAAATATGACAATGGTGTTGCCACAGCGTACAAACTAGCTGGGGAAAGTCTTATCAAACTCGATTCACAGAAAACCGACAAATCCTAAATTTCACTCCTTAGGTTCTGTGTGTGTGTGTGTGGTGTGTGTGTGTGTGTGTGTGTGTGTGTGTATACACATACACGTGCATATACATATATGTATATATAACACACACAGAAACACATATACATACATTATCGACCGCACATACTCGATGTATGAGTTTTGCTTGTTTGCCGGTACGCTGCCGCGTAGCGCGGTGCGAATGACATCCTCAAAGAGCTGGGTGTTAAAACACCTGAAAGTCATAGACAAGCGAGACAACTCGCCCGTAATCCCTTTCAAGTGTTTTAACAGCGAGCCCTTTGAAGGAACCATCGCCACCGTGCTATACTGCAGCGAACCAGCGAACGAGCAAAACGCACACATTCAATATATCATATTATCATCTCGTTGCTAATATATTTTTCAATGGATTTAGATACAATGGTTGCATACTGGAGCTTCAATGCAAATCTTGTTTTATCTTAGACAAGCTTCAAGATGGCTCCACTGTCAGTTCCAAGCACCTTTTATACCTTTCCTCAGCTGGAGTGCTGCATGGATAGCCAGGCAACTAACACTGTAGATTTTCCTCTTAATTCCATGTTCTTGAAATTAACCCTGAAATGATGAAATGATGAAAAGCAAAAATGACTGTTGCGGAATATGAATTCAGAACGTAAAGCCATGAAAAATGCCACTAAATATTTTGTCCGGCGTGCTAACTATTCTGCCACCACACTGTTTTAATAATAATTAATGATTTCAGATTTTAGCACAAGGTCAGCAATTTTGGGGGGGAAATTAGATTAGTCGACTCAACAACTAAGATAGATTTTCCCCTTAACTCCACATTCTTATCGGGGCAACAACATCAACCCAATACTTGACTGGTACTTTCACCCCCGAAAGGATTGAAGGTAATATTGACCCCGGCAGTATTTGAACTCAGAGCGTAATGAGTTGGAAAAAATAACGCTAAGCCTTTTTTCTCGATGCGCAAACGATTCTAGCAGCTCTAACAATTCTAATAATTATTTTAATACTACTTTTTTGGCAACATGGGCCAGTAAAGTCAGCAATGCTCAGGCGCAATACGAGCACGTGCAAAATGGTTTCGTCGCGCTGTGCACATCTCGTTTAGACGTAGCTGGCGGTAGCGTCTGTCGAATATATCCCAAACTGGCAGTGCCACGGTAGCACTGCCAGCCCAGAGATTTCTGAAAATTATCCATAGTCCTTAGATCGCAAGTCCTCCGGAAAAGACCAGGCAGTTGGATTTCACATCCTTCAACCAATAGGGGCATTAATCCAAGGGGATTAATGGTAGACCCTTGGAGAAACTCCGGGCGTCGATGAAAATCAATTGGCTGTTTTTTGCTGAGGGATCGTCCGATCATCTGAACCCATCACCTTCACGGAGAGTGCAAGAGTAAGCGAACCTTTCTTGTCAGCAACGAAGCAGAGTAAGGTGGTAGTAGATGATGGATGCGATGTAGAAATTCACCATTTCCATCTGACATTTCAGGGATAGCTTCCACTGGGCCCATTTCTGGGTGAGATTAACCACACTACTTCTCACTTCACTTCAGTTCTTGTTCACCAGGAGATTTGGACCAAACCAAGCTCGCAGCAATTTAATCGGTCCGTCCCTTAGTCGCCCCATGCCGCTTTCGAACCTCTACAGAAATATAGCTACAGTCTCTTCAACTATTCCTTGTTAATTTTTGCTTCATACTTCCTCAGAGCAGTTTCCTTCATTTCGATGTGTTTGGTACCCGACAGTATTACGGTAATATAGTAAGCATATATTGACACAACTCTTCCGCATCCAAGTTCTTGAGAGATTCCCCTCGGAACCTCTACCATCCGCAGCTGTAGCTCGAGCGCCAACTCGTACAAAAGGAGCGAAATGGGGTAGCCTTGGATCTTTTAATTTAGTTATCGAGCAGATCTTTTAATTTAGTTATCGAGCAGATCTCGCTGAACATTGCAGCAATATATAAGTTCTGAAGACAGCCGCCGTAAGAACAACTGCCAAGTTCAAACAGGACTCACCCATGCAGGTTTTTACACATTCTTCCTACGAGGTATTACATGAGGTGGGGATTGTAATAGATAGATCTGTTTAAGATGGCGAGCGTCTATGCCTCATCTACCAGAATATCGACGACAAGCACCAAACTTACACTTTGGTTAAAATCTTCAACTCCACAATTATCGGTCCTTAATGGATTGGGAGGGATGCGTGCTACTCGATTCCCAGCAGATGTGTACGGCATTCCATTGTATTTTGCTCAACTGTTTGGGATGGACGTTGGGTCAGAAAATGGGATGGGCTTTATTGTCTCTTTTGACAGTCTGGTGCGGCTGTCGACTAAGGACAAAGAGTTCTGTGAAAGGCTGATAACAGCTGACAAAAATAAGGGATGCTATGACGAGCCGCACGACAAAGTTACTGTGGTTGAGTGGTCTCCTCGACGAACTTTATCTTCATACGCCTATTGGCAGTAGAACGGGAGAATTTCCTATCCTGCGAAATGAGATATGGTGGTGCTACTAAGAAGGAAAACAAACAACAAGGATGATTTTAACAATTTCAAGCCCGCAACTCTGCTAAATGCAAGTTTGAAGATTTGGATCAAGATGTTAACATTGAAGTTGTTCTTTGTCGACGATACTCTGTGGATGAAGCTCTGACATGTGCCATCTCAAACATATCTATCCAGCATAACCTCCACCTCATGTGATACATCATAGAAAGGATGGTAAAAAATTTGGCATGAGTGGGACTCTGATCAATTTATCAATTTGCATCAGTGGAAAGCTTTGAATAGGGCTGACCTTCAATACTTAGTAGCTGTCTTCAAGGCGGTAGGTTTCGGATCCATCTTCAGAATCTGTATCGTTGCAGTGTATTGAGTGAATGACCACCAGCTTCGAGGGATGTACCCCTAGAACTAGGATGTGGAGGACCCTTGTTTGAATATGCAGATTACATCGCCTTCATAGCGTCAGACACCAAACATATGAAGAAGATCAACACTACTATAAAGGTGTACGAGGCAAAAATTAACCGGGAGAGGTAGGTCCATACCACCCAACAGTTTCGTTGGCGCTGGAGGAAGACCGGTTGAATTGATCGGGGTTTAGTCACTTTTTCCCAGTTGTTTTTCCTATGTGATGAGCAGAGAGGCTGAGAGGAAGCTATCTCTGAATGCTTGGGCGAATACCTCCATTACATCCATCATCTGTACCACCTGACCGTCGTGCCTTGTTCTGCTTTATGGACTATGGACTGCTTCGGGTTTCACTGGTCAGTCCATTTGTTGTCATCATCAGCTGCGTGAGGGACTGAGCATGGTGTAGCTAATGATGCAGAAACATACCGAGACTACATCTCACGCGTTTGCTTGATGGTGGACACGTGTGGTCACCATTTGTTAGATGCGCTTTACTGCAGTCGTATCTTGACAAAGCTGCAGTCCTGAATCAACCGTAGACCGATGGAGGGCGACTGACACCTTGAGTGTCATCAGGCGCTCAAAACATTCTGCCGGTCGAGCAGTTCTACCATTGCATTCGTCTCCCCAGTAAATTTGTTAAAAGGTTAGTGTATGTGTCTAGTGAGTGGGACTACTCTAAGCTGACACCTTTAGGCTGAGGAGTAACAAGGAGAGAGGAGCACTTGCCATCATACTCCTGATGAGTATGATGACACGGGATCTATGGGGTGTCTCGATGCTCCCGGCTAGCGTTTTCCACCCTATTAATTGATGTTCTTGAATTTTTTAACGTTCCTTTGTCTTTGTGTTTTTGTATTGCCCTAAATGTTTTTCGATGCCCTTGTGGCCAATAAAAATATTATTTTTATTATTATTATTGAGTGAAGGAGCAGTACACACCACCAAAGTGATACTGGAGTGCAAGTATATGAAGCCCAATATACCAATCAGGACTACCTGTCTTATATGGGATACCAGGTACATGCATCACAACCATGTGTGATCTCATATCAAGATAAATAGTGCTAGCACGCTGGACAGCATTTTGTCTGTCCTTACGTTCTGAGTTCAAATTTTACTGAAGTCGACTTTGCCTTTCATCCATAAAATAAGTACCAATTGAGCACTGGGGTCGATATAATCGACTTATCCTTCCGCTGAAATTGCTGGCCTTGAGCCAACATTTGTAACTGTTATTATCATCATTATCATTTTTCTTTTTATCTCAAGTTTTGTTGTAACTCCTGCAATCTTGCATGCGTACCGGGCTTGAAGCTTGCAGCCTACAGTACCATGCTACCTGTTCTTTTCAAATATCTAATTCTTTCCTGATTTTTCTGGCTGTGTCAAGGAGGCAGACCTTTTATAACAGTTCTACTGGGCATTCTATTCCGATTTCCTTTATATTCCTCTTGCTGCCTTCTGATACTGTTCTCAAGGACCCAACAATAATTGGCACTATCTTCACCTTTTCATTTTTCAAAGCCGGGCTATTTCGTTCTTAAGAGGATTTTTATTATTATTATTATTGAGTGAGCGAGCAGAGCATGCCATCAAAGTGACACTGGGGTAAAATATACGAAGCCCAGTATACCCATCATGACTACCCGTCTGATAAGGGTACACCAGGCACATGCATCACAACCATATGTGCGCGACATGGTGATCTCATATCAAGATAAGCAGCACATGACCTTGCAGGTGGAGCCCAGTTAGAATTTTCTTCAGATCGAGTAACCCATCCCGCTCAAAAGGTCCTTGAATAAGGGTTGTTTAAGGACGTTGAACGAAACACCCATGTTTCCAGAGGTGAATTATTCAAACCCCAAAGAATCCTTCTCAACACATGGCTATGATGCTCCCCCACTACTTCTGCTCGTGATCAGAGATGCACATATCGTCAGCCACTAAGGGACATGCTCAACTGGTTAAGGTCAAACAACTGACAAGCAAATCTGTGGTATTGAGCAGAATATTTGCTGTAGCCCATCTTTTATACCAAGACAAAACAATGTACATGATAACAATTCCAATCAGTTAAGATCAGAAGCCATGAGAGCCACTGCCTGGTACTGCATCAGTATTATTATTATTATTATTATTATTATTATTATTATTATTATTATTATTATTATTATTATTATTATTATTATTATTATTATTATTATCATCATCATTATTATTATTATTATTGGCTGAATCGTTAGCACGCCGGGTGAAATGCTTAGCAGTATTTCTCCAGTCGCTACGTTCTGAGTTCAATTTCCGCCAAAGACAAATTTGCCTTTCATCCTTTCGGGGTCGATAAATTAAGTATCAGGCCTTGTGCCTATAGTAGAAAGGATTATTATTATTATTGGATGAACACAGTATCAGTTTGAAAACTTTTATATGGGCCAGAAGCATGGATTCTTTACTACAGACCTTTAAAAAAACTTGAAAACTTTTACTTGCGCTATCAGCGCAATATCTGCAACATAAGCTGCCAGATAAAATATCAAGTGCCAAAGTTTTAAAAGCAGTGATATCTCCAGTATCAAAAGCATGCTGCTAAGAATACAGTGAAGATAAGCAGAACATGTTCGAATACAAGATAATCGCATTCCGAAAATTCTTTTGTATGGCCAACATGCAGAGGGACTGCGCAGTAAAGGAAGATTCTTGCAACGGTGTAAGGATAAGTTGAAACAATTATTAAAACCCCTACAGCTTAATTTAACATCTTGGGAAAGTCACTGCCTACATCGATCTGAGTGGCGTAAAATGTGTCATGATGCATCTAAACATTTTGAGTTGAAGACACAGAACAGTAAAAGAATTATATCCTCTAATCAACAGACACATTCGTCCAATCCAGGACAAAATCAAAATCATCAGTGTTCCCAGCAAAATCCATACCTGGACTCAAATTACATTCATCGTAAATAGGCGCAATTTCTTTTTAACCCCTGTTTTTTTTTAAATCCTTTTCTCCAAACACTTCACACATCGAAATCGACGTGAGTGACCACCACCACCACCACCATCTTCCTCCTCCTCTTTGTCATCATCATCATCATCAGTAGTAGTAGTAGTAGTAGTGGTGGTGGTGGTGGTGGTAGTAGTAGTAGTAGTAGTAGTAGTAGTAGTGGTGGTGGTGGTGGTAGTAGTAGTAGTAGTAGTAGTAGTAGTAGTAGTAGTAGAGTATAGCAGCAGGAGGGGAGAGTATAGAAGAAGAAAAAGTGTAAATATAACGAAAGGCGAGAATTGATAAACACAACTGGACCCACATCCATACACGTATATTCACAAAAAGGGCCGCATACGTGCATGGAATTGCATAATTTTTCTTTTATAGATTACGCATGCAGGTACATTAAAACTTGTACTCTTCTTGCACACGTACGTATATGTAAAACTGAAAGGTATTGATAAAACATCAATATTCGTAGTTTGAAACAATTATAAATGTTTATATAAACAAAAATATAAGAAAAATATATATCAAATGAACAACATAGATCAGATTATATTTATAGATATTAAAGTCAAAGTGGGGTTTTTTTTCTTTACTGATTTTTTCTTTCGTTGATTTTTCAGATTCAAGAAATTGATGGAAAGTAAAAATGATAATAAAAACATTTTAATGTTGGATTACGTTTTTTGTTTTTGTTTTCATTTTTTTCTTTACCAATTTTTTTTTAAATTTTCATTTCGGTAAAAATCCAGCTTTATTATTTAAGTCAAGTGAAGCTTGGTTGATGTTGTTTAGACTCAGGTTAGTTATGTTCATGTAAACCTATGGTCAAAGGCAATTCCAGCTGTGATATTTCCCTTTTTATCCGTGACACAGTACATTTAGATTAGGTTCCACATTCAAAGATGGTGGGATGAAATTTGTTGGATATTTAGCTACTATTTCTAGCCTTTTGTTCTGTGTGCGTGTGTGAATGTGTATACACCCACATACACGCGTATATATTTGTATGAATGTGTGTATCTGTATGTATGTATGTATGTATGTATGTATGTATGTAGTATGTATGTATGTATGTATGTATATATACATGTATGTATGTATATATATATATATATATATATATATATATATATATATATATATATATATTATATATATATATACATATACACATGTATGTATGTATGTCATTATTCAGTTATTTATTTCAAGATTTCTTGCCAATAGAGAAAGTGCCGGTTTCTAACCTAGAACTAAGGCCCCTTCATTGGAATTTCAACGTTAACAGAGTATATTTGCATGTATGTATATGTACAGTATTTAGAATCAATACATGTGCAAATTTGTATGTTTTGCTTTCTGTATGTATTCTCATGCATATACTTGCATGCATTGCATGAGAATACTTACATAAAACAAAACATACAAATCTGCACAGGCACTGACTCCAAATATTGCACATACACATGCATGCATACATACAATAATAATGAAGGAACCTTACGGAATGGAACTATTGTGTAACTTTTACGAAATGGATTTCATAGTAATCCATAAGCAGTAAAATAGTAATGTTGGTTAATTTTATATTGATAACGATTACAGGCTGTCTGTGTGTAAACACACATACACACACACACAGAAACACACATACATACACACACACACACAAATATACATGTATATATACACACACACACACACACACACAAACATACACATGCACTCATATATTTTAAGAAAGAAATTACCTCAAAACCAATTTTCCATAATCATTTTCATATTTTACGTTGAATATCTATTATATTTTTTAAATATTTTTATTATTCCACCCCCTTGTAAGATCAACAAAATTTCCACTTCTAAGTCGGAATTTTTATTCATATTTACATCTTTTTCTTCCCCTTCTTTTCACAGATATTTTTATTTTCATCGTCGTTTTTACATTTATTTATTTTGTTTCAACATATAAATTTCGGTGACAAATTTATTCGTAAATTTTACTTGTGCATGTGTGTAAGTTTCATTTTATCTCATATCGCATAGAACATATAAAATATTAGATAATATTCTCATTTCCTGCCATTGAAGAACGAGTTCTCATGTATGTAGTACATGCACTCACGCACACACACACACACACACATACACACACACACACACACACACACACACACACACCACACACACACACACACACATTATATAAGTAAGTGGACAAGCAAAAGAAAAGACACTCAAAACATATTTAGTAGGAGTCACATGTATTATTTAAAGCAGTTTGATACGGCGCCATGCGACTTGAGGCTTCGCGGGTCTCTAACAGAAGCCCGTCTCTTTCAGGCTTCGGGCTTCTATTAGATGCCCGTGAAACTTATATCTGCATATATACAGACTTATATATACATACACACACACACACACAACACACACACACATATATATATGAAAGAAGGTTTGAAAATGCAATTTTTAAAGATGTTTATTCACTTGAACGGTTTCACTTTTTTAGAAAGAGATTGTCAAAAGTAACATGTAAAAGCTTTGTTGTGTTAGGTATTGGTTGTCACAAAATATCACAATACGTATATACATTCTTTGATAATAATAAGAACATGTTAAAAACAGTTTACAAGGAAAAATCTTGGGAAATTATTAAAAAGTTCATAAAAAATATTAGGATTTCATTAGAAATCATGTTTGTTTGGAAGTATCTATATATATACACAGAAAATTATAAGTTCAAAAAGGTCATATTCTGGTAGTATATACATACACAGAAGGAGATATATTTAGTTTACAAAGAATTTGGGATGAACTGACCTGTTTCATCATTCTATCGTAAAATGATAAAATGGTGAAACAGGTCAGTTTATCCCAAATTCTTTGAAAACTAAATATATCTCCTTCTGTGTATATATATATACTACCAAAATATGACCTTTTTGAACTTATAATTTTCTGTGTATATATATAGATACTTCCAAACAAACATGATTTCTAAGATTTTTTCTGTAAACTGTTTTTAATATTTTCTTATTATTATCAAAGAATACATATATGTATTGTAATTTTTTGTGCCTAATATTTTAATGAATTTTTAATATTTTACCTGTAAACTGTTTTTAACATGTTCTTATTATTATCAAAAAATGTATATATGTATTGTAATATTTTGTGACAACTAGTACCTAACACAACAAAGCTTTTACATTTTACTTTTGGCAATCTTTTTCTAAAAAAGTGAAACCGCCAAGTGAATAAACATCTTAAAAATTTGCATTTTCAAGACCTTCTTTCATATATAATTCCACTCGTGCGGTACCCTACAACTTCATTTTGTTATATATATATATATATATAAATTTAAAATGAGGAAGGCCGGTTTATGGGATTACCTTAGGTTTCCCAGCCATAAAAGGTTTAGCATTTTGGCTAAAATATTTTTAAGGGGTCATGGGCCAACAGGTTTTTGGGATCTGACGATAAGCCATAAAATTAAAACCTTTATGGACGGGAAACCTCAGGAATCCCATAAAACGGCTTTCCCCATTTTAAATATATTGCTCTACATCTTAGAGTGGGCTTCTTCTTTCGGATTTATGTTCTTTACAAACGATATATATGTATATATATATATGCATACATATATATATGTATGTGCATATATATATATATATATATATATATATATATATATATATATATATATACATACATATATATGTATGTGTGTGTATATATATATATATAATATATATATATATATTATATATGTACATACATATATATATATGTTTATATATATATATACATATTTTATATATGTACATACATATATATATATGTATATATATATATATTATATATATATGCACATACATCATATATATATATATATATACATACATCATTTATATGTGTGTGTGTTTGTCTGTAAGTATGCATCTATGTATGTGTGTGCGTGTGTCTGTATTTATATACATATATATTATGTGCGTATGTGTACGTGTGTAATTGTTAGCGGAATGAACTGAAACATATCTTGTACATACTAGAGTAAAATACAAATCTCGTGTGTTGTTCTTTCTTGTTTCAAACAGGACTGTTGAGCCCTCTACGTAAACTTTGCACAGAAATACACATTCCCGAAGGATTTAACAATACTTACTCAAATGCATGCATGCTTTCAGAGATATAACACATAGGTAGGTAATATTTACCCCTCCTCCTCCGACACGTATGTGTCGATATATACTCACACTTATTTGTTTATGTATACATCTACACAAGCACAAACACACACACATACACACAGAAATACCACACATGCATCTCTAATGCTATTATATATATACTCTTGCTCCTTAGTTATTACGAAGGAAGGCTTTAAAACATTTAGTCATTCATTATCATCAGAGCTTCTCTTTTCCCATGTTTTTTGTTGTGTTTTTTGCTTTTGCTTTGTTTTTTTTTTTGTTTTTTTTTGTTTTTTTGGTTTTTTTTTACAAGAATGAACAAACGTTTCAGAAGATGAATTTCATAACTCTGTGTTTCTGTCGCTCTTTCTTTCTCTCGTTAGCACATCATCTAATAGGAACTATAGCACTCTTGTGACACGTAGCACAGCAGACAGCCGCATATGCCTTGTGACCGCACATTCTGTGTTTTACCACCAGGTGGCACCATTTGTATTTGTCATAGCACGTCCGATAAACTCTGTCTTGGTACCTGTTACTCAAGTTGTGTTGAATATTGTGATCGTCTGGAAAGTAGAAAACAGATTTACTTTAAAGCAAGAATGAAGTGCAGTACTTTGCTTACATTTTCTCTTTCTCTTTTTCCCTACACACACACACACACACACACGCACACACACACACACACACACACACACACACTCAAACACACATACACAAACATATACGACAGGCTTCTTTCAGTTTCTGTTTGCAAAATCCCCTCACATGGCTTTGGTCAACCTAGGGCTATAGCAGAAGACACTAGCTTACCGTACCACGCAGTAGGTCTGAACTTGAAACCATGTAGTTGGGATACCAATTTATACACACACGCGCACACAAATGTACACTCCTAAACACGTGTCTACGTATGTTAATGTGAATGTGTGTGTGTGTGTGTGTATGTATCTATATATGCATGTATGATTCTTCTTTGAGTTTAAATAAGTGGTATGGTTGTGTGTTGGTTGAACTGTCCATGCATACACCCAAGTGTGTGCATCTATTCGCATAAGAATCTGAGATGGAGGAGATTTGGAACGTCTTACAAATCTTTACTGTGTCACTAATAAATTGAATTAGGTGAATACACGTCAGTTTCTTTTCCTCTTCCCGAGTTTCCTACATTTTTCTGGAAATTTGTTGATACATAACCTAATGCACCTATGATGATAGGTATAGATGAAAATTCGTAGTCAGAGTACAAGATTTGTACGTTCATCATAAATGTTCTCTTTTTCCTGGGCTTTTGGTTGTACATTCACACCCACTGGGCAGCTGACCTCAGTAGCAGAGCATAATTGTTGTACCCTCCCCACAGAGCAATATTAGGTCTGTTATGTTTGCACTAAATTGATGTTTTTATTTGGGTGTTCCACTCGTATTCCTTGTTTTTAAAGGTGTGAATATCTGCTGGTTCTGACAAGATTTTGACGTATACATCAAGGCAGTCCTACCTGCGGGTAGCATTGTAAATTGTATGTATTATGTATGTATGTGTGTGTGTGTGTGTGTGTATGTATGTATGCATGCATGTATGTATGTATGTGTGTGTGTATGTATGTATGTATGCATGCATGTATGTGTGTATGTGTGCGTGTATGTATGTATGCGCGTATGTGTATGTATGTATGTATGTATGCATGCATGTATGTGTGTATATGTGCGTGTATGTATGTATGCGTGTATGTGTATGTATGTATGTATGCATGCATGTATGTGTGTATGTGTGCGTGTATGTATGTATGCGTGTATGTGTATGTATGTTTGTATGTATGTATGTATATGTGCATGCACGCACGCACGCATGTATGTTTGTATGTGTGTATGTATATATGTATGTGTATTTTTCGAATGCGTTTTTTGCATTTTTTGTTTCTGCATGAGAAAACTCTAAAAATCAATCACCGACTTTTCTAGACTTCCACAGTCGTGTTCAGAATGAAGTTCTGTGTATTGCTGCCACCATTAATTGTTTACTTTTCTGTAGAATTCTGCAGAATATAGAGGGATATACCATGAGTGAAACTCTCATACTGGCTTTTGATGCAAAATACACACTTGCTTATATCGCTATTTCGTTAAATATAAACAAGATTGCATTTTGCATCAAACACCAATATGAGAGTTTATCTCGTGGAATCTACCGCAGTATAGTTTGTTCTAATAGAACATCCACATGTAAGTGGGGATAAATGTTACCTTTCGGTATTAATATTGCCCCTGTCACTAATATATATCTGCAGAATACAGAACTATTGTCGTAAAAGTCCAGCCAAATTTTAATGTGTGGTGGTGAAGTATATTACAGCTGCAAATACATAGGCTACAGTGTTGTACTTGTATGATCACACAATATCAAGAGTTATAAAGCTTCCAACTTCCACGTTTGTAATCGAATTTATCGATCATATTAGTTAGTACCTAGTTCTCGATTTACATGATCAAAGTTACTGAGGAAAAAGGTTTTTCATTTTAGTGCTTCTTGTATATTATTTGTGTAAATTATGCTTTGGTTTTATGGGCCTCGTGTTCTGTTTTAAGAGATTTTTGATAATGCGTTCATTTATTATATAGTTAGTATGCATTTTATTCATGTAACGCACTTATTTGCAGATTGTGTACTTTTAATAGGTTTGACGTTTGACGTATTCGTTATATTGTTCTAGGACTTGGTCTATTGATTTCTTAATTTTCACTGAAGACGTCTAATAAGAAGTAAACGTATCTGGAGTTGTCACCATAGATACGAAAGATGAAACTCCTTCACTCTCTTCTATATCTCCAAAATAACAAGTAGTCAATTGAAACTTCGAAATTTTCCTCCTTGTCCCTTTTGATATGAATTCTCATCAATGCTAACGGTTTTCTACTCATTAAAATTTTCGTTTTATATGTCAACACGTAATTATCAAATTAAATGTGAGATTACTGAAACCATACCTTGACTCATATGACAGGCTTGTATCTCACAAGGTTGTCTACTTCGTGGTTCTGATTTTGGATCACAAGTGGAAACATATGTCCTAGAGACAGGATCTACACATGTAACTCGTCGACGCTGAAATCCTCGCCCACATGTCGCTGAACACTGAAAATATAAATAATAATGATGACGATGATAACGACGACACCAACAGTGATAATGATAACAATAATGGGGCAAGTGTCTATCTTCAGTTCTTTCAACCATAGCCACACACAACCTCTCTCGTTATAACTACCAGAGGCGGACTGTCTACCGCTCTCTGACAAAAGAAGGGCTTGGGGCGGTCTTCATAATTGTCTCTACCGATAACCGGACCCTTTCTACGTATGATAAGAGATGTTCGACATTACTTCACAAGTCAAAAATGTTTGGATACGGAACAAGTGCGTGCAGAACAGTCTCATCGTTCTTCGTGCATCTAAAGCAAAACCCGGTTGACAACACTTCCGTTTCTGCAGATTTTGCCCTAAACGAACAATGCCACCCTCTATCACTGCACGGCTGAAGATTTCTGAAATTGGTATACTGTCCCTTGGCCGAAGGTCCTCATAACAAGCTAGCTAACGCTTTCTCATCAACGCCCAGAGTTTTCCGAACTTTATTGTTCTTCACTTCTCACCACTTTTCTTCATAGCACGCCCAAAAAGAACTTCTAATTGCTAGATTAGTGCAGGGCTTTAAGTTCCTGATAACATCAAATGCCAGCCACCCAATTATTGTTTGATCCTGTATTGCAGCTCAGTCGAAGGTCAAAAGGACGAGCTGTGAAAAGAGCCTATTTGACAAAGGACAACCACATCTATCCAGGATGATTTGTAAATGTTGTGGCTATAGAGCATGTCTACAGTGAATCACCCACGACAGCAACCCGAGCCCTCCGTACTAAGGATGTTGGCAAGAGATGAGCTGTCTGAGTAATGAAACACTCCCTCCCACAAAAAGTAAAAGAATATCCACTCCAGTTTGATGAGACGAAAATAGGCGCAGGGCACGATGATGTAATCATTCGATTAACAACAACAACAACAACGCCAGCAGCAGCAGCAGCCATAGTAGCAGCAACAATACTTTTTTTAAATTTTGGCACAAGACTAACAAATTTGACGAGAGTGAGTTATCTTTTATCCATTACTTGTTTCAGTCACTGGACGGCGGCCCGACCCCACTGCTTGACTAGAACCGTATTTTATCACACTCGGAACGATGAAGGATAAAGTTGACCACAAGGTCAGCTATTTTGAAGAGGCGTTGTGGGTGCTAATTGATTATATCGACTTCACTACTTGACTGGTATTTTATTTTATCGACCACGAAAAATATGAAGGGGAAAAAAAATCAACCCTGGCAGATTTGAATTCAGAACGTAAAGTGTCAAACCTGAATATCATAGCAATAACATTTTGGAAGTCTACAACACCTAATGGAACAAGGAACTTTCCTGCTCCAAATAATATAAAAGCTAGAAAGAAAATTAGTGAAAATGATAAAAGTTGAGCGTAATCAAATTTTTATAGAACGCTTACTCGAACAAAGACACAGTCACAAATCCAGTAATTCATAGTCATGCACCTATTTCCTCACACATACATACATACATACATACATACATACATACATACATACATACATACATACATACATACATACATACATACATACATGCGTGCATGCATGTTTTATACTTACAGCAGACCAAATGGACGTCTGCCACATAGGCAATTCTTTTTTATCTGGACATGCAGGTCCTTTACATTCCCTTTTTAGTTGAACATCTTCAAAAGAAACACTGGATTTGCAGAATTCTTTAGAGGCTGAAATGGTTTGGTTTTTCTCTGTCTTCACACATAATATCGATCGTCGCTGATGTCCTAGCCCACATTTAGCAGAACACTGCAAGCAAAAATGTGTATATATAGCAGCATGTATAAATGTGTGTGTGTGTGTGTGTGTGTGCGAATACATACATACATACATACATACATACATACATACATACATACATACATACATACACACATACACACACACACACACAACACACACACACACACATACATACATACATACATACATACATACATACATACATACATATATGTTGGAAGGTGAAGCGAGCTGGGGAATTCAGTGTTAGTCCTTTCTTAAAGTATATTCTAGGTGAGATGCGTTCAAAAAATATCCGACTTAATTTTGCCCCGTTAAATCTCGCTTACCCTTGATATGCTTTCACTCTCTTCATTCATGCAGAAATGAGAGGTTCAATCAACATTCCAGGTCTTGGGATTTTTTTCTCCGAACCAAATTTTAAATTTTAATTCACTTGAAGGGAACGCATTTTTTCATTATGTAATTGAATTATCCACGAAGAAAAAAAGCGCGTCTGAAACAGCCTTAGTGAGTCTTTAACCCATATGTGTTTTTATTTTATGTAAACGCCATGTCTGGAACCTTCCCTATGTTGGATCTGGAACTTACATTGGATCCTGGAACGATATGCTGGTGTGCATGGGTATATATTCTCATGTACATGTATATTTATATGTATGTATATATTCTCATGTACATGTATATTTATATGTATGTGTATATTTATGTGAGCTTGTACATGTATGTATAGGTATATTGATATGTCCGTATATGCATGCGTATATACGGATGTATTTGTACATCATATAGACACAAATGTGCAGATCTCGACCCTTGCTTGGTGTCCTGAATATTAAAATATCAAAATCCCTTGATTCAAACGAATCGTACTAATAATATATACAAGCGCGTGCGTGCATGCATACATGCACGCACGTGCTTGTATATATTATTAGTACATGCATGTATGTATGTAGAAAAAATGAAAGTCTTTAACGTTTCCAATCTACGCCTTTCTACAGAAAGGATAGATAAGGAGAGATAAAAGATGCAGAGAAGAAAAGCGTGTCTAATCGGGAGAGGAAGAAGTTGGTTTCAGACGTGGGTGCCAAGGGAGGGAAGGAAGGCAACAGTTTTCAATGTTCTGACACGTATGTATGTGCGTATGAAGCTAATGTGTGCGTGTGTGTATTTGTGTAGGTGCGCGTCCACGCGTGTATGAGAAAGGGCGTGTATATATACTTTGTATCTATGCGTGTATATACGTGTGTATGGGCGTTTGTATGTGTATGTGAAGCTCTCTGACGTATGTTTAGTAGGTGTGTAATGTAAGATGTATTATGAAGGATAGAGGTGTTCGGTGGAATAAAGGTGACAAAAGTGGTAGACTTTAGGAAGTGTTGGTGTGTGATTATATACTTGCTGCAGTGTATATGAGGGAATGTGGATATTGATGTGTGTGTAGAGTGAGAATAAGGAGTGTGTGTGTTTGTTTGTTTGCGTATGTGCATGGATGGATGCTAGTGTGCGCGTGTGCATGGAAAAGGAAGAAGGAGTATACACACGTAATTTAATGGATACTGGAGTTATAAGTGAACTATTCCAAGTTTCATGATCGAATAGTACAATCACACTGGATTGTGTGCTGTTTATGATAATCCTATCATTAAGCAAACATTATCCTATATATACAGATATGTGTGTGTGCACACGCGCGTGTAGGTTTGTTGGTATAAACAGGAAAATAGAACTTAAAATAAGAGTATATATGTTTTAATAATCTATCTATCTGCCCCCACTCTCTCTCTCTATACGCGCACACACACATATAATGACATAAACTATATTCATATTAACAAATGAGAGTTTGAAAAATGACGAGAGCACAAGGGGAATAACTTATGGTAAGACTGTTTCTTTAAGATGCACAGATAACATTTATGAAAAGATATCATATTCCAGGTTTCTGTAGATTTCGCTCTCTCATTCAAGTATTTGGCAGTGCCTGTTTACGAAGAACTTCAAAGAATAACTGCTGTAATCAAGCAACGGTGAAAGCTTATTTTAGGCATTGAAATTACATTCATAAATTCTCACTTAAATTATTGTTTGAAGTGCAGAGCTGAACGAAACTACCACGCACAAAAGAATTATCATAGCTGAAGATGGACCATTGGATTTTAAATGTTACGAATCACATTTTGTAAATAGATTCGCTTGGAAAGGCTTGTGGCAAATTTCCTCTCAGGTTTCTGGAAGGTACGAAAATGTTGCTAAAATCGAATGAGTACGCAATTTTCGATCAGACTAAGGTATGAAGCACTGGGAAGCAATTACCATTAAGCGAGTGAATTGATAGAAACAGTTAAAAGGGGAGAAAGGATTTATTTTTGTTGTCGGATTGGTTTTGTGAATTAAAAGAGTCAATGCTAACTGCAAAAGTTTTGCAACATAAATAACATCCTATAGTCACTATTCAATTCAAATGATTGATGAATCAATCGAAGTTCTACACATTACAAGTGATAATGTTTAATAAAACTATTATCTTGACATCTTTCTAGCCATACATTTCAGATTTGTTGAACTATGAACTCAAACTTATTTTCAATTATAAATAGCGGTTCTAAATTCCTTACTAGGGTGCTATATCCGTGTGTTCAACTTTGGTTAAACTTGTCCTATTATTAAAGCTCCATAGCTAATCTAGATTTTTGTGGTTTGTATAAAAGATGATAATGTAATCAATAATGTTTTTCCTACCCAATATTGTTTCGGGATCTATACTGCAACATGCTGCAATAGCTTCTTATGAATGTGTTGTCAGTTCACGAGAAAGTGTCACATTTGTGAACCTGATAAAGCAGTTTGAGTTATGAAGCTCACAACTTTCATGTTTACCTTACAATTTGCACATTTAAATGGATAGCCAATGTTAAATCTATAAAATATACCGTTTATGTTGAAAATTCATATAATTCTGGTATTTTTTGTAATACACTAGCTGTCGTAGCATTACAAATATAATATTGAACTTTAATTACAGCTAGGTACACAGAAAGAATGTTTAGTCCAATGTACATTTATGTAACAGTAAATACTCACAAATTAATAAAGTCGCATAAATTTTGATCTCCAAACTCCAATACACTCGCAAAATAGCCATATTAGATAGAATCATAAATCAACAATTGAGATAGAATAGATATACTTATGTGAGGAACTCAGTGAAATTCTAAAAAGAGACTGTCAAAAATAGATAAAATATTTACTAAAACTTTGCTAAACTTACATCAGACCATGCTGTTATTTTCCATGTGTACCTTCCGGGACAGTGTTTCTCAAGGGTACATCTCTCGATTGATTCAGGCTTCGGTAAATGTCGACAGTGATCGCTTTGTAGTCTTTTGGTGTGTTTCACATTAACGATGCGGCATTCAACATGTCTTCTTCGTTGTCCTTCGCCACATGTTCTGGAACACTTTAGAAAATGCAAGATTCGTCAAATAGTTGAATTATCATCATCAATGACAACGAAGTAGCAATTCGGTTCATAACAACAACAACAACAAATATAAATATCGGTGGATGTGGCAACAGAGCGCCGGCCTACATAGCTTCGTTTCTATTAATCTTCGTTTTCCTTTCCATAGTGTCAGGATTGTTACAATAAGTAGTCATAGTATACTCAACTGGTTTACATTGACCGTGCCTCGCTTCCACAAAGACGCTTACTTTGTACCACATATTGTTTTGTCACATAAAACTTGCTGACATCTTGGATACTGCTAAAGATCAAGTCATCGTTCAACGAAAGCAAATTACTGGATTAGCTTCCCTATGGCTTGCAAGCAAGCGAGCAAACACGAACAGAAACATACACAAACACATACTTATACACAACAACAAACAATACACAAAAATAGTACCTACACACACACACACACAAACACACACACACACACACACACATATATATATATATATATCACATACATGTGAAGGCTCATGGCTCAGTGGTTAGAACGTCGAGCTTACGATCGTGAGGCTGTGAGCTCGAATCCCGACTGGGCTGCGTGCTGTGTTCTTGAGCAAGACACTTTATTTCACGTTGCTCCAGTTCACTCAGCTGTAGAAATGAGTTGCGACGTCACAGGTGCCAAGCTGTATTGGCTGTTGTCTATCCCTTGGATAACACCGGTGACGTGGAGAGAGCAGGCCGGTATGCGTGGGCAACTGCTGGTCTTCCATAAACAACCTTGCCCCGACTTGTGCTCGGGAGGGTAACTTTCTAGGTGCAATCCCATGGTCAGTGCCGTGACCCAAGGGGGTCTCAGAATATCACACACACACACACACACACACACCACACACACACATGTACACGCACACACACACACACATACATACACACACACACATACATATGTATGTACAGTGCAACATTTCAGTATATTAGAAACAAGATATAAAAATATTACAAAAAATGGAAAGACCATATCAAACTCCAGACATTAAGATCAGAGAGTTACACGTGTTACATACATCGGCAAATAATTAGACGAATCATATGCATTCAAGTTAATTTATTGTAGCATGAGTTGTGTGATTGTCGTAAACGGACTAAATACAACACAGGAAGTAGAACGATAAAAGGGAAATATAGGTATGGTCTCTATTGCCACCTCTGTCTCCCTCTCTTTCTCTGACAATGTGTTATAGATGTCTATACCAATCTAGACGTTTCTGTCTGCGTATCTGTCTGTCAATCTATCTAGCTATTTATCTATATGTAGGTATATCACGTGATCACGTGACCGACCAGGCCATCAGATGCTGCTACACACATCGCTGGTCACAATGCGCATCGCGTTGTTTTAGCCTTCAATGACGCCACCCCGCTGGCTAAGCGAGGAGGCCAACAGAAAAAAAGAGTCAGAGAAAGTTGTGGTGAAAGAGTACAGCAGGGATATATATATATATATATATATATATATATCTATATATATATATATATATATATATATATAATATATATAATATATATAATATATTATATATATATATATATAGATATATATATATATATATATATATATATATATATATATTATAATATATATATATATAGTGATCGACATTATATATATATATATATATATATATATATATATATATATATATATATACATATATATATATATATATATATAGTGATCGACATTATATATATATATATATATATATATATATATATATATATATATATATATATATACAAAATATATTATTATATTATTATTAATTATATATATGCGGGGTCTGACTGCGCTACATTGACAAGGGGCAATACCTCGAAACGCGTCTGTAGCTGTCGGACTGGCAGTGTGAAGCGGCTGACCTCCCTTGTTCGAAGGTTATAATGGATACAGATCGTGTATCAATAGCTATCTTAAGGCGGTGGCCTCATGGAGCTGACCAGCGGCAGCGATTATTCTTATATCTATAAGAATGTCATATTAATATGGCGATAACAATTAATTTCCAGTAAACGCTGCCGTAATCTCTTTTATAGAGTCTTAGTAATTTTAATATTTCTATTATATATATATATATATATATAAAGAAGCATTGTAGATAGGATTAATGAAACTCACTTAGAAATCATCTTTGGTTTGGGCCTTCTTGACATAACCCAGCCTTATGCTCCAAAAACTCCCTATGTCCTCTTGAAGGATCATAAGTTTGATTTTTTTGCCAAATCCTTCGATTAGGTTAGTCTGCTCGACCAAATCTGATTTGGGTAGAATCAGTAAATATATTATTGATCGTATTATTCCCATCGTGACGGATAAGGTACAACTTCCCTTATGGAAATTTACTGGGGATGTTATCCTATGGTTTGACTCCTTTAAAGATAGACTTAATTTAGATTTTATACAATTCGATATCTCGAATTATTATAATTCTACATCTCCTATATTGCTAAATATAGCCTTGATTTTCGTCCGCGAATTTGCCGATATACCTACTTCAAATATTGATGTAATTTTAGCGGCAAGGGAGACCCGCGTCTCCTACAACGAGCGGGATTGGCAGTGAGTTGATTCTACCAATTTCTTCGATATAACCATGGGGTCATCTGATTCTGCACAAGTGACTGACCTAGTAGGCCTATATTTCCTTTCGCAGGTGACTCTATAGGGCTGATGCACTTCTAGCTGTACGTAGCCAGTCTAAAACTGCATTGAATAGTTTGAGGAAATCCCTGAGAGGTTTCTTAAAGGATTTCTTTAATCTTAACATTATATTTGATATTAACTCCAGATGGACGTTACATTATGCTTGGATACGGGTTTATACTATCCATTTCGTAAGCCAAACAAATCCATCTCATATATCAATGTATCGTCCAGTCACCCAAAGTCCACTATAGATAGCATCGTTACTGCTATTTCGATCAGAATCTCTAATTTATCCGCAAATGAAGAGATTTTCGAACAAAATGCGCCTGTGTACAATAACGCTCTAAAATTAAGTGGATTCAAAACTAAACTCTCATGTATATACATAACACGAGATTTAAAAACAAGATGGCTGGTCTACCACCTGACCATGTCACGGTTGATCGGGAAAAATGCAATGCATTACCTGATCGTTAGAAACGATGGGTTAGAAACGTATTTAAAGATGTTAGAAATAGGTATTGGAAGCGAAATAGTGCTAGTGAGGAGATTAGTAAAACCAAGAGCTCACGTTCTAGAATAAGAGAAGTAATATGGTTCGCCATCCCGTTTTTCTCTTAGAGTAGAACTTCCCCCAATTGTCATTAAAACTATAGTATTTGCAATAAGTCTTCTATCAAGTTCTCTTACTCAGTAATGCCAAATTTGGCCTCCATTATTGCATCTATAAATAGAAGCAAGTTAAATGGGCAAGGGCACTGGAGATGTTTTTCTGATGGAAACCCTGGTACTGGGCAGGTACGTTATGATACGCCTAAGGTTAGTGATACCAACATCTTGCTCCCACCTGGTATATCGAACCCCAGTAATGAGAGATGTGAAGGAGCGAATATGGGAAACCGAACAAGTACTGTTGGCGGTAGAAATAAGGTTAGGGATGGCCGTGGGAAATCTTGTAATTGTAAAAACCCTGGATTATGTCCCCTTGACCGGTTCTGTCTAAATATATAAATGCATTGTTAAGGATGAGGATAATTTAAATCAGTTTTATATGGGTAGTACAGCAAATTTTAAGGCTAGATATAGGGCCCACATGAGCTCGTTCTTAAACGAAAAATACTGTAGCTCTACCATACTCGCATCTTATTTACACGATCTAAAGAGGAATAATAAGAGTTATTCTCTAGAATGGTCAGTTATTTCGAGAGCCCCTTACTTCAGAGTAAATATAAATAAGTGTAAATTGTGTGCAAAGAAATCCCTTGCAATCCTTAAGTCTTTTGGGCCAAAAACTTTAAATAGAAATAACTGAGATGATCCCTTTTTGCAACCATAGGTTTCGTCCACCTTTTATATAGAAATAAAAGTAAATGTAATAAAATTGTTTAGCGTTACGGGGATTTGAAACCGGCGAGGTTAAATTTCTGTTAACTACAGCCACCCGAGTGTTTAGCAATAAACTTTTGTTTTTTAGAAAATTTGGACTGGTCCGCTGATGGGTTTTTCTTTTAAATTATATAAGCTTTTCATAAAAGTTTTGATCTGTGCATGTTTCATGTTTATCCTGACGAGGGTGGGGGGTCATCACCATAATGCACTTTAGTGTAAATGAACTGCAATGGTGAGTTCTTGAAATGGCCATAGATATATGTGAATGTTGAATTTGACCTGTGGAGTTTGTTTATTATGAACTTTGAACGTACTTGTATGGGGGGAGTAAAAGACTTTTTTCAAGATGTATGTGAATTTGACCCGAGGAAGTCTACTTACTTATGAACTTTGGACGTACCTGTGATAGGGAAGCAAAAGACTTGGAAAGATTTCCGCCCCCCTCCATTTTCTCCCAAATTTGTTTATTTTTGTAAATTTTGCCCAAAATCCCCGTTTTCGGATACGGAGCTTCCGGAAAATTCCCACTCTTTTCCTCCCAACTTCTTCAATTTTTACTTTTTCCCCCAACACTAAACCTAAAACCCTAACCCTAATCCTAAAACCCTAACCCTAACCCTAAAACACTAACCCTAACCCTAAAACTGTAACCATAAGTACAGAAATGTTTTGAAATTTTTGTTCGAATCATGATGTCCGTATTTTTCTGCATATTTAGAAAAAAAAAAATTACAAAGATTTTTGAAAATGTTTTTTCAGACTCATAATCTCCGTATTTTTCTGCATATTGGGAGGGTGGGTGGATTCTGAAAAACAGTTAAAAATGAAGGAAATGGGGGTGGTAATTTAGAAATGTCGATTTTTGCCAATTTTTTGCAGAATCGTATTCCCCGTAGCCGAAAAGGAGGATTTGTGTCGAAAAAGAAAAAACACTTTTTTAAAGGGTGTTTTTTTTTGGGGGGGGGGGGGCGGAAGTCATGCCAAAGACTTTTTCAAATATTAAAAAATGAAATTTAAAAAAATATTTTAATCGTCTTAGAAAATCTTTTTTGTTGGTGGACACTTATTTTATTTTTATATTTGTCCATTAGGCCTTTTGATAGTTTTGAAATTTTTAGTCGTTATATTTAACTTTTGATAAGCCGTTCTATTTGTATTTTATTAGAATATATATATTTTTACATTCTGTGATTTTATGTATATGTATTAATTTTTTATGTTTGTAGACCAAGCTGTTTTTTCATATATGATTAAATGTTTGAGGGGTGGTGTTGTATGTAAAATCGTTGACCCAAATTTAATGTTTGTTCTATAACCAATGTTTCTTTATCGTCGTCTCATTTATATTTGAGCATTTCTTTTGCAGTCCTATAAACCCTTTGTTTCTATGATAAGAGACAAATATTATTCTTGTTGTGTGTGTGTGTATATATATATATATATATATATATATATATATATATATATATATATATATAGAGAGAGAGAGAGAGAGAGAGATAGATAGATAGATAGATAGATAGATAGATAGATAGATAGATAGATAGATAGATAGATAGATAGATAGATGAGTTAAACGCAGGTGTTGTTCAAATTCTTTTACTTCCGACATATGTTTCGAAGACAACATTGGTATTATTCCAGAAGGAATAAAATGGTGTAAAACAATGCAATCTTCTCAGCAGGGAAAGAAAGAAACCAAACACACCAATAAGACATTTTGCGTTTAACTCCATTTATTTATTTATCTATATTATACAAAACATTTAATCTAAACCTGGAGTTTCTACCTTTATAAGTAGGCAGCTACATCCTTGGTACTTGTGTGAATTTTTGCTACTATTTATTTATATTTTCCGTGTTATTTGTAAACACTGGAAAAAACACAAATACATTTATATATATATATATATAATATATATATATATATATATATATATATATATATATATATATATATATATATTTGGTGATGCAAACAAAAACAGAACTCAAAACGTGTGTTTATGTATATTTCTATTAATATTAAGCAGAGGCAACAGTGTGTATGTATGTAACTATGAAAAGATGTACTTATGTATGTAGATATCTATACATACATACATACATACATACATATATGCATACACACACAAACACACACACACCCACACATACACACACACAGGGACACACACACATATATATATATATATATACTAGGGTGTTGCCCTTCATATGACGGGTAACTTTTAAGTATACTTTTACTACTGCGTATAATATACTTACATACATTTTAATTGAACTTGTATCAAATTTCTCGGTGTTTATACAGAATGATGAAATGAAAACTAATTTTCAAAAAATAATATTACCTTAAACTTAATGTGTGCGAGAGTGTGTGTGTGTGTGTGTATGTATGTATGTATGTGTGTATTTGAGCGTGTGTACGCAACTTTGTGTGAATACGCGTGCGTATGCATGCATACAGATATATCTGTATGAATGTATGTATGTGTGTGGAGTCTGTGTATTTATATATTTGTGTGTCCATACTCACACACACACACATGCAAGCAATCACGCATCCACGTATTTCTGAGCATGTATGTGATTATTCTCACTTTACCTAATACAAAAATATTTCTCTTTACATTTCACACTAATATGTTTTCATTCATGTTTATTCTTTTCTACAAAACTTGCCATTGCTTTACATTTTGAACTGCTGAATTATAAATTTCAGTCGAGGATTCTCGTGGTTATTGCACTATTTCCATTAGAAAAGCATATTACTGTACCTTCGGTATTCGAGTACTACTTTCTCCACCTTGTTCTGCATTTATATACTTACCCGTGTATATATATATATATATATTATATATATATATATATTATATATATATATATAATATATATATATATATATCTATATCTATATATAAATATGTATATATATATATACGTACACACACACACACACACACACACACACACACACACACACACACATATACGCACGCACGCACACACACACACACACCACACACACACACACAAACACCATTGATTTCGCGTCTATTATTGCTCCTAACAATATAGGCAACTTATCAGACCTGCTGACTGGAGGTACATAACCTCATTTGCCCCACCGTTCTCCCTCAACGTCAAAACCCTGCGTGGAAATGATCTACTTTTGATCAGTGGATAAGCATTTCACGCAATCCTATAGTTACGGATGATTATTTAATAGTCACAAATTAGAGGTCTCATTCAGCTAGAAAAAAAATGTTAAAAAGATTTTAATGAATGCCCCTAAAACCAACACATAGGCATGATACTCAAGTAGGGTTAACAGTGAATACCCAGTATGAGGTCGATGCAACTCCGAGGCCGTGGCAGCAGTTGCAACTACAACAATAGTAACACCATCAACGTGTCCAGCAGTAACAGCAGCAATGACAGGGATAGCAGGAGCAACACCAGAAGCACCAACAGCACTAGGTCACATGTACAGAAATATATTGAATCAACGGAGGGCCCTCTTAAGCAGTGAGTAACTAACCAGAAGTCCTCTTTTAGATCCCAGAGAGACGCAACGTTATATTTTTTCAAACAACATATGGTGTTTAAAAGGAGAGTGAACACCGTAGAAGATTAAATAGAAATACCTGGAACAGCTTAGACCATGCCGCAACGGAAGCAGACGATGCAACCTTTGTTTGTCTGAAAGGGCAAGGTTCCTAACAAAATTCGCTTGACCGGGGGTGGGGGAGGGAGTTCATAAATTCAAAAAGTGAAGTTTATTAGTCTGCGCTCTCATGAGAAAAATACTCATGTTGAAGTCATGGGCATCCCCGTTTACTAACTAGGGAACGGAAAACGTATATAAACTGAGTCCTTTTCAACCAACTTGAACCGTTCAAAGGGAGATAACGCCGTCTCACCCAGAAGGGTTTTCGCTCCGAGGGATTTCGTTTTAGGTATTTTTTCATCACCATACTGACCAAGACTTGTCCATTATTAAAGAGGTTATACCTCTAGCCAGCAGATCTGATGTGTCGCCCATGTTGCTAAACGCAATAATAGACCTATGATAACTTTCTGACCGGCTTTTACCAACGACTGCATAATATATATAAAATATATAATGCATATATATGATATGATATCATAAAATATTATATGATATTATATTATATAAAGGAACTTTATATAATATAATATAACATAATATAACATAACATGATAGGATCTTTTCCTTTTGAACGGCACTCTGTAACATAATTTCTAGGTAACTAAAAAGTTTTAAACTTCGCATACTGGTAGAATGTGTTTATAAAACATCATTTTCTCTTGGCTTTATTGAGAAAATTCTGTAGGTTGTAAAATATTTCGTCTAAAATTTCTTGCATTTCGGCAATTTTAACCAATCAATTACCTCCATTGACGTAAATAACATTCTGTGCATAATGAATATGTCCCCCCTTTAAGAAACAGATTGGGTTTATTTACATTTGTGAAGAAAAAAGATACCCTTCCCCCACCCCTAACCCTAACCCTAAACCAAATGCAATAGATCGATACTAGGGTTATAATTATGGGTGACAATTTCATACGACACCGCTACGGAAAATGGGATTTTTTTCTAGCGGTGTCAAATGAAAATGTCACCGATAATTATGGCCCTAGTATCGATCTATTGCATTTCAATCTATTTTAGATTTAGGGTTAGAGTTAGGGTTAGTTAGGGTTAGGGTTAGGGTTAGGGGTTGGGGAAGGGTATCTTTTTTTCTTCACAAATGTAAATAAACCCAATCTGTTTCTTTAAAGAGGGACATATTCATTATGCACAGAATGTTATTTACGTCAATGGAGGTAATTGATTGGTTAAAATTGCCGAAATGCAAGAAATTTTAGACGAAATATCTTACAACCTATAGAATTTTCTCAATAAAGCCAAGAGAAAATGATGTTTTATAAACACATTCTACCAGTATACGAAGTTTAAAACTTTTTAGTTACCTAGAAATTATGTTATAAAGTGCCGTTCAAAAGGAAAAGATTCACATGATATAATATATGTATGCATTTATATAAATGCATCTAATAAAGTTAATGCAGTGAACTAAAAACAATGTTTAACAAATTAAAATTACATCCGTCAGGAGCAGAAAATCTTCAAGGTTTATTACAGATATTTCCTGAATGAGCAAGGGAGTAAACTATGAAATTTGATTGATTAAAAATTAATATTTAATTGGAATGATGCCGTGGAGAATGAATTTGATATTTGGCAATATTTCGATCCAATTATTATGTCTCCCCAGCATTAAGTGTTAGCTGAGTTGGTCTAATTAGTTTTCCACAGCGTTACTTATTAGCCTATACTTAACTAGGTCTCAAAAGTTTGAAGTAAATTCAGAATTATCATTTGCAAGCCACTGTTTAAACAATGAATAAACACTACAACTAACGGGACGCAAAAGTTGCACTCATTTTGATCTGTTATAATGGACACACAACTACTACATGTTCTCCACAGTTTATAATGCATCCCCAACAAAAAAGCTTTTGCAACTCATTAGGTCACACACCACAAAGAAAACAAAATAAGACAAAAGAAACATGAGCTGATAAAATTATTATATATATACAATATACACACCCTAAAAAAAAGACCATAAAGTCTTTGAAGTTGTAACGGAAAATTCAACAAGGAGACATCATGGTCAAACTATTTCCTGATTATTGATACTATAATGACGTAAACACTGGAAATTTGAAGTTCCTGTGAATGAGAAACTATCTCAACATCGTTCCCATGCATCTCGCTTTCAATAAATACTTAAATAACAAACACCCACAGAAAGAATTTCATTTATAAGGGCAAGGAAGATCTTGAAACATTGCTAGAACAAAGCGTAAAGGTATAATTAGGAATTATGAAAAAATTAAAAGAGAAAATATATACATATACATATATACACACACACACATACATACATGCATTCCATACCTACACACATACATATACACACACATATACATACATATACACGCACATGTATATATATATATATAGATATACATATATATAAATATGTATACACGCACACACACACACATATACACACACGCGCACACGTACACACACATACGCACGCACACACGTACATAGACACATACTTGTGTAGGTGTATGGGTGTGTACGCGTGTATTTGTATGTATCAATTATTTTTAGCTCGCACATACAACTTGTCTTTAATTAAGATTCGAGTCTTTGAATTATAATCTTGCTCCCTGCCACGCAGCTATTCTCAACTATCAACTATCAACCAACAAACCATGTCACTTATGACCCTGAACGTAATTAGGGTCACATCAAAGGTTGTCCCTTTCTTTATTCGATGAAATAAGTATCCGTTATAAACAACAGAATGAGCCTATGGGAATATATTTTTGTTAAAGTGATAATAAATATTTAACAAAACAAGACACTCTCTGATGTGTTGACTGTTATTTGAGATAGGTGTCTGATAGTCTCCATGAGATTGGCTACTTTCATGTTGTGTCGAACAGGAATAACAAAAATACAAAACAAGCCTGAATCCCCTTCTTTCTTTTCTTACCCTTATCCCAATTTCTTTAACTACACACACACATATGCACACACACACACACACACACACACACACACACACACACACACACACACCACACACACACACACACACACACACACACACACATGTGCGTGTGTATTCATATATATATATATGCATATATGCATATGTGCATATATATGCATATATATATATATACGTATATACATACATACATACATACATACATACATACATACATACATACATACATACATACATATATATATATATATATATATATATATATATATATATATATATATATATATATATATATATATGTTGATATACGTGTATGTTCACACAGTGAATGCGCGTGGCTTAGTTATTGGGATATTCACAGCTCACAAGTTCGATTGCCAGCGACGTGTTGTGTCCTTGAGCAAGACACTTTATTTCACGTTCCTCCAGTCCACTCAGGTGGCAAAAAATGAGAAGTACCCGGCCTTGTCACATTCTGTGTCATCTGAATCTCTCTGAGAACTACGTTAAGGGTACACGTGTCTTGGAGTGCTCAGCCGCTTGCATGTTAATTTCACGAGAGGGCTGTTCCGTTGACCGGATCAGCTGGAACCCTTGGCGGCGTAACCGACAGAATGCCATGTACAAACAAATATACATACATACAAGCGTACATACTACACACATGCCTATATCTATATCTAAATATATGTGGAAAACATGTGGCTTAGTGGTTAGGGCTATCGGCACACGATCGTAAAGTCGTGAGTTCGATTCCCGACGGCGCGTTTTGTCCTTGAGCAAGACAATTTCACGTTGCTCCAGTCTACTCAGCTGGCAAAAATGAGTTGTACTTATATTTCGAAGGGTCAGCCCTGTCACATCCTGGTACGCATGTCTGTGGAGTGTTGAGCCACTTGCACGTTAATTGTGTTTTCTTTTACTTAGGAAGGAAAGCAGCGTTCACGACCTGTTACAGATCATCTTAGACTGGTGAAATGGAAAGAGGAGCTTATTCTCAAATCACAATTCAAACCATGATGTTTGCATTGGAGTTGATTCTGGTAAAGACACCCAGTGTGCGAAATGGTAGGGGTATACGGGCGACTGATTAAATATAACACCCAGATAGGTTATGGTGGGATTTGAATGCAGACAGCAAAGTGCCAGAACAAATACCGCAAGACATCCGGTCCAGCTTTCTGATTCCTCCATCAATTTATCAACTTATATTTTTATTTCTTTTTAAATTTTTTCTTTTGATGATATGCAAAGTTGGCCTAGACAGGATTTGAGCCCACAGCGCAGAATTATAACAAATAACACGAAACATTCTATTGTGAGTGTGTGTGTGAATGTTTGTATGTGTGTGAGTGTATTGTGTGCGCAGCTATATATATATATATATATATATATATATATATGTGTATGACTACTGTTACAACGAGAAAATGCATGCTTAAATGATAATTATAGAATGCTCAAAGTCGACCATGATAAATTGTTTTCGCAGTAACAAATGTTGTTTGTGTCGGATTTAATACAACACGAAATGATTTGCAAAGCGAATTTCCAAAACTGTCTGGCTCGGTTGGCCCTTGATTTAAACTCAATGATATTGAAAGTCATTCTAATCAATCAGGCGCCCATATGTACCTGTTAATTAATATGTATATATTTGAATGTAGGTATATGTGTATATATGTAAACTAGAAACTTTAAGTAAAACATTGTAGTTGAAATGAAATAAAATTTATTACAAACCAAAATACGGTGTATTCTATTTAATTAATAAAAATATATATCCAGCAAGACTTCTCCATTACAAAGAAACAAAAAAAAAAAAAACTAACACACACACACAGAGACGCATATATATATATATATATATATATATATATATATCAACATGTGGAACCGTTAATTCTGACACATGTTTTTCTCTCTACGTATTTTTTCTCAAACTCTCCATTTTTTCCGTCGAAGAGCATAGGGTCGTAACGTCAAACAAACACACCTGCTTGTTGTGTATGTAGCACAGTGGAGAAAGACACTAATTGTTCTGCCTGCAACAGCAAGGCCGAGCTGGTGGCTAACATCAAAGAGGTGTTCGAAGACCTTCCTAGAGACACTGTGAGGAACGCATGTGCCAGTTTGCGGAGCCGTCTTGACGCCATGTGAAAACTAAGAGTGGCTACTTTTAGTAAACTGTTATCTCCCGGCCATAATCTAGTTGATATCTTTAGATTTTTAAAAATACTTTTATTTTTTAATGGGATATTGTATTTTCTTTTCCTATTATACATACTGTCAAATTTAACCCAAGCACCCTGTACATGAAACTACGCTGATCGATTTTTGAAGTGAAAACACGAGCAAAAAGGAACGTATTCTGGATTATATTTCTGGAAATTGAGACTGCATGGATAATGGAGTCAGGTAGGCGTATTGAGATTTTTTAAAGTATTACACAGTTGGCCAATTCAGAAGAGGCAAAAGAATTGAAAATATGAAGCAGAGAATGGGGAAAAGATAAAACGCTTCAGTGACAAAATTTTCAAGTTTTACTGAAAGTATTTTCTAGCCAGTTTTAGGATGCAGTTTAGGTGTATTGTATATGAGGTCATCATGCAAATTAATCAGAGATTTTGAAACCTAGAATTTGCTTCGTTCACTAGTGGAGAGAGTGGTGTTATATTTGTATTTTCTTAATAATATAAGGAATGATTATGTTTTGGTGCTGTTGAATGAGATCGATCTTTCATGTTACCATTAAATGAAATAAGGTACAAGATGCTTCTTTGATTTATGTGTACTTGTAATCGTGTTAGATTACTCTAGAAAAAGGATTTTCCAGTCCCCTAACGTACCTCGGACACGTTGAAAGGATAGGCTGAATAACTGTGTGTAGAGCTTTGGTTAAAATTTATCCATGGGTCACGATAACATTGCTACATTAAGGAAATTATCTCTGGAAATTATCCCTAAAGCAAAGAATGAAACAACGAACCTACAGAACATCTGAGATAACTAGTTTTCCTTGTCGAGAATCTTCACTTATGATCAACAGCACTCATAGTCTTCACTATTCCTCTATGGGAGCAGGTGGTGATATATTTTGTGTCAACGACTGACTTAATTCTTTAAATGCCAGAAAGAGATCGGTGGTGAAGATAGAATGCCCTTCCTATATAACGCAGCACTGAATTATGATGCTGTCTGAATTTGTCTATCGCTATTACCAGATCTGAAATTTTGGCAGTTATTGGCAAGTTGCCTTAGCACCAAGAAATAGTTTGTTCATTGCTTGAAGGCACAAACTGTCTGTGCGTTATATCTGTCGTTGTACTATTCTATTAGTATAGCTTCGAAGAGTCACCCTGTTTGAAGCCCTTGATGGAATTTTAGATAAATTAGTTGTGTTATCAACAGGAATTCTTCCCTCTAGTTTTGTTTTATGCTATGTAACGTAATGTAATCCAATGGTTCTTCCTTCTAACTGCACGGTACATACATGCATGAATATATACCATTGATCAAGCTCAAGAACTGCTACATAAAGTCGAATTCTCTGACAGGAAAATTGGTCTACTCATAAATGTTACCATAATAGAGTACCTGTCCCTAAACCAAGAAGATAGAAATCTCGTCACACTGGATGGCGGAATACTACATCGAGTTAATGATTTTTCTATATTTAGGTTGTTGGATATTGATGTTAGAATTACCAAAGCCTGGGCTGCAACGAACAGAATGGAAAAGATATGGAAGTCGGATCTATTCAGAAAAATCATAAATATCATTCTTCAGAACGTCTGCTGAGTCAGTAGTTGTATGTACCAGGTACATGGGCCCTGACAAAATCATTTGACGAGAAATAAGATGGTTTACACACTGCAATACTTAGGGTTGTATAAAACATAAAGTGGCCTCAAAGTATTACAAATGAAAATTTATATGGAAATTTGTCCAAGATAACAACTACAGTTGCTCAAAGAGGGTTACAATTTGCAGGACAAGCAGGCAGTTATGCACATGCTAATATTGAGGGAACCAACGCACAGAAGACACAGCCGAGGAAGACCTGCTTGAACATTCATCGATCCAAATCTCAGTAAGGAGCAGTTGCCAGGAGCAATGGAAAATAGTGAGTTATGGAGAGACTTTGTCAGGCATGTTTGACCTTATATGTATATATCGACTGTCGATATATATATATATATATATAAGTATACATACATACATACATACATACATACATACATACACACATACATATAAAAATACACTTTTTCACGGAAAACCTAAATTTATCTTTTTTTCAGATATACTCTCATAAGATTATCTTACATTTTGTCTAATTCCATTGCTTTGTAGTGCTTCTACAAATACACGAACACTCGCATACATGCGTAACAAATATGTGTACTCATTATCACTGTGCAAATATGAACTCACATATACTCATTATTTCTATCGTCCATACCAATGTGTATGATATTAATACTTACCTCTGACCATTTCCCAGTTACCCAGCTTGGTGGACAGTCGTGAGTATTACATTTTTGTTTCCGTGGAGGTCGCACTAGGTGCTCACAACGTTTCTTCGGAATACGCCGAAATCTTTTCTCTGAAACCATCTCACGGCACCGAACTTTCCGCGTTTGACGCCCACCTCCGCACTTAGCAGTGCACGTTCTCCATTTTTCCGGTACCCAGCTGCAAAAATATTAAAATTATTATTGTCATTAACAACATCTTAGAAAGAGTTGGACAGCGAAGATAGATTCAGTGAAGTTCTGATCAATTTGGATCAGTCGAAAGTTTTTGTTTGAGTTGACCATCGTCACTTAGAAGTCATCCTGAAAGCAGTTATCTTCTGACTCTTTTTCAAAAGCTGAATCGCTGCAATTCCCAATGATATATTTTCGGTGGTCAAATTAAACGGCCACCTATCGGAACATTCTGCATTACACTCTCGGTCCAACAGAGTCGCACCATCTTACCACTTCTGTTCGTCACTCCCACAGAAGTTGGAACAATTGAAGCGCTATACTTTCTAATTGGGGTTCAGGAGGGAAGTGACATCAAATGTGTCCGATACCGCAATGGCATCGGACGCTACCGAATTGTCTTTGACAAGAATATCTTTAACAAGAATATCTTGTCATCTAGTGTTGATCTCCTTATTTGTGTGTCAGCAAACTCTTGATTCATTTAACTATAACCAGGCCTCCAATAGTCAAATGAAATTTCAACCGGAATAGATGACTGTGAAGTCTAAAAGTAGTGATAGTTTTTTCTGATGCTTCGTGTGACATAAGAATTGACATAAATTATTCTTGCTTAAAAGTTCAAGATATTGAATGAAGTGAGTCAACATAGCACTACATCTTAATCAAGTAAATAATCCCAACTATTATAATCTTGAAATCCTCGCATTATCTGTAGACGAGTGACCGATGGTTCGTAACTTATAACCAGCATTAAGTGTACAACAGACTTAACGTGTAACAACTGAATCCACCTAATTTGAGGCATATATTCCAAATGGTATAATCACTGCAACAAGTAGCAGTGCATTTTGGAATTGATGACTTGTTGGCTTGTAGTACTGACTGAGTTTGGTTTCTCCAACAAGAACGGCCACCCGTAAAATATAAGTGTCTTATCTGAAAGAGAGGGAATCTTTAATGTGTTCTAGAAATAACTCTTTTCTTTCTCCCACCAGTCTTAGAAGTCCTGAAAAAGGTCACAGGTGCTGGTTTTATTCTTCTGACTAATAAAAATTTGTGAAACGTTAAAAAAAAATGTGAGATACGCACCGAACTAAAGATCCTTGCAATTCAGTAAAAGTATAGTTTAAAAATGATGTCGTGAAACCCTACAAGGTGTTACTTTTCATTTATTTCTTCACAGAATAATCACTGGATCCTCTTTTAAAATATTATGCAATTCAACCACACACTCTTCCAAATTCAAGAAATTTTGTTGAATGTTTCTAAATCGACTAGTCAAGTAAGAAGCTGAATTAACAGGGAGACGATGGGAATATTGTTTCCCCATAAGATCTGAGTGCAATATTTAACGAGACGTTTGAAAAGAAGATCTATATACAATGAGATAAAACGCAAATAATGTTTCCAATGCACACAATAAAGAGCAGAAAAAGTCAGATCCGATGATTTATCATACTATCCGGTTTACTTTCTCTTGGCCTTGATTTCAAGTACCATTAATTTAATGTTTGGCTATCTTCCCCCCGAAGTCAATAAAAGAAGAGATACATTCAAATTGATTTACTACACTCTACAACAACCAGACCCTGCATTTTAGAAACAAAATAATTTTAATTGAAACATAAAAAAAGGATGTAATCATAACAATGCTTATTTACCTTGGTGGGCACGCCTTTTGTTTGCAAGCAACTGTTCCGGTTTGGGGCTTGTCAGACATATCACAATATGAGATGTTAACTTCTTTGTCTTGGTTTAACAAACATATAGCTTCAATTTCTTTGGTGCCTATTAAAGAAAATACGAACGCATATACGTGTTTTAATTTATAGAGAAACACACACACACACACACGCACACACACGCACACACACACACGCACACACACACACACACACACACACACAAACACACACACACATACATAAAAACATATAGTAATTTTAAAATATTTACCATGATAAACTTCTAATGAGTTTTTGCCGATATGAATATTAAAATACTAAGATATTAGAATTTCTCAAGAGGTAGCTTTTTTCATATACTACATTGGTCACTTTATTTTATTTTTGACACTAGTTTTATTGGAGGCATGTGAATCAGAATACAAGTAAAATATCCAAAGGTCGAAATCACAACTTCATTTTTATTCCTGCTTTAAAACCACTCAACTCACACCGACGATGCTTCTCTAAAAAAATACATAAGACCATTTCTTTCTCTGACTATTTTACACACACACATACACACATCCGACGCAACCACATCAAATTTAAGTCCCTTTCTGTTCAGTTCTGGACACTGTGATCTAACTGCTCGCTGGTCACATCATGCGTTTTATGAGCGCAAGAATAGTTGTATGGTAAAGTTTGGTCCCATTTCACAGCACACAGGGCAAGTATCTTCTACCATGATACCGGGTTGACCAAAGCCACATGAATGAAGATTAATAGACAGAATTTGTGCCGATTTCTGTCGGAGACCCGTTCAGGTTCTGGGCGGTAAATTCTATCCACCACCACTTTAACATCATCAACTAGTCTTTTGGATACCTTTAGCGGAGTTCACTCTGAAGTAAACTTTCAGACCATGTCACTGGTCTGAGGACAGCTTTCTCCTCCCCGCAATCAGTTTTGAAGACACAGAAATATGTCAAGGACGCAGCTTTTCTTTCTCTGACTAAAATATCACACACACACACACACACACACACACACACACACACACACACACACACACACACACACATCTGACGCAACCAAATTTGATCTTTACTTAGTGGAATAACCTATTGCCTTATAGGAGCAACACTAAATACTTTGTTTCCCTTGAAGTGTAAGTAGAAGTTAGCCTAGCATAGTCCATCTAATTCAAAGTTGCACCAGGCATGAGTAGGATACTCTTAAAATCATAACCGACCAACCTATCAAGGCAGCAACAGGACTGAGAGACTGTCGAAAATTTCGTTACCTTGTAGTTTTATGTTCACTACTCCTTGTGAGTTTAGTTTGGTGACTTATAAAGCTGTGTACAGCTGGCTTTCTACAGGAAGACAATGCCTTTAGTATTTCTCGCATAGATTAAACGGGTTAGAATTGTTTTTAAATCTATGTGTGTGCGTGTGTTTGTGTATCACTATGTGTATGAGTGTGACGTGTGTGCATGTTTGTATGTATGTGAGTGTGAGCTTGTGTGTGCAGGGATGTATTTCTGACGGCATCGCCAACTTTATCATTTCAGTGTTTACTTTCTGCCTGCCGCAAATTCCCGTAAATTTCGCAATAAATCTAACTTTAATAAAACAATTTTTCCTAGTTTAACCCAAGGGTAGATATTTAGGTTAACAATTTGTGTATTTTTTCTTTATTTTTCTTACTTTTTTTTTGTCTATGCATCTTTTGTAAATTTGAAATTGATTCCTTATATAAGTAATATTCTAGAAACGTGAGTTCAAATTCCGCCGAGGCCGACTTTGCCTTTTATTCTTTCGGATAAGTATCAGTTGAGTTCTGGATTCGACGTAATCGTTTTACTCTCTGCCCTGAAATTGCTGGCCTTGTACCAAAACTTAAAATCAATATTCCAGAATTGTGAAAGTAGGACTACACATAATTAAATCGACTTCAGTACGTATTTGCCATTTATTTCATGGAATTTAGAAAGAGAAAAAGTGTTTTAAATCTGGCAGATATTTCAAATAAATAAATAAATAACGAAATATTCTTTTCTACTCTAGGCACAAGGCCCGAAATTTTGGTGGAGGGGGCCAACCGATTAGATCGACCCCAGTTCGCAACCGTTACTTAATTTATCGACCCCGAAAGGATGAAAAGCAAAGTCGACCTCGGCGGAATTTAAACTCAGAACGTAAAGACAGATGCATTTGACTCAGTTGAATGAAACTAAATACTGTAAGGCATTTAGTTCGTCACTCTACCGTATATCTAACACTTTAATATATTGTTTCTAACATAAGTAGAAAATCACACATTTGAGGAGATGGAGCAAACGATTATATCGAAGCCAATGATTGGGTATTCCTTACATTAACGACCCTGAAAGGATGAAAGGTAAAAATCGATCTCGGATAAATTTGAACTCAAAACATAAGGTAACCTAATTACCATAAATGACTTATTCCGACGGTCCATCTATTCTACCTCCTTACCGTCGTTGGAACCTTGAAATAGGCTAAAGTGTGAGATTACCAAAAATAAATAAATAAATAACGAAATATTCTTTTCTACTCTAGGCACAAGGCCCGAAATTTTGGTGGAGGGGGCCAACCGATTAGATCGACCTCAGTTCGCAACCGTTACTTAATTTATCGACCCCGAAAGGATGAAAAGCAAAGTCGACCTCGGCGGAATTTAAACTCAGAACTTAAAGGCAGACGAAATACCGCTAAGCGTTTCGCCCTGTGTGCTAATGTTTCTGGTAGCTTGCCGCTTAAAGAAAATGAAAATATTCTTTTCAACTCTAGGTACAAGGCCCGAAATTTTGGAGGGAGGGTGCCAGTCGATTAGATCGACCTCAGTACTCAACTGGTACTTAATTTATCGACCCCGAAAGGATGAAAGGCAAAGTCATTCTCGCCGGAATAATGAAAATATTGAAAGAGACACCAGACGAGAAAATATAAAACAGAAATCAAACGTAATTAGAATTTTTAATAATAAACTACAATTTATTATGAATTAAAATTTTAATTTACACCTTTTTATTTTTTAAGGTTAAAACTCTGGCTTCGAATATTTCGGTTTTAATTTTGAATTTTGAAAATGAAAAACTATTTTCGATCCCTACCACAACCAAAATTTCAGAGTATGAAAGTTTTATGACAATGAAATATCAATCCGATTCAAAATTATTTATAAATAAATAAGAATAAATAAAACCTTGAACCAAAATACCTACTCCTTATTATAGTTATCATACATCTGTTATACGCTGCAAACATTATTTGATTTTTCTTAATGTTATATATTCCCAGCTATTTGGAATTGTTTTGAAAAGAAGCTCTATTGGTATTTTTGTCCATTGTACATGTGTATATTTCTTTTTTGTTCTCTTTGTTGTTGCTCGTTACAGATAACAATCTCAGTCATCCAGCCTATTGTTAACAGGAATCTTAGCTGTTCATCAGGATAAACAGGCGTAGCAACGTGTGGAAATACGAACGCTTATATCTTTTATTCATTCGTTGTAGAAATATGTTATATACATTTATATAAGAATAAAACTTATATATAAAGCCATGTACATTTATGGTTCGAGGATAGTTGCGTACTGGACATTTGCGTCCTGGACAACTGCGTACCAGACAATTGCGTACCAGACAAATGCGTCCCTGGACAGTTGTGACCCTGTATTATTTTGAAATTTTATTTATCTTTTTCCAGGTGTATTTTTTGTTTATTTGGAACAGTTGCTTATCGAAGCAAATTGTAAATAAACACATTTAATAACTCTAAACAAGAGAATAGGTAATAATAAATATTTAAAGAAGGAATAAAAGAAATGAAAAAGTTTAAAATTTACAAGCTTATTTTTGTTTAAAAAAAGGAAAACAGATTAGCAATATTAAAAAAATATTTTGAGATTCAAAAATTACTGTAGTTTCACATGTAAATCAAAAGGTGTGAATGTTGTTCTTTTCAAGAAATTTATCTTGTTTTCAGGAGTATACTTATCTAATAACGCCATGATTCTCTTAGTTGCAGTTTTTTTCGCCGCACTTGAGTTCCTCTTTGAAAGTCTATTTTTTTTCTTTAAGGCAATAGCCTCCTCCCTTTTCAGTGTCTCAATTAATTTCAAATAAAGGAAATAATGGTTTCTTGCTTGGCCAATGTATGTCACTTCAAAACAAGCGGTAAATTCTGGAGGCAAATCGCAATCATCAGACAAGTCAATAAAACCGTCAACAACGTCAATTAAAGGAAGAAATGACAACGCAGAAAAACATCTAATATTCAAATTGGACATGTCATCTTCTCTATACCGTTGTCTTAATCGTAGGTCAAAGATTTTCTTAACATAAGATTTAGATAAATGAAAGAGACATGAACTTATTGTTACTTCAGGAAACTTTTCTATAAAACCTTTCTGAGCTCCTATTTCAAAGTCTGTCAACAACAATTTTGGATTAAGTTGCGATTTGAGTTGCAACAAATATGTGAATTTACGAACATATGTTTCCATTGTCTTACCTGGAAAAAGGACAAAATCTCTGGGAATACTAAATGTACATTCTTGAATATGGATGCAATATAGCTGATAATATATTGATGTATTAACTTTAAAGGTAGCATCTGTTACCCAGTCAGGAAAATTTATCAAATCTTCTAAACCATCTTCTGTCGCAAATATTAGTATTCTATTCTCCTCATTGATGTCAGAATCGAATGCAAGGAACAGTAGGATTCCGGTATCGAATGCAAGAAAACAGTAGGATTCCGGTATCTCGAAATAATTCCTTTGTTGTGGAATTGGTGGTGTATTTTGTGCTTTTTTGTCTCCATCGACGTACATTTCTTCCCATTGATGATAAAGAGAGTATGCGGGCAGTTGAAAACTGGTCTTCACTAACATCAATAAGACTTTTTGCTGGTTCGCATACTGAAATTGAAATAGTTTTTAACTCGGACATAACTTCTTGTGCTCAACAGCTGAGGATCCATGGTTATGTTCATCGTGTCGCGACTGAGTCATTTATATTCTTGCTTTGCAAAATCGCTCTACACATCTCCAGTACGTTTTTGTTTCATCGGCGTTTTTCCTATGATATTGGTAGCTGTAAGTTTCCTCGTGAACAAATATTTCTCCACTAGTGTTAAATTTTCTAAACTTAGCCATGGGTTTCAAATAAGACTTTGAATTATAAAATCCAGGATGTATTAGACGTATACAGTCCGCACTGCTCGAGGTAACTAAAATTGCTAACTTAAATTTCTTTTGCTTTAAAAAACAAGAATATACCTTTGTATTGATGTACAATTATGGTAACTATCTATCTGATGAACGGGCTATAACGAGCAACTGTTGGAAAGTATACTTTTGAAAAAATAAGTGTATTAAAAAAAAAGTAATCTCTAAAACATTTTTTATGACAATAAATTACCAAAGGTACGCATTTGTGCAGGGACGTATTTGTCTAGGGACGTATTTTTCCAGAGACGCATTTGTCTTGGGACACAAATTGGACGCAATTGTCTGGTACGTAGTTGTCCGGGATGCAAATGTCCTGTACGCAACTGTCTGTCCACCGTACATTTATATATAACATGTTCATGTATATTCAGACGGGGGAAAGACCTTCACAGCGGTAAAGGTCTGGGAAGAGAAAATTCTCATTATAGACAATGAGTGTGAAACACACCAAGCTAGGCTATGATATATATGGTTTTTATATAGAAATATCAGACAATAATCCCACCGCAAACAGTAACAGCAATAATCCTAGTTTATAAATGTTAACAAAGGCCAGGTTAGAATAAATGACTAATGTACTTGCGTAACTGCTTACGAATGTATGTATATAAGTAAGTAAATATGTATGTTTACCTAGTTTTATTGTTAGAATTTCTTCCCGGGGGAGAAAGAGACGCTTTCTAACCCAGAACCAATGATCTTTCATTGAAATTTAGACAGCATACACAGAATATGATGCACGAAGGTATGCACACATGTATGCACAAATGCATGTGTGCATGCACACATATACGCGCACATACATACGTTAATGTATACCTGCATATATACACGCACATACATACATATATATATATATATATATAATATATATATATATATATATATATATATATATATATATATATATATATATATATATATATAAGTATGAGAGTGTGTGTGTACGCGCGCGTATGTGTATTTACATATGCAGTTGACTTTGCCTTTTACCCCTTCGGAGGTGAGTGTTCTAATCTCTTGTTGAAGTCAAATGAATAGTTTATAGCATTAATTTAGGAAATAAATGACCTAGTGCCAATAAAAGATATTAATACACTAAAGTCAATATGTAAGGGACAGTTACATAAATGATAGCGCATTCAGTGAAAAGAACTTGTTGTGTATTTTACCTCCCGCACAGGATTTTGTACAAGACGATACTTTCACAGCCCAGTTAAATCTTCGGGAGTTAACCGCTTTTTTCGCTCTGGACTCATGCATTTCCTTAGCCGTTTTAGGTACGATATATTCATAATGTAATCCTGGATTGTGCCCTTGAGCCAGAATCTGCACGAATAAGAAAAGCAAAAGAGAAAATTCATTAAACGCTAAGGTTTCAAACAAATATATACATAATCTTTTTCTTGTTTTGACTGGTATACCACCTTCATGAATTCTTAGTATCGACCCTGGTACTTTATTTAATCGGTTTCTATCTATTGAGTTGTTAGTTACCGTAATGTAAAAGGAAACTATGTAAAACATAACATCGGTTAATAAGGGTTAACATAAACACAGGCATAGAGACACACACGCACACACACACACTCACGCGCCTAGTTTCTGTCTACTAAACTCTGTTTACAAGATATTGGTCAACGCGAGGATGTGTTTTAGTTCATTAGTTTGGCGTAAAAGAAACGGCTGAACCCATACCTAGGCGGGCCTTCAGCAAACGGAGAGTCTGATGCCATTAACGTTCTGGTGAGTCGACGATTTCAAAAAGACAAAAACAGAAAAACAAAAACGTGCAAGGATGAATTTCCAGAGAGCCGGCATTTTGGAAAGAAAAGAGTGGGCATGGCGGTTAGTGAAGTAACTGGAGGTTGATCACAATATGGCGGGGGGGGGGGCTGAGGGAAGGAGAGACTAACGAATGGAGAATGCTTGAGTGGAATTGGCATGAAATTGGACTGCTCTGAGGAGCAATGGCCATTTCAGTATTGGAAGAAAAGACAGAGGGAGAATATGTGTATAGCATCAGCTACGTTTCAGATGTGCAAACCGTCAACGTGTCTCGTTAAGTATATATTTTTTCACTAAGAAAGATCATCCAAGATAGTCAAGTTTAGCATTCGAAGTTATCGCTGGATGCTTGCTCTTGTTTAAGCAAGTCTGAGGTGTGATAATGTTGTCTGAATGTGCTGTGAATGTGAACTTTTGTGCTGAAGTAAACAACATCACAATGACCTCATCGGAGGATGTTTATGAATTCTTTGTTTATGGAGTTTGCGCAGATGCTGCAATGGATGACTTTTGGACATAAACGTTTGGGGAGGAACGAAGGTTTGTATTATCTGACTGGGTGATGGCAGATATGTCGTTTATATATGAGAGGAAGAAGGCATGTAGGTACGAGTGTGCTTCAAAAGATCGAAGTATATCACTTTAGTGAAAGACTGAACAGTTTGGTAAGTAAGGGGTTTCCTCTGGGACGCATTGCTTAAGGGTAAAAGAGGGAATACTGCCAGGACATGAGTGAACTTGATAAATGAATTGTTTAAGGGCTGCCCAAGCAAAATGCAAAATGCGGTTTTGAATACAAACCCTAATTAGAGAAATATGTATTTACAGGGAATGTATCACAAAAGGAACCAAAATCCCAATCTTTGATAATTCTCTCTAATTTTGACACAAGGCCAGACATTTTGAGGGGAGGCAGCCAGTCGATTACTTGACTGGTACTTTTTTATCGACTTCAAAAGAATGAAAGGCAAAGTCGACCTCGGCGTAATTTGAACATTTCAGTCTTTAATAATTTAACATTATTTGAGTGGTACCAATTTTATCGATCCAAGAACAATGAAAGTTAAACTAGCCTCCTCCTCTCCGCTCGGCGGAATTCGAATTTAGAATGTAAAGCAATGCAATCAAATACTTTGGGGCATGTTGTCTTCGTGTTTATGTAAATCATGTTACTCAATAATGGCTTCTAATTTAGGCACATGACCAACAATCCTGAGGCGAGGTTGTGTTAGTTGATAACATCGACCCTAGTATGTGACTGATACGTTAATTTATCGACCTCAGAAGGCAAAATTGATCTTGGCGGGGTTTTGTTTGGCATTTTGTCAGATACTCAAACGATACTGCCAATCCGCCAGAATTTGTGGCAACAGTCTATTTTATCGACTCCTTTACACTGCTGGTTCGGAAGCAGCAGCAGTAGCAGTAGTAGTAGTTGTTGTTGTTTGTAGCGACTTCTAAGATGAGCCCAACGCTCATCTTAGAGGAACATGATTTACATAAGCACGAAGGCAAAATGCCCCAAAGTATTTGATTGCGTCGCTTTACATTCTAAATTTGAATTTCGCCGGGCGGAGAGGAGAAGGCTAGTTTACCTTTCAGATAAATTATAATTACCTCAAGTACAATATCTTCTTCAAGAGGTCCGGCTGCTTCTAAAGTTTCTGGTCTGTTATAAGGACGCCAATAAAGAAAGCGAGTGGAATGTTTTCCTAATGAATAAATACCTGACCATGCTACACGATTGTTTCCATTCAGGTAATACTCTCCAAACACATTACGTATGGCTATATAGTTTGCTGATGTACTCTCCTCTCTCACCTTTATATTTCGTGCATTTTTGGGCAGAACAACAACTGGGAAGTAACCTGTAAAAATAAATAAATTAGTTTTAAAAATGAACATGTGAAGGCGCATGACTTTAAAAATGTACATGTGAAGGCGCATGACTTTGTGGTTAGGGTGTTACACTCACGATTGTGAGATTGTGGTTTCGATTCCTAGACCAGGCGTTGCGTTATGCTCTTGAGCAAAACACTTCATTTCACGTTGCTCTGCGATCATTTCGTTATCTAACATGTGGAATGTCGTGCATCTGTACAGGTAATGTCGGTTTGATGGAGGGAATGAGCTTATATGAATAAAAATCAAACATTTGATCACTATAAACAAATCAACTGTGTGGTGGTTCAGTAAGAAATTACTGAACCCTCATACGTCGTCCAACGATGGGAGAGTCGATGATGTATGTATGTATGTATGTATGTATGTATGTGGCAATATATTTATATACATATATATATATATATGGTTATCTTATATATATATATATTATATATATATATATATATATATATATATATATATATACTCTGAGTTTCACGTTGCCTGCTGCTTTAAATAAAGCATATTACTCTATGCTTTATTTAAAGCAGCAGGCAACGTGAAACTCAGAGTAACAGGTTTTGTTGAATTTTCTGCTGCTTTAAATAAAGTATATATATATATATATATATTATATATATATATATATATATATAATATATATATATATATATATGGCTTCCAACTTAACATGAATGTCTTGTTAGGACACCAAACACCGAATACTGTGTTGTTAGCCTTGCGAGAATATCTCAGGATACATATAAGCACACACATAGATTGTAGCAGGCGAAAATCCTCAGCTATGAGAGCCGGAACACCCATTATCCCGTGATTTCAGTCTACTAACTATTTTCTCACGTCAGAACTAGTGGCACTGTCAACAGTGATCGAGTAGATTAATGATGTCTATAAAAAAAGTTCTAGATTTCCTAATGCAATAAATTGAGCAAAGCAGAATCAGTGGCTAGGAGACCCAAGGAAATGGACCGGACGAAAGGGTCAAACACATAATTTGGAAAACAATTGTATTTTAGACGTCTCTCTAGATATTTGGCCAAATTCTGATTTTGTTCTCAAAATTAACCAACAGAGAGAAACGTTTGTGGCAACAAAATGACAACTCATTTTGCTTGTATGCGCGCGTGTGTGCGTGCGTGTGTGGGTGTTTGTGTGTTTGTGTGAGTGTGAACTTGCTGTAGTGCTGTTTTTGCATGTCAGGACAGTTGAGTGGCGCCCTACAGATTCATTAACGATCTTTTCCTCAAATTTACGACATATAATATCTCTTGCTGGACACTTCCTACGGTCATTTCTGTACTTTCCACAAAGGAGACACCAATTAAAAATGTTTAGGTGGATATCTTCATTATAAATTACAATATTCTTAAGAGCTACATACACTGCTTTGACTTGTGATGCAGCTATTTACAAATCAAGTGTTTATTTATGAGTAGTTTGAGTCTTATACATTTCGATATTATTCTGGAAATAAAAGCATTATCGAAATTATCGTATATAATTCAGACAAAACCACTTCAAGGTCGCATTTCTTACCCAGGACTTTTAAAGGTTGAAAATTTGATTCTGGGATTAGGCTGACTCTTTTCCGCAAGTTACAAACTGATGTTCTACAAACTTCGTTCATTGGTTTCGATTAGATATCCTCTCGGCAATGTATCGAGTCTCCGTAATTACCACAGTACTCGTTAAATTCGAATATTTCACTAGCTACGAAGTGTATGAGGATCTGTTGCCGGTTGAGGCTAACACTACCGGCAAGAAAATCTTCGGAAATACGCAACCAATATTTGAGTTCCAAAGAGGCACATATCGATTGAAAAAGAATGGCATCTTTCATAGAACTCTACTCATACTTAATCCGTTGAATAAACTGTTGTAAAAAGCAACAATAAGAGATTTGTATACCAAATATTTTATTCAACGAATAACGCTTCAGTTGAATATCAGCCGCGCAATCAACATCATTTGATGCATCATATTTTAGAAATCTTAGAATCACTACCCCACTCGTGCTAACGACTGTTACTAAATGGCGGTGCCCCAGCATGGCCACAGCTCGTGAGCTGAAACTGGAATCAATCAATCAATCAATCATGTCTCTATACGTATTACACTCACAAACGTGTATGCGTATAATAGCGGCTATAATGGGGATGATTCAAAAATACACGCGAGCAACAATGAATAAAGAAATAAATCAAAATATAAATCATCTTACCGGACGTCGGTGACTGTGCAGAATAAGTGTCTTGAACAAAATGACAAGTAGAGTTATACCCCTTGCATACTCCACAAATGTCATTTGAGGCATTTGAGTCGATTACTCCATCGCAGCCGACATCCTATAATAAATAACAATGAGTATTATCATTTTAAAAACAGACATAAGACCACCATCTTTGCAGAGAAGGTATGGTCAATTATATATCGAGTAATGTACTAACTGGTCATTATTTTATCCACCAAGCAAAGATTAAAAGCAAGAAACGACCTCGGAAATATTTGAATTTAGAACATAAAGAATACATAACTAACTAATATAGGGCATTTTGCCTTCTGCTTATAACAGTAAAATGAATATAATCATAATGCTCGAGCTCCAGGACCACACACACACACGCATAGAAACACCAAACATTAAATGGCACTTCGAAGAATTGGACACTTTCTGCGTTGCGTACTTTCAATATATTTGAAAATGGTGTGGAAAAATCCCAAACAATACAGACAGCTACCTGTAGCTTGTTGATTGGTGTTAATTGCTTAGAGTATCAACTCCCGTTGATGATCTACCATAACCGCCAACTTTATTCATGATTACACAATGGATGGTAATTAAATAAAGCAGCTTAAATACGTTGCAGTATGTCGTCTTAGAGCGGCAAGCTGGCAAAATCGTTAGTACGCCGGCGAAAATGCTTATCGGCATTTTGTCCGTCTTTATGTTCTGAGTTCAAATACCACCGAGGCCGACTTTGTCTTTCATCCTTTCAGGGTCGATAAAATAAGTACCAGTTCAGCACTGAAGTCGATGTAGTCGATTTAGTGCTTCCCTCTCCAAATTGCTGGCATTGTGCCAAAATTTGAAATCAATATGTAGTCTTGTCGCAATAAAATCTGATTTCGAATTCAGATTGTTTGTGAATTTCTCACATTCCAATATAATGACGATGTATATATATACCAGTAATATAATGAAAGCGATTTTATAGTCAATATGTTCCCTTCATAAGCACTGATATTGTTCATAAAATGTCGAGTACTGTCGAGCATCAAATAAAATCCCAGCTTAGTGGATTTCTAAAAAACTGGGGACACAACTGGACAATACGAGTCCTATATATTTGCTGTAAAAAAAACAATTCTGTAAAGATACCACAGGCATAATCAAGAATGTAAATATTAAATACTAACATTACAGAATACTCTGGTTCTTTCAATGATTTCATTATTGACTATCAATGTCAAAGCAAAAGAGAAGCACTCCACAGACACCTGTACCCTTAACATAGTTCTCCGGGAGATTCAGCGTGACACAGACTGTGACAAGGCTGGCCCTTTGAAATACAGGTACTACTTATTTTTGCCAGCTGAGTGGACTGGAGCAACGTGAAATAAAGTATCTTGCTCAAAGACACAACGTATCGCTGGAAATTGAACTCATGACCTTACGATCGTGAGCCGAATGCCTGAACCACTAAGTCACTGTTATGTTAAAGTAATCAATAAGGATAATACAAATGAAATATTGTTGAGTTGGATACTAACGGGAAATGTGGGTTAAATATTGACATAATATTGGGTTAAAATTTTGGCACAAGACCAGCAATTTTAGGGGAGAGTTAGTCGATTACATTGACCTCTAGTACTCAACTGGTAATTATTTTAGCGACCCTGAAAGGAGGAAAGGTAAAGTCGATTCCGATGGCTTTTGAAATCAGAATGTAAAGACGGAAGAAATGCCGCTAAGCATTTTTCACGGGGTGCTAACGAGTCTACCAGATTGCTGCCTTAAATAATTTTGACATAATACTGGTTTCAAATTTTGGCACAAGGCCAGCAATTTGGGGGGGGAGTAAGTTGATTACATCGACTCCAGTGCTTAACTGGTACCTATTTTATCGTCCCCGAAAGGAGAAAGGCGAAGTCAACTCCGACACCTTTGAAATCAGAACACAAAGTCGAAAGAAATGCCGCTCAGCATGAATTAATATTGTCATAACTGCCTTAAATAATATTGTCATAGTATTACCAGCAGTTCGACCAACTGTGGCTATTTGATGATTATATAAATGCATAATGAGAACTAGCTAGCTTCCATTATGTGATAATAACCAAGTATTGGAATGAATTGTTCTTTCATGAGCCTTGTTGTTCAATACCGATAACGTTTTTGTTGTTTTACATGTAACAGTTGGTTCCTGCATCAATTCCACTGATAACTCATTTCCCAAGAACTATGTGACCAACAAAGTGCATTCTTTTGGCCATCAAAGTTTCAAATGTTCTATTGTATCTGGTCCCTCAGGACGGGACTTCAGTCAGGTGCAGGTTCACTCAAACTGGCGTTGGCATTCATTACCACTGAAGCAACGTGAAATGCTGTGCGTTGCTCAAGGGCTCAATCTTACAACCCAGTCTGATAATCAAGCCGCAATCTAATTATCGTGAGCCTTACACGATAATTACTAAGTTTCGTGTCTTCGTGTTTGCTATTGGTGGAGACAGTTGCGATCAATTTCATTGTTGTTTGTAAGATGGACCACCTGTGAGATTGTTGTCTAAAATGATGCTTCTGTTTGCTTATATATTCTTTTTTAGTAAGAAGATCAATGAATGGAGAAAGAAAGAAAGAGAGAGAAAATAGATAAAGTAGAGAGAAAAATGAGGGAAGGTATGTTACAGAAGAACAAAAAGGAATGGAACAAAAAAAATGAAAGGAGATATAAGAAAACGGAAATGAAAAAAGAAATGTATGAAAGAAACAAAGAAACAGCGAAAGCAGGGAATGAGATATAGAAAGGAATGAAATAATAGGAGGAAGGAAGAAAAAACGTCTACAAGAGTTTGAATTCTTTACAATATTCGTGATGCTTCGTAGATTGACGGTCAATGAAGTGATATTGGGAACATTAATCAACGGTTAATGCAGATATTTTCAACGAAATTCGAAGAAGAATTTCATTATTGTTTGTTGTTTTAGCACACGTTGCCCACCACTACCCCGTCAATGTTCGTATCACAGGGAAATACGAAACTTAAGTAACAAAATACTATATATACACATGATGGATGGTTATATCTGTGTGAGTGGAGTGTAGATGTATGTATGTAATTGTGAGAATGCATTATTATTATTTCTCAAATTTCCTACCAATCTAGAATGAGCCGGTTTCAACCCAGAAACAATGCTTTTACATTAGAACTTTGACCCATCAGATAGACAAGTAACCGTGTATAAGTAGACGTGTGTGTATGTATGTATGTATGTATGTATGTATGTATGTATGTATGTATATATGTATGTATGTATGTATGTATATATGCATGCATGCATGCATGTATGTATGTATGTGTGTGTGTGTGTGTGTGTATGTATGTCATTATTCAGTTTTATTTCAAGAATGCTTAAAAATAAAGAAAACGCCAGTTTCTAACCTCGACCCAAGATTCCTTCAGTGGAGTTTCACCAATATTGACCGAGTATTTTTGCATGGGAATGTGCAGTATTTGGAGTCAGTGCACGTGCATATTGATATGTTTTGTTTTATGCATGTATTTTCATGCATATAGTTGCATGTCGAGACATGCCCCGTATATACTTAAATGATTAACTTAGAAAGTTTTACAGTACCAGCAATGGTATTGAATTAGTTTTCTCCTTCGTATGTATGTATGCATGTATATATGTTTGTGTGCGCGCGCGTGCGTACGATGGGCTTCTATCAGTTTCTGTCTACTAAGTCTACTCTGAAGGTCATTGTAGAATGCACTTGCCCAAGGTGCCACGCAAGGGAAATGAACCCGGAACAAGGTGACTGGGAAGCAAACTTCTTACCACACAGCCACACATGTATATATTATATACATACATACATACATACATGCATGCATACATATTATGTGTGTATCAAAACTTACCTTGCATTTTCCTCGAATGCATACAGCGTTACCCGTATTTTTACATTTCATGCCATCTCCAGCTTGATGCGTTACTGTAAATCTATAGTTGTATGCTACAGCCATGCAGAAAAGTTTGCATGGTTCCTGAGCTGTAAAATAGAGAAATTGAAATGAATGATTCTCGCAAGTCTAGAGTACAAAGGAATTGGATTCAGTATGAATCCAATTCATGGAGCACCAGCATAATCCAGATTTAAAACAAGACCAAGCAACTGGATCAACATACGTACGTACACGCATGAATGGTGGCTGCCCCTCATTATCGAGTATGGCAATTGCACGAAGTTTAATCAATGTTGTTATCGTGCAATGCCTGAGCAAGAAGATATTTTTTAAAGTGAGGAAAGACTGTGCACTGAGTCAGTCCCACTCACTAAGCAACAGCAGCCATAATCCGAAAAGAAGAACAAGTCAACATCATCGGTAACCACTGAGCGCAGGTTTTATGTCGGAGTTATCCCAGTTACCTGAGTTACCTTCTCCTAGAAGGATGCCCTAACAAAGGCTAAGAGTCCTTCACTCCCAATGGTTTAACCGCGCGATCGGGTATTCAGTCCGATTATTTCTATGTCCCCGCGCATGATACAACCTTAAGACATTTATTGGATGGTCGTTGACTCTCAAGAGTTCCTCCGCCCTTTGACGGGTTTTCTTTTTCATCCCGCAGGGTGTCCAATAAACACCTTCCTCACTAAGCAAGCTTGGTGGGGTTGCCGGTTTAGTCGCCGACGACCCGACCATGCAACATATTGTACTGGGTTACATGTTACCAGTAGCACTCGAAAGTGACCTGACATAACATCAATACATACATACATGCATGAATACATACATACATACGTACATATATACGTACATGTGTACGTACATAGATACATACATACGTACGTACCTACGTACATACATACATACATACATACATACATACATACATACATACATGGTGGCTGCCCCCACGTTATCGAGTATGGCCATTGCACGAAGCTTAATCAATGTTGTTATCGTGCAATGCCTGTGCAAGATTTTTTTAAAGTGAGGAAAGGCTGTGCACAGAGTCAATCCAACTCACTAAGCAACAACAGCCATAATCCGAAAAGAAGAACAAGTCAACATCATCGGTAACCACTGAGCCGCAGGTTTTATGTCGGAGTTATCCCAGTTACCTGAGTTACCTTCTCCTAGAAGGATGCCCAAACAAAGGCTAGGAGTCCTTCACTCCCAATGGTTTAACCGCGCGATCGGGTATTCAGTCCGATTATTTTTATGTCCCCGCGCATGATACAGCCATAAGACATTTATTGGATGGCCGTTGGCTCTCAAGAGTTCCTCCGCCCTTTGACGGGTTTTGTTTTTCATCCCGCAGGGTGTCCAATAAACACCCTCCTCACCAAGCAAGCTTGGTGGGGTTGCCGATTTAGTCGCCGACGACCCGACCATGCAACAGGTTGTACTGGGTTACATGTTACCAGTAGCACTCGAAAGTGACCTGACATATACATACATACATACATACATACATACATACATACATACACTGGGATTTTCAGAAAGAGAAATCGCCCAGCTTGTTCGTACACTACAAGTGCAATCTGTGAGTGGAACAGTAAAATATGCAACACTTCTCTCAAGTTCCAAATGTGAATTTGTCAGTGTTAACTACACCCCAAGGATAGAGCCTTGTATCTTTGTTGGAAACTGGATCCCTCCTCAGTGAAAGATTTATAATAATAAAAAAATAGAAGAGACATACATACATGCATACATACATACATACATACATACATACATACATACATACATACATACATACATACATACATACATACATTCATACATACGTATGTACAATGTACGTACACATGCACATGTATAAAAAATAAACTTGTTTGAGTCATTTGACTGCGGCTATGCTGGAGCACCGCCTTGAAGGTTTTTTTAAAGTCGAACAAACTGCCCCAAGGACTTATTTTTTACTTCGAGAATTACATTGTGTCCGTAGAGTTTACACAAAATATGAGAGAAAGAAAATTAAATTCACAGTACGTTTTATCCTGAGCCATTGCGATCGTCTCCACTCATCATGCACAGGTACGTTGCAGATGACGTGTTGTACAAACACTAGTGGTGCTTCGTAGGTGAATTCTCAAAAAGTACTTCGCTTTTTATTTGCTGTTTTGCTTATTTCTGTTTCAATACATTTTGGTAACTGTAGCGTAATATGCATCTCCATAAAAACTATTCCTTATGGAGACGCTTAGAACGCTACAGTTACCAATATGAACCAGAAACGTTAGCACGCCGGGCGAAATGCGTAGCCGTATTTCGTCTGCCGTTACGTTCTGAGTTCAAATTCCGCCGATGTCGACTTTGCCATTCATCCTTTCGGGGTCGATAAATTAAGTACTAGTTGCGTACTGGCGTCGATGTAATTGGCAGGCCCCTTCCCCCAAAAAATTTCGGGCCTTGTGCCTAGAGTAGAAACGAATTTTTGCCTTTACACTGTTTTTAGCATCAATGTGTACACCTGATTCCATAATGCACATTATTGCACCAAACAGTCATTTAATTTCTGTAACATCTTGTTTTTTTAAGTATATCTATGTTTACGTAACTTCTTAATAAATGTTTTGATGCCATATATAACTACTTGTTGTAGATAAATAACAATTTCATTCGGCTCCATACAACTTAAATTTTCGTTGGCTCATCAAACTAATCTAATTTGTCCGGTTCGTAGAACTGAGCCAGTTGAGTTAGGCTCGTTTGAAGAGCCAGCGATGATTTAAGTTCCGCGAAACCAAAATAAACTGTTATTAAATAACATATGCACTACCTACAAAATGTGTTGAGTGCCACTTCTGAGTATCCACTCACTCACTAGTATGAATACACACATACATACATACATACATACATACATACATACATACATACATACATACATACATACATACATGCATGCATACATACATGCATACATACATACAAACATACATACATACATACATACATACATACATACATACATACATACATACATACATACATACATACATACATACATGCATACTCATTGGCACATAAGAGGATTGGTATTCCACAGATACAAGCAGTGTCTAAAAGTTTCTGAGAGAGACGCGGAATGGGACAAATTGGTCTTATTGAATTACAGATAAATAAAATAAACCCATTTAATTGCGCTTCCAGTTTTTGTCAAAACAATTTCACCCATATGGCTTGAGTTGACCCAAGGCTATGTTAGAATATACTTACCCAATGTGCCACACTATTTTGACATTGAAAAACGAATTTCTTAACCCATCAGCTGTGCCTGTGCCATTAGTTTCAACAGTATGCTTTGAGCTTGGACGCATATGTATTATATATTCTTTATAAAATATAAGGGAGGATGGCAGAGTTTGGATTTAGTCACTGGATTGTAACCAAGTTATTTCAGTTCATATATTTCAGAAGGTTGAAATGGACGGAACTAGAATTCCAGAACGTAATGGGATGCAAATAAGTACGACCTAGTATTTCATGTTATGCTTGATCAAATTTTAAGTCTAATGATACTTTCGAATCAGATTATCACTTAGAGAACTACAACTTGACGAACTGATGCAATGCTCACTGAACTGCTAGTAGAATGCGTCATTACTCTAGGTTTTGTTTATATCTGAGAAACTTAACCTTTAACGATACAGTTTCTATACGTCTGCAGCCGTCACTCGCAAGCGAGTTTGATTCGGTAAAACAATTAGCGATGGGTGCTTATATTATTGACCTTCAGAGAGATGTTTTATTGTCCCTTTTTGTATCACCTAGTTGTCCGGATGTTTTGCGTTCTTGTTCCATTTTGTATTATATATATATATATATATATATATATATATATATGGGACTTCCTGTCCCATCTTCCCAAAACAACAGAAACAAATTCAGTTTTACTAAGTTTTGATGTGGTAAGCCTCTACACCAATATTCCACACGATTTAGGAATAAAGGCGATTAAATACTGGTTAGTAAAACATAGAGAAGTGATTCCCAGCAGATTCACAGTGCCATTTATATTAGACACAGTCAAACTTATTCTAGAAAATAACACATTCTTCTTCAATGGAAAGAATTACATCCAAATTAGAGGCACGGCGATGGGAACGAGGTTTGCTCCCGTTTACGCCAACTCTGTAATGGGATACTTAGAACAACAACTCTACCAAGAGGTGGAGGTAAACTATGGCACTGGATTTAGAAAATATATTGAAAAGGCATGGAAGAGATACCTAGACGACTGCTTCATAATCTGGACAGAATCTCTAAATACTCTGGAAGAGTTCAATATCCTCCTGAACAACCTACACCCATCTCTCCAATTTACAAAGGAGATGAGTAGTACCAAATTACCATTCCTGGATATAATGGTAATTAAAAAAGACACCACCATCACCACAGATATATACTATAAACACACAGACACACATCAATACCTAAATTTTAAGTCGTGCCATCCACCACATACAAAACGTAACACCCCATACTGCCTAGCCAGAAGAATTTGTACCATTGTAGAAGATGCAAATATCAGGAACAAACGCTTAATAGAACTAAGAGAATTTTTGCTCAAACAAAAATACCCATCTCTACTTATAGAAAATGGCATACAGCGGGCTATAAAAATACCCATACAACAACTTAGGACAACCCAAGGAAGAGGAAAACAAGAACAAGTCATACCATTCATAGTGACACACAACTCATGTCACCAGAATATCTTCAACATTGCCAAAGCAAACCTACCAATCATTGCCCAAAGTAATGAATTAAAAGACATAATCACGGATCGAGCTATGGTGCTTAGTAAAAGACAGCCTAAAAACTTGAAAACATTACTAACAAAGGCAAAATTTGACCTCAGCAACAAAGACCAAACATTCACGGTATCTAAATGCAATGATAGCCGATGTGGCACATGCCAATTCATACATACCGGTCAATATATAAACACAAAAACCGGGAAAATATTCACAAACGCGAATATGAACTGCAAAAGCAGAAATTTAATTTACTGCATCAAATGCCCAAATTGTGAAGAAATATATGTAGGTCAGACGGGAAACGCACTATTAGAACGCTCACGTGTACACCGGCAACAGATTAGAGACCCAGAGGTCCGTCAGATACCTTTGAGTAACCACCTAGCAACATGTGGCCGGAAAATGTATATAATATTTCCATTCTACAAATTACACAGCCCAAGTGAAATCGAGAGGAGAATCAGAGAAAAGAATTTTATTGATAAATTCGAACCCAAGCTAAATAAGCAATAATAATAATACTTAGAGGTATTACTTCCACTGCTACGACCATGACCACTAACAACAACAACAATACTAAAGGTGATCAAGATGAAGATAGCAGGAAAATTATCTTATTTAGGGTTAAAAGTTCTATTGCCACCACCATCACCACTAGCAACAATAATTAAGGTGCTGACAATGATGATGATGACAACTGAAATATAAAAATATAAAAATCTCTGACAAAGGATATTTACAACATTTCTAAAAATAACCCAACAATTGCTGCTTCGGCCAGGGTCAAGATACAGGACTCTTGACATGTCCAACAAAGCGTGATGCCTAAACCAATCAGCTCAACCAACCAATCAGCTTAAGTAATTGAGTGATACTACACACTGATTGGTCAGAATACAGTTTGCAAAACCCAGCACTCTGGAGCCTACCCAGCTGTATTTATAGCACAGAATCAATCGTCTTGCTACAGTCAAAAATTGTGAAGCATGACTGTCAACACTACTACATGAACCCGAAGATTGCAGAATTCAATGCATGAAAGTACTAGTTCAATCAGAATGAACATTTAACATTCTACTATTTCATTTTATTTTATTCAATTATAATATATTATCTTATAATATATCATTATAAGATTGTAAATAAAACGTGAAAATCAGACAAGGTTGGAATTCTTTTTATTAATATATTCTTCTATACACAATCACTCACACCCATATATATATCTATCTATATATATATACATATATATATATATATATATATATATATATATGTATAGCGGCGTACGTACACTTTGTTCGTATGTAAGTATACATACAAGCATATATACATACACATGCACGAATAATTAATGGTGACCATTAACAAACGTTTAAGTTTCAGGGAAAGATAGGGTTTTCAGCGAACGCTCACTTTAGAAATACAATCTGTAAGCGGAACAGTAAACATATGCCAGTCTTTTCTAAAGTTTCATTGGTACCATTTATGTTTGTTTTCACTTAAATTCCAGCGATGGAGCTTTGTTTCTTTGTCAGAAATCAACTCCTTTCTTATAGAAAGAATCCAAGTAGGAAGCCAAACGAAAGAAGTATATATGAATTCGCACATACGCCAATATATATGTTACGAGAAACCTATATACGCTTGAATGTCGGCGTATGTCTACACATATCATTTTATGTGTCAGCTTTTATCATTTACTCGTTTCAGTCATTTGAACTGCGGCAATACTGGGGCACGCCTTGCAGAGTTTAGTCGAAAAAATATACTCCAGAACTTATTTTTGAAGTCTGGCACTAAATCTATTGGTCCCTCTTTTGCCCAGTAGCTATGTTACGGGGATATAAAAAAAATAGCACCCGTTGCCAAACACAAACACATATATATGCATATGTACATACATACACACAGACACACATATACACACAACACACGCCACGATATCGGCATATTTCTTGAGAAAAAAACGGTCATGTTGATATACTTCTCATGTACTCACTCTATCTTACTTTCTCTCACTCTGTAAATGTATGTACGTGTATGTGTGTGTGTGTGTGTGTGTGTGTGTGTGTGTGTGTGCGTGCGCGTGCGCGTGTGTGTGTGCATTCGTATGTATTCGAAACGGATACAGACACGGCCGAATAATTTACAAGTTCACTTCGCAAGCATAACGTCTAGGATGTCCCCCACTGCGTGGCGTCGTGGGGTTTGTTTCTGTTAGCATAGTCTTGAGTTAACAAAGCTCTGCGAGTGATTTTCACTACACAGAAGTAGTCTGGAGACTTCTGTGCTGGACTATGTTTGTTGTAATGCAAATGTTAGGCTTTGGCATATATTGTGTCAAGCTGAACGTGTCTGAGAATCACCTGTATATTCATTAACCAGCCACTTACATACTAATTGAATAGATAGATTGGTGTATTTGAGTGAAAAATTGTAATATTCGTTGCTGAAATCAACGGAAATGCACACATTTTATCCTGTATTGAAGACACACCATCGGGTCTTCAATATAATGTTTGAAAATAAAGCTGTTTTACAGTCTACTTGCATGTATGTGTGTGTGTGTGTGTGTGTACACACACGTAAACACACACCACACACACAGACACACACCCATAAACACGCAGACACGCATATATATATATATATATATGTGTGTGTGTGTGTGTGTGTGTATGTGTGTGTGTGTGTGTGTGTGTGTGTGTATGTATGTATGTATGAGCTCGTGTTTGTGCTTTTGTCTGTGTTTAGCGAATGCCATGTACAGGGGAGAAAGAGAGAAGAGTGGTATGTTTTTACAGAAGAAAATTTAATATATCTGCACTTCCTTTTGCTCAGCTTATATAACAACACCCTTCCTTTTGGAAATACCATTCTAGAAATGTTTTCTCGGTCGGGCAATGACGTGTCGAGAGTAAGAAAAGAAAAAAAAACATGTCTTTTCAAAAAGGATAATGTTCTTAAAATATATTTCAATGTGTAGTGTTTATAAATTTATATTATGTAATGGTGGTGAAATGGTAGAATCAGTAGAGCTTATCACAAAATGCCTTGGGATATTTAGTTACATTGAATTACGTTTTGAATGAAAATTTGCCGAGGATCGTCGACTTACTTTTTATCCTTCAGGAGTCGTACACTACTTATAGCAATTTGCGACAATTCTGAGAAGTAACTTCAAAACACGTGCGCACGTATACAAAAGCAGAGAGAGTAAAAGAGGGGAGGAGAGAGAGAGAGAGAGAGAGTCTCATGCAAAATATGGTTGAGAACCACTGCTCTCTTCCGCCACGGAACCTGCTAGAAACAGCAGCCAAATTACAATTAACAGTATTATAAATGGACATGACACAGTAGATATTGCCAGTCTTGGAAAAAAATATCTCTAAATAAAGGTAGAATACAGATGGTCATATCTGGGAAGTCTCTGATCAAAAGTCTACTTTATCAGGGCCGACTTGGGGATAAGCAACACAACACCAACAGGACAAAAAATTAAGCTTGAAATTTGTACTATTTATTAATTTTCTGTACTAGATATGTATAGGTCCTCCGTTGCCTTCCACAATGAGTGTCCCAGTCGCATCAGCTAAAATACCTACTCATAGTATTGGCACATAAGAGGATTGGTATTCCACAGATACAAGCAGTGTCTAAAAGTTTCTGAGAGAGACGCGGAATGGGACAAATTGGTCTTATTGAATTACAGATAAATAAAATAAACCCATTTAATTGCGCTTCCAGTCTTTGTCAAAACAATTTCACCCATATGGCTTGAGTTGACCCAAGGCTATGTTAGAATATACTTACCCAATGTGCCACACTATTTTGACATTGAAAAACGAATTTCTTAACCCATCAGCTGTGCCTGTGCCATTAGTTTCAACAGTATGCTTTGAGCTTGGACGCATATGTATTATATATTCTTTATAAAATATAAGGGAGGATGGCAGAGTTTGGATTTAGTCACTGGATTGTAACCAAGTTATTTCAGTTCATATATTTCAGAAGGTTGAAATGGACGGAACTAGAATTCCAGAACGTAATGGGATGCAAATAAGTACGACCTAGTATTTCATGTTATGCTTGATCAAATTTTAAGTCTAATGATACTTTCGAATCAGATTATCACTTAGAGAACTACAACTTGACGAACTGATGCAATGCTCACTGAACTGCTAGTAGAATGCGTCATTACTCTAGGTTTTGTTTATATCTGAGAAACTTAACCTTTAACGATACAGTTTCTATACGTCTGCAGCCGTCACTCGCAAGCGAGTTTGATTCGGTAAAACAATTAGCGATGGGTGCTTAAATTATTAACTTTCAGAGAGATGCAAGGCAACTTTAACGTTAGTGGAACTTGAACACAGAACGGTAAACAGGCATTTTTATCCGACGCTTGAAAGATTCTAGCAGTTTGCCGCCTTGTCTATGTAGATAATAATGGCTTTTGAGCTTGTCAATGTATTAAAGAATGGATAATATTATTTATAGCCACAATCATAAGAATGTCAAAGATTCTTGTGCAAAAATTTAACATAGAAATGCTATTTGTTATCAGCGTTGTTGACTGTAGATCAAGCCAGAGTATAGAGAACTATGATAAGAGTCGTTGTAGTCGTTACTATCTTGCATTTTGTCTATCTAGAACTACCTTATTCACTCTAATTCCTTTTTAAAGACAAGAACATGTAATTAAGTGATATTTGACTATTGTTTCTAGTGGGTCGACCAGCAGCATAGACGTACCTTCGTTGATTCGAAATATTTTTTATTACCTCCGCCAACGAAGGAGGTTATGTTTTCATTGGCGTTGGTTTGTCCGTCTGTCCATCTGTGTGTAAAATAACTCAAAATGTTGTGAACAGTATTTGATGAAACTTGCAGAAAACGTTGGTAATGACACAAGGAACAGATGATGAAAGTTTGGTAGTGATCCGGGAATTTTATGGATTCGTGAAGGATTTTTCATTTGTTATATTTACTTTACATGAAATATTACAATGTTACGTTCTTTGATTATCTCCCTTGAAAACACGTTCATCTTTTGCACGTAACCTATGGTGGCGTTGCTGTCTCCAAAGTTTATTTTCGTTTCTCTATTAGTAATTTTACTCGCTTATCTATCTTAAAATGAGCTGCTTGGCGGAGGTCTGCGGAGGACGACAGGACAAGCCTTGACTGTTGGGATCTATTCAAAAAGCTCAGGCTTTGCTCCCTCCACCGCCGCTGTGGGCTCTATATCTGTATGATGAGGAAAATATTCCATCAACATTGCCCATCTTTAAGATTCGTCCGAGGCTTGGCCCCCGTGCCATCCGTCCAGTACAGAAATGTTTGCGTCGTATCACAACACTATGACAGAACTATTTCACCTCAATTGGCTCTGCTCTCTTCAGTGTGACCTACTTCAGTGAGAGATCAATAAATTGAGGACAACCCTATATCTGAAAGCTCACAGTCGAAAATTACATTTTTTTTATCTGTATATAAAGTATCTAAAGAATTTTCGATGAAAAACTAACACTATCTTGATCTCTAATTACCTTATACAGGGCTCAAAATTAAAATTTAATAAAACTCTTGATAATAGCACAAGTCGAAGTTAAGTGCTCTGAGTTAGCCATTGTTAAGTTTCCTGGTCATGGAAACAGGGAGGTGAAATGATATAACTACTATATATTCTAACAGTAGCTAAATAGCCTCGTGACTTTTGATAAATATAGAGCAACAGCATATTAATAAAGATAAGATAGATGTAAAGAACATTATATTCAACTTACGGTTGTACATTTTCCGTTGTGGTTCCCAATCAAGGAACCAGCCATTGACAGAACGTTTGTTGAAAGTCTTGCATTCGGCTTCATAATCATTCTCTTGCCCCAGTGGACATTTCTGATGAAAGATGCAAAGAGGAAAAAATGTTAACGTAATACCTAGTGATGCAAACATACTCGCTTATAATCATTTTAAAATATCTACTCATATTGAAAAATATCTATTAAACACTTATTATGGTTTGTGGATACCGTAGAGATAAGCATCTGGTGAAGTAATATCAGATATTTGTTCTGGATTCCATTTGAAGTTATTTTCTTCTTTTTAATGCCATTTATCATGCTTTGGCATAATGAGGGCATAAATAAAAAAATATATACAAGTTACAGTGAGAAAAATTACCTACTTATCCGTTGTAAATTGAGTGAAGCTTCGAAAATATATAAACCTCAGAATCCTCAAAGTCACTACAAAGCAAGCCTCCACAAATTCTTATGATCCCTCATACGGACCTCAAATTTAAAACCCATTGTTAAAGCCAGAAGACACTTCAAACCCAGTCAGTCTCGTATAACTCTTTAGAGAACACAAGTAACACCCAAAGTAAAATAAAAATTTACACCTATTAGACGATGATGCTATTACACATGCTAAAATCCTTGATAGAAGCAAACTTCTGTCTCATAGAATGGCTGTTTCTTTTCTGTGCCTCATATGTAGCTACTGTAATGACATATATTTATGTACGTGATTTCTCCTCCGATGCCTACTAGTTCTGCTTGACTTACCGTACCTCACTTAAAAGAAATCTGTACTAAGCATTTCTCCCAGTCATTCGTCTCCAAGGCAATACTTTTTAGAATTTCCTCCCCACCTGCATCTTTCAACAGATATCGATCTGCGGCGGATATTCAAACTCATCTGCATCGATCTCACCATTATATGAAAGAACCTGCAAAAGTAATGAGCACTGGCCTCCCTCTGCCCCACCGATTGGCTTAGAGACAGAAACGACACCGACCTTTTATTTTTGACAGTTTATGGACATTTTAGTATTTTTTGGCTTTAATCAGCCGATCAGCGTTCATTTCTGTCATGGGTTTTAGTATGTGTAATCGTCTAATAAATGTGAATTTTATTTCAATCTAGGCGTACTTGTATTTTCAAAAGAGTTATTCGAGACTGACCAGGGTTTAAGTATTTTCTGGCTTATACATATTACATAGAAGCAAATATAGCAGTTTATATAAATTGACTATGTGGGTGTAAGTCTTTCAAACTTACCTTCTTATTGCAGATCATTGATATGTTAGCAATTCCTTCGCAGGGCCGCCCTCCATACTGAGCGCTATAAAAAAATAAAAGTATTTAAATTATTAAAAGAATACGAAATAAGCGCGGATTCTATTCTGTCTTCTATTTTAGGAACAAGGACAAAACTCAAAATGTTAGTTGTATTTACATGAAAGATTGATTCTTAACTCAGAAATTCGAATTAAGTCCTTAAACTATTAACTTTTTCTTGAGAATGTTACGAACTTTTAAAATGAGGTCATTATAAAATAATAAATCCAGTAACTAAGTGTACGTGTGATATAAAGCACACCCAGTTTCCGATTACAAATTTAGGGCTTGACCAATGTCATTGGTTGGTGAATCACTACGTCAAGATTATGTTTTCAACTCAGATTTTAAAATGTATTAAGAGTTACAAAATACTTACTTTGTAATGTCTGAAATACTGAACCACAGGATAAACGATTCTAGTCATCGACATCATGACAGAATCAGTAATTAACGGTGCATTTCTCAACTAAATCAGAGTAGACGCATATATAAAATACAAGCTACGCTGTAATTGGATATATAATTGAAACAACACAATAAGAACAATTTTATTAACCTCTATTGACAGTGGCATCAAAATTACATTCGTTAAAGCTATCTGGTAGGTGACATATAGTCGGGAAGGAGAGTCTGAAAAAATGCATTATTGCTTGGTAGTAGTAGTAGTGGTGGGCAGGTGCACCGTAGCTCATTCCACGTTCAGCTTGCATAAACCTCCACCAACCGATAAGATGTTTTGCTCGACTGTAAGTGATTTCAAAGTGATTGTAAATATTTCACTCAATGTACTAGATGAGCAAAGTAATTGTTAGGAACCAGATTTGTAATTAGAGTGACAGTTGAGCTGTCATACTATCAGCAATTCAACCCATAGTCGGGGCACGACTCCCACTAGGTTCAGTCCATCAAATATTAAGTAGGCACTATAGGGATTTTATTAGATTATAGTGTTGAGATCATATCTTAATGTAGTTTATACACACACACACATACACACTATCTGTCTGTCTGTCTGTCTCTCTGTCTGTCTGTCTGTCTCTCTGTCTGTCTGTCTGTCTCTCTCTCTCTCTCTCTCTCTCTCTTACACATTCACACCACATACACACATATTCTGCTTGTTTCACGTACGCATGCACACTTGCATTCGTGTATTTTTGTCTTTGTATGTAAGGTGCATTATTTTATTCAGCTCAATTCAGCTTTCAAATACAAATTACATGCTATAATACTTCCGTTACTTTGTGAAGAGCCAGTCTTCCACTTTAAGAAAGTAAGACTCTTAATAAGCAACTTGTTTTCATAGTATCCAGCTTGAAACAATGCAACAATTAGGAGAATTATTCGTATGTGTGTGTATGCACGCGTGTGTTTATCATACATTTGGAAATCAAAGATAAATGTAATATCATTTGATATGTTCAATTTTATAATTTCATAAATCCCAATTTGATTCATGGGCGGATCTTTTCTGTTTGGCGGCACCTGAAGAAATTTCAGAGTTTAGTGAAAATTTTAAAATTTGGTGTATTGATGTAAATTTCTATACTGAATCTCAGGAGATATTTAACTTTTTCCAGAAATTAAAAAGAAAAAGTTATGGAGGTCTAAAGTTTGATCATTTTTGCCCTGTCAGAAAACAGGATTTGGAAGCTATTATTTAGCGCGTGACTGCATAAGATGTCAACATTCTGAAAATAGCATGTATTTTAACATGAAACTCTAAATAAATCAAATTCTACTATACGCACGACATATAACCGCTTTTTTAATTTTTGGAATTGTCATAAAACTTTTGCGAATTTGTATTCTACATGTGGGAATTCATACGATCATGCAACCCCCTGCCCTACTAAAAAGCAAACCCTGGGGATTCGTGATTCAAGGCCTATTTAGCTGTTATTTTTAGCACATCTCACCACCAACGTACAAGCAACAGATGGACACAAGAACACAACGTCAACGCACGTGGTTTCACGTAGAATATATTTGTCAACCCATGTACTTTCTCGCAGACAAATAAGTTCTCACGTTTGGCTTGTTACTATGGAAATAGGCATGAATGTGTCGGTGGCTTACGATTGGCTAAAATTGCCCAAAATTTGAAAACTTCAAATGCTATTAACTTTTTATTTATTGATTAATGACGAAATGAATTTCATGTCAATGGTTAGCTTAAAACGCTACATCATTACACTAAATATGAAACCAATTGAAACACAAATTGAAGAAACTGAAAAGTGGCAACCAAACATACTCGACCGCAACAACGTCTGATACCGACTTAGAACTATCTAACTTGCTGTAAACGTCTTTTCTTTTTCGTTGGTAGTAACGAAAATACACATAGTTTGCTAAAATAAAAATAATTTTTGATTTAAAACATCAGCGGAATTTGTGTTCTTTTCATCGACATCAACTCAACCAAATCATCACACTGGTAACACACAAATATATCTTATCGTTATAGTACAGTTACAATATGAGGAACAAAGTGTAGAATTGAATTTGAGGCAATAGAATAACAGAGAATGCTAGATAAGGTTTCAAAGAACCATCAATGGGCTGGTTTATCGTCACTATCTCGAACTGGAGCTTATAACGTATAATAATATCATTTATGTCCATGTAAACCTATTAGTTTAGTTCTGAAGATAAACATGTATGAGAATTCAGCTTAATGACAGCACGTGATAAGGAATTAATCTATTTTAAGTCACGTTCAATTCTTGAAGTAGATGAATTCCTTATCACGTAACTCCAAGTTCCATAGACACAGTATAATATTTCAGTTAGGTACACAGTGATATAAAACGTGAGTGACAGGACGGTAACGGATATAACTGATTCTTCAAGCATAGTATTTGGAGTGACCTGTAAATATGAGCGTTGATCTCGAGAGACTTAGATTAATAGAACGAGAAAGAAGTGTTACAACACTATGTTGAAGGAAATGAGGAAAGTTATGTTAGGGCTTCTTCATTTTTAACATGGTGTTCTATTCGGTATAGATATAGGTGCATCATTAATGTGAAATTAAGACAATAGAAACTGCGATAGAAGCAATGAAATGAAGAATTGTGTTTGATATTTCACCACTTTAAGGAAATGTTTGTATCTATGAATGAAAATATGCTGTACTACTTAGTATATACGTGTACATATAAACATGCTTAGACATGAAAAATACAAACGTTTGGGATCTTTGTGGTTATCGTCACTGTCTACAATTTTGAAGTTCTGTTAGCATAAGCAAAGAAGCACCACGTGTTCCATTGCTGATTGCGAAGAACTCTGTTTCTATAGTAACCAAAGATGCTGCGCATGCGCACAAGGAGTGTAAACAAGGACTGTGTACGACACAAAGTTCTTCCAGGAACCACTATCTTTAGTGACCAGTGGCGAGCTTATAATCATATCTCAGAAATCGATGGCTATGATTTCAAACATAAAACTGAATCATAGCATTGAATTTATAAACTCAAAAGAAGGGACTCACTCAACAAATTGGGAGTACATGGGCGTCTTTAAAGAGTGAAAACAAAGGCCGATATGGGACACACCGTTCCATGGTTGACTTATATCTTTACAAATTTATGTGGAGAAGGAGATATGAGAAAGATAATTTACTTTATAATATCCTAGAGTGTATTGCAAAGTTTCGTTCTTGAATTTTTCAACTAAGAAATGTATGTTTTAAGCAATGTTTTGACTGTTATTTCTAGCAACTCCTGCTGGTTTGCTCGTAGCTTTTAAATATTTAATTTGCTCGCGACTCTTTTAATGTTTTTCACTGTTTACTTTGCACGTGTATATTTTAATGTTTTTCACTGTTATTGCTAGTGACTTTTGTCGGGTGACTCGTAGCTTTTAAATATTTAATTTGCTCGCGAATCCTTTAATGTTTTTCACTGTTTACTGTAGCTAATTTAATGTTCTGACATGCCAGTGAAACCACCCACCCCACCCCACCAACACCCACCCTCCTGCTTTCTCACTGCTATGACAGATAATGGAAGAGGCAAACGAACGCGTTGTTTTCTGATTGGCTGGAAATTCTGAAAATTATCTAACTTTGAACATCTGTAACAACTTCGGATTCAGCGTCAAAAGTTACATTTATATGATACATTAGAAACTTTTTAAAAGATTACTATACGCAATGACAGTAACCACTAAGATCCAGCGTGGAAATACAACGTTTATATTATGTATATGTACATAAGGCGGCGAGCTGGCAGAAACGTTAGCACGCCGGGTGAAATGCTTTACGGTATTTCGTCTGCGTTACGTTGTGAGTTTAAATTCCGCGGAGGTCGACTTTGCCTTTCATCCTTTCGGGGTCGATAAATTAAGTACCAGTTACGCACTGGGTCGATATAATCGACTTAATACCTATGTCTGTCCTTGTTTGTCCCCTCTGTATTTAGCTCCTTGTGGGTAATAAAGAAATAGGTATTTCGTGTGTCTTTACTTTCTGAGTTCAAATTCCGCTGAGGTCGACTTTACCTTTCATCCTTTCGGGGTCGATAAAGTACCAGTTACGCACTGGGGTCGATGTAATCGCCTTAATCCCTTTGTCTGTCCTCTCTGTGTTTAGCCCCTTGTGAGTACTAAAGAAATGGGTATTTCGTCTGCTGTCACGTTCTGAGTTCAAATTCCGCCGAGGTCGACTTTGCCTTTCATCCTTTAGGGGTGGATAAATTAAGTACCAGTTGCGCACTGGGGTAGATCTAATCGACTGGCCCACTCCCCCCAAATGTTAGGCCTTGTGCCTGGACTAGAAACGATTATGTATACGATGATACATATCTTCTATTAAAACTGTGAGTCCAACAAAATGCTTCTTCTCCGACTCACAGTTTTGATACATGTTCGCGCTCAGTACCAAACTTTATTACAAGTTATACCACCTTCTCCAGGGCGAATACAGAATTTACACACACACACACTGAATGAGCTTGTTATACACATCATCATTATTATGTATACGTGTTTATGAATCCCTACCCGCAATATACACGAACATCTCACCTATAGACACACCATACAGGTTTCCACGGCCACCTAACCACACATACGCATGTTATTTATTTTAAAATTCTGTGGCAATAACATTCTTTTAACAAGATATATTCTCAGCATATTAGTCATATTTTTTGAGACGTTTCGTTAAGAGAATATGAACAGAAAAACTTTCACGCGAGATAACAATAAGTTTGAGGAAGTGAGTTCTTCATAACTGTTACCAACATAATAGAGTTAAGGATGTAATCTAGGGCCTAACAATGCACTGCAGTCGTTCAATGATGTGTGAAAGTTTGGGTAGTGTGTGTGTGCGTGTGTGTGTATGTGTGCGCGCGTGTGTGTGTGCGTGCATGCGTGTGTAATGCATTCTATAGATAATAATGAGGATAATAATGAGGATGATGATGATGATCATCATCATCATCATTTCAAATTTTGGCACAAGACCTCTAATTTCGAGGGAGTGAATAAGTCAATTACTTATTTTTATTGACCTCAGTGGAATTTGAATCCAGATCGTAAAGACGGACAAAATGCTGCTAAACGTTTTCTCCGGCCTGCTAAAGGTTCTGCCAGATCACCGCCGTTTAATAATCCTTTCTACTAAAGGCACAAAGCCTGAAATTTTGGGGGAGGGGGCTAGTCGATTATATCGACCCAAGTACGTAACTTATTTCATCGACCCCGAAAGGATGAAAGACAAAGTCGACCTTGGCGGAATTTGAACTCAACGTAAAGACGGACGAAATGCCGCTAAGTATTTCTCCCGGGGTGCTAAAGGTTCTGCCAGATCGCTGCTTTTAATAAGAATGACAGAATTTAGATAGAAACAGAAGCACTTTTATGCGCAGCACAAAAAAAAACAAGCATTCAGAGCAAACTATGTGAAGTACAGAATTGATAAGAGAACTGAGACTAACAAATGCAGAATGTGTGGTGAGAGGAGTGGAACATGGTGACACATTGTTAGTGAATGCCCTAAATTGGCACAGTGTGACTACAAATGACGATATAACAATGTGGCAAGATCGATATATTGGGAACTTTGTGGAAATTATGACCTAGAAAGATCAAAGGTGTGCTATGACCAAATCCCAGAAGGAGTTACTGAGAATGAAGACTGCAAAACCCTGTGAGATGCAATGATTCAGTGTAACAATCAAATTAGACACTAGAAACCTGACGGCGAGCTGGCAGAAACGTTAGCACGCCGGGCGAAATGCTTAGCGGTATTTGGTGTGCCAGTACGTTCTCACTTCAAATTCCATGGGTCAGGGCTTTGTCAACATCTGTATTATTCACTTGGGTATTTGCCATTGAGAGGTTTTTCTTGCCATTTATCATTCAGAATATCTAAGGCAGCAGTTTTAGCACGGGTTTTCATGCGCTTAGCTTTTTCTGTGCTTGTTTCTTGTGTGTCTAATTCCGAAATTTGTTGTATTCGGAATTCACTTAGATATTCCTTTGACTGTTTTGTTACTGAGTATGATGCTTTCTTGTTTTCATGTTTTGAGACAAGTTTTAACATCCAGTCCTCAGAGTTTTTCAGGTAGGTGTCTAGGCCAATTGTAGCAATCTTCATTGATATTGCCAGTTGTAAAAGTCCACGGCCTCCCTCTTTTCTTGGCAGATAAAGTCGTTCTATATCTGCCTTAGGGTGGTGCATTCTATGCATTGTCAACAGCTTTCGTATTTTTCTGTCAAGGTTACATATTTCAGTAATTGGCCAGTTAACGATATTGAAACTAAGTCACGACTTGTATGGCTAAAGCATTTATCGCTTCGATCCTATTATTATTATTATTATTATTATTATTATTATTATTATTATTATTATTATCATTATTATTATTGTTATTATTATTATTATATTATTATTATTATTATTATTATTATTATTGTTGTTGTTGTTGTTGTTGTTGTTGTTGTTGTTGTTGTTGTTGTTGTTGTTATTATTATTATTATTATTATTAGTAATATTATTATTGTTATTATTATTATTATTATTGTTGTTATTATTATTATTATTATTGTTATTGTTGTTGTTATTATTATTATTATTATTATTATTATTATTATTACTATTATTATTATTATTATTATTATTATTATTATTATTATTATTATCATTAATTTTATTATTCAGTAGTCTTATTCTTATCACGTGCTTTCACTACACTACCGAGCGCAGCTCTGTATGCCTTGGGTATGTGCTGTGGTTTGTTGTGATGCTCTTATTGAAAAGTGTTTCACGTAGGATGTGTGCGGTGCCTAGTAGTGCCAGTTTGTTATATACACTTATTAGTCCTGGTGTTAGTCCTGAATATTTTTTTTATCATACCTAATGCGCCTACTATGATAGGAATTGTTTCTGTTTTTAGACTCCACGTTCGAGTTACGTCTATTTCCACATCTTTGTACTTTGAAAGTTTCTCCGTTTCTTTTAGAGAAATATTGTCATCTGATGGTATTGATAGATCGATTAGAAAGATTCTTTTCCTTTTTTTATTCTATTATTATTATTATTATTATTATTATTATTATTATTATTATTATTATTATTATTTTTCTGAGATTTAATAATGCTTACAGACAGTTTTTCGAAATCAGTGGCAGAAGTCACTAGAAAAACTCTTATATATTTGCAAACAGGCCTTTTCTTTCATCGTGATCCGGTGATTACCGCCCGTTGATAAGAGGCAATAACCTCGAAACCGCGGTCCGGTGCGTATCACTTAGGCTTACGAGAAAGGGATGGCCTCCCTTTGCAAGTACCATAAGGGCACAGATAGTGTGACTAAAGCCAGCTGGAGACGATGATCTCCTGGGGCTAAAAAACTACAGTAACACCCCCCCCCCCTTTGTGGTTAGCCATATTGAGATGGCTATTATACTTTACATTGTCGAGCGATTACTGTTTGCATCTCGTTCTGAGATTTAATATTATTATTATTATTATTATTATTATTATTATTATTATTATTATTATTATTATTATTATTATTATCATCATCATCATCAAGGCAGCGGGCTGACAGAATCGTTAGCACGCTCGCCGGACGAAATGCTTAGCGGTATTTTGTCTGCCGCTACGTTCTGAGTTCAAATTCTGCCGAGGTCGACTGTGCCTTTCGTTCTTTCGGGGTCGATTAAATAGTACTAGTTACGCACTGGGGTCGATATAATCGACTTAATCCGTTTGTCTGTCCTTGTTTGCCCTCTCTGTGTTTAGCCCCTTATGGGTACTAAAGAAATAGAAATAGGTATTTCGCTCGTCGCTACGTTCTGAGTTCAAATTCCACCGTGGTCGACTTTGCCTTTCATCCTTTTCGGGGCTCGATAAATTAAGTGCCAGTTGCGTACTGGGGTTGATGTAAACGACTAGTCCTCTCCCCCAAATTTTCAGGCCTTGTGCCTATTGTAGAAAGGATTATAAATGCGGGGAGCTGGTAGAATCGTTAGCAAGTCAGGCGAAATGCTTAGCGGTATTTCGTGCGTCTTTACGTTCTGAGTTCAAATTCCGCCGCGGTCGACTTTGCCTTTCATCTTTTCGGGGTCGATGAATTAAGTAACTGTTGCGTACTGGGGTCGATCTAATCGACTGGCCTCCTCCCCCAAAATTTCGGGCTTTGTACCAAGAGTAGAAAAGTATTTCGTCTGTCGCTAGTTCTGAGTTCAAATTCCGCAGAGATCAACTTTGCCTTTCATCCTATCTGGGTCTATAAATTAAGTACCAGTTGAGTATTGGAGTCGATGTGATCGACTGTCCCCCTCCCCACAAAAACCAGGCCATGTGCCTATAGTGGAAAGGATTATTATCATTATTATTAAAGACTGCGGGTTGGCAGAATCATTAGCGCTCTGGTCAAAATGTTTTGGGACATTTCGCCAGTTGCTACTTTCTTAGTTCAAGTTCTTTTCGGGGTCGATGTAATCAACTCATCCTCACCTCCCCTAAGCTGCCCTTATGGCAAAAATTTGAAATAATAATAATAATTATTATTGCTATTAAAGCAGCGAGCTGGCACAATCGTTAACACGCCGGGCAAAATGTTTAGCTGCTTTTTGTTCATCCTTACGTTCTGAGTTTAGAAGCCGCCGAGGTTGACTTCGCCTTTCATCAGTTCTGGATTGATATAATAAGTACTAGTTGAATACAGTACAAAGTATAAGCTGAAGAATTTTGGGGTAGAATTAGTTGATGTAATCAACCCGTTACTTGTACTATTTTCTAACGAATCAAGAAGACAAACAACATTGATTTCATAGCCTCCCTTAATATATGTCATAGTGTGCCAATGTATTGTAATTGCTATGTTTGGTTGTTATTAGTTCTTAATATTGCTTTTGTTATCATTATTGTTTTGATAATGTTAGTATAGAAAACATGTATATCAAATTCTTAAAAAAAAACTCACAAAGGTTTATTGCACTGACGTTCACGATACGTTACACCGCCACCACAGCTCCTGGAACACTTTGTCCACTCCGTCCACTTAGACCAGGCACCATTAATCGGTTTAGGGCCATTTTTGCCAAATTTAACACAGCTACCACCACGACACCACTACAAAATAAACATTATGATACAAAAAAGAAAAAGAAAGAAAAAATATACCATTGTTTTCTTTAACTTGTACTCCAACGCATATAAGTAATGTATCCATTACCACGCAGTTTGCTAATCTATTCATTAGCATACAGTTCTCTAACTTACACACATATCACACCTCTAAACAAAACATACAAACTGTACATACCACGCACTGCCAACAATTGGAAACTGAAAGGAATTCGACTCATTTGGTTCGCCAGAAACTAACATCTATCAAACAATGAAATCTAATTAATTCCTGCATAAAAATATGATAGGTTTTGCTGCTTTTCAGTCGATCCATCGAATGTCAAGTATTCTGGTTACATTGTTTCTAGCACATTGATCAACTTCTCTATTTTCTTTTTTAATTTTTCTATCAACAATGTTTCAACCGCACTCGTTGTCTCTATTTTACATACTATGTTTTCTCTGTTATTTTAATCTATTTTTGTCTGTTCCCACAGAAAATCCGTTTTCTATTCGTAATACTGCAATAAAACAATTAAATTTTAATATCCAAGTTATTAAAACTGATCCATTTCTTATGTTGCTTCAATTTGCATCATCGTAATAGGGCTTCATAAATTCTGATCTGGCTCGTGTTTCTCAGCTTTATCTCATAATGTCTACACTCACTATTAAATTCATTTTTAGCGCTGTCATAAAGGTAGGAGCAAAATATCCACACTCCACGATTATTACCAATGACAAACTCATCACTATGCTTTGTGTATTTCGGTCGAAAATCTTATGATTAAAAAATTTGACCGTCAATATCTCAGGAAATTTTGTTCAAAACCTAGCTTGCAATACATTCTAAATTCAACCAATTAAATTTAATCATCGAATTGATATTGGTTTCAAATTTTTGCCCAACGCTAGCAATTTTGGGGGATATCGACACCAATCCTCAGCTGGTACTTATTTTATATACTCCAAAAGGATGAAAGACAAAGTCAATCGCGGCAGAACGTAAAGACAAACGAAATGCTGAGAAGCCTTTTGCCCGGTGTTCTAACCAGTTCTGCCAGTTCGCTGTCCTAATTATCGCGTTAATATTAAAAAAAAGAAAGGCGGCGAGCCGGCAGAATCGTTAGCACGCCGGACGAAATTCTTGCCGGAATTTCGTCTGCCGTTACGTTCTGAGTTCAAATTCTGTCGAGGTTGGATTTGCCTTTCACCCTTTCGGGGTCGATTAAATAAGTACCAGTTACGCCCTGGGGTCAATATTATCGACTTAATCCTCTTGTCCGTCCTTGTTTGTCCCCTCTATGTTTAACACCCCCGTGGGCAATAAAGAAATAAATATTTTAAAAAAGAAATGAAGATATTACTATATAAACACAAGAGAGATAAAATATAACAAATATTATCCCTTGTGTTTTGTTACTTAAATCAGCTTAGTTTAATAAGTGAATATTTTTCTAGAATGACCTAAAAACAATAATTTGCAAAACAATTGTGTATAAATGATGCACTTAACTGGGAAAAATTACATCATCCGTTAACTAGAGACGTCATTTAGTACATCAGAACCTAAATCAAAAGATGTAATGCTATGGATGTATAATACATGCTAAATGTTGCTCAAATAAACAGTGAAGATGCCTTCTTTGGTTGGGAATATAACGATAACAATGTTACAATAAATAAAACCAAAGAACAAATTAAAACAAATATACACCCGCCCGGACCATGTATCATAACAATGCTTCCCTCTGCTATGGACACTAGATAGCCATACATACATTCATACATACATACATATGTGCCTACCTACCATACCATGTCCACAGGAAGTGCCCTCAGCTGCCGGTAGGAATTTCGTTTCACATCTCTCATTTCCAAGGTAACACCATAAGGATTTACAAGAATCCTGAAATAAACGAATGTAAAATTATACACATGACTGAATAGATACGTTGCTGTGCATACACGCGTGTGAGTATTTCTTTCCTTCAGCCTACTGCTTGCCCATCGCTAAGCGGGTGCATTGGACGGCACTCCTCCCACCCTCACTGTTCCATGGTGCTCCCTCAAATTTAGAAAATACAGCTTACAAAATAGTGCCCACCCATACCAAAATGTGGTGACAGGTCTGGCCTACTGGTCGATCTGTCTGTCTACCTTCCTGTCTGTTTCTCTCTCTTCCTCTATTTCTCTATCTATCTATCTATCTATCTATCTATCTATCTATCTATCTATCTATCTATCTATCTATCTATCTATCTATCTCTATCTATCTATCTATCATCTATCTATCTATCTATCTATCTATCTATCTATCTATCTATCTATCTATTTATCTATCTCAATCAATCTATCAATCAACCTTCGATGTGGTTGGACAACCAATCCCAAGTAGTCGGAATTCACAATGCACGTTGTACTATTCATCCTTTCGATCGCTCAATACGAAACATGGCACGCGAGACCGTTCTGATGATTTTCTTGCGTCACCTCGCAAGATAAACGTATTTAAAGGACAGGAGCAACGTGAAATGAAGTGCTTTGCTCAAGAACGCAACGCACTGCTGGTCTGGGAATGGAAATCACGACCTTGCGATTGTGAGTGTATCACTCTCACTACTCCGCCACGCGCCTTCACACAATCTATCTGTCTGTCTGTCTGTATTTATGTATGTCTGTCAGTCGGTCTGTCTATATGTCTGTCTGTAAGAATGCATGCATGTATGTATATATATATGTTTTTTTCTATCGTCATCGTCTATCGACATGTCTTGTAAACAGAGATATATTTATGTATGGTGAAATGAATACAGTTGTTAATAAATAATACACACCAGCTAAATTGTTTGAGTGTCTAGCATATCACAATATCTTAGGAAACTTTTCTAATTACCATAAGTTGACGATATAAATAACTGTCCAAAACATACAAACAGAATGTCTTGTTAACAGTCACACCTAACAGAATATAATCCCCGAAGGAAAACTTTTGGGTAAAGACAAGCATTTGAGAAGTAAGATGATCTTTGACTCTCTTTCACTCGGTAATTTGTTCTGGTTGTCTTGATAACATTTTGCTTATGGAGTTAGCATGCTGCAAGGAGCATTCTAAATTTATACACTGTTTTATGATGTGGCTATTTATTGCCACTCGCAGACTGAAACCTGCTGGAAGTAAGGCCGTGCCCATGACCCTTTTCGAGGTGTCCGTAATTGGTGACAAAAAGCTAGAAAATATTATCATTCTGGAAACGTGTCCCGAACGCATACAACACACAGGATTTCATTAAAGGCAATTATTAGTTATAAGGAGGAGTTAAACTTGGTGACGTATTATGTCTACAACGAAACTGGCATTCACAAATATTCCGCCAACCAAATTTCACTCACAAGGCTTTGGTTGGTCCGATGCTATCGTAGAAGACGAAGTTCTGCCCATTGGAAGCTAGCCTGAAAACATGTAGTTTCGAAACAAACGCCTAAACTACGAAACGAAGGAAATAATGATGAAAAAACTTTAGAAAATGTAGATGTATTTTGGTTGACGTAGTAAAATAGTATTATTTATAAATTAACTAAATTATACTTATTTCTTGTGTGCCAATGGTGGTAGGATTTATTATTCCTTTTACTTTGAGATCGCCATTTCCAAAATATTTTGTTGATTTAACACTCCAAGTTAATAAAATCTTTCTCGAATAAAAAATAACACTAGTGTTTCAATCATGTTTGTCTAGAATTGAATGATTGTCAGAGTAAATTATTCCGAAACGAATTTGATGAATAACTTACTCGGAAAACAATTAGCGGATTTTGAACTTGATCCCATAAGCCAGTAAGAGAATTTTTGCTTCTGTATTTTACTGAACATTGAATCCCATGCCTGAAATTGAATCCCATGATCCATGGTTGCAGGCTTTATCATACGTAATTTCAACTTGTAGTTTTTGTAATCTTACTCGATGAGCCGGGCCAATAAAGGTCAAATGTATTGTTTTGGGTCACAATGTAATGTCTCCTCCAATCAGTTACAAACAATGAATAATTCGGCTCATAGTTTATATCTAATGGCAGTTAAGGACTTCACTATTAAGTCGCAGACAATTTCGGATGTGATTCATTATTTCAACAAAAAATTTTAAGTGGACGTCAGCATTTTCAGAAACGAGAAAAAGATAACGGAAGTTAAGAATCGCTTTAGTGGGCTATTTTTGTCGAAAACACTTTAATAGAAATCCAGGCTTCTGGTGTCTGTTTTATTATTTATCACAAGATGCAAGTTTTTTTTCGGCAAGTTTTCCTAGATGTTTCTTTCATCTGAAATCGCCCACAATAAATCTGAGAGGAAGAGTTGTGACTGTCAGTCTAATGTGAATTTTTGTTCACACAATTGCACTCATGTTTTTCTCTAATCAAGTTGTGATATGATGCCTTTCCAATCAGTATTAGTAACGTGTGCAAAACAACTTCACTAAATATAGTTAAACCAGTGAGCTTATGGAGCCATCAAAGCAGTGGAAAATTACTTTGCGGTATTTGTTCCAGCTTTTAACATCCTGATTTCAAATGCTGCTAAGTTCAGCTTTGCCTTTCATCTTTTCGGGATCGATAAAATAAAGTAGTAGCCAAAAACTGGAGTCAATGATAACGACTAATCCCTTCATCTCAAACTGCTGACCTTGTACCTATATCAGGAATGATCATTTTATTAAACAATATTGTTGTTGTCGTTCGGGTTGAACAGTAAAAGTCTGCCTTTATTTCGGTTCATTTTTCACATAAATGTTTCGAAATTTGTGAATGTCTACCTTATTACCTTGAGTAGAGAAAAGGTTTGTTTTTGCACGTTTAAAAAAGTTAAACCTACTTTTAACAACTTGTTATTTACAATATTTACACGTGTTGCAAGATGGCCACTTCAGAAGTAGCTGGAAGTGCTATTGGCCACATTGATGGTAGAATAAACATAAACGATTATTTCAAACGTCGTATTTGAAACGTCGAAATAAATAAATAAATAAAAAAACACGAGCAGAGCCACAACCTCAGACTTTTACGCTTGTACAAAAGAAACGAAAAGTCCTGTATTGCCAAGATTAATTCTAATGAAAAAGTTAAAGCAGTACGAGCAAATGTACTACCACTATACTAACGCTGAGGAACAAAAGGAGAACATTTATTTGAATTAGCTCAAATAAAATTAAGGAGCAAAGGAGGAGGTTTGTTACGTAAGACAATGTTTCCTTTTCCAATGAATTTATTCAACAAAGGGTGAGAAGGAATGAAACATTTTCTAAAAACAGAGGGAACTTCCATTTATCGCTGAAGCTGGAACTGGAAGATGTCCTGACCGAGGTTTGGCGGTACATATGCTCTACTGACCAAGACAGGTCATGCTGAAGGTTGTGCTATGTCTTTAAGAGAAGTAGACAAAGTATAGTGTCATATACTTCTCCACTAACATAATCAAAGTACAAGGTGGTCAGACACGTGATTGTCCCAATATTGTTGTGTGAGTTGCCTTGACTTCTGAATGTCTGTATTTATTCTTTGTGAAAGGTGTTTTTAACTTGTCCTAATAAAATAAATAATGACGAGACGAATATTTTAAGGAAATGACATTACAACATCAAGGAGAATCCGAAGAAAAATATAGTCCCGTGGGAACTATAGGAAATATTTTCTCACAGAACAACAGCTATCAACCCACACTACACCAGATGAAAAGAGAAATCATATTTGGAAATACAAATAAAATAAAAGAAAATATAAGTGCAGATTTTATGTTCATTGCCTTATTAGAAATATATTTCTATAGACCATGTCAATAAGAACATACAGAAGAAGCATAGAATATTACAGAATGACTGAACCCTATCTTTAAATGAATAGAACAAAATATCAGGTTTCGTACAAAGAAAGCACAATGTAAAGTTATTAGTTATGTATGTGAAAGAATGGATAAGCGAATTGGTTCAATATTCCTATCGTGCGTCCCTTGAGGTGAATAGCAGAAAAAGAAGGAAAAAGATATGAGGAAGTTAAAAAGAAAAAGAAGATAGGGTGTTGGACAAGTGATCGAGCTGTCAGTAGTTCGTATTCTGTCAATGTTCGTGGTAGCGGGGACACTTAATATTGGTTTCAAATTTTAGCACAAGACCACCAATTTCGGGGTGGTGATTAGACAATTATATTGGCCCTAGTGTTTAACTGGTACTTATTTTATCGATCCTAAAAGGATGAAAGGCGAAGTCGACTCCGCCGGCACTTGAACTTGGAATGTAAAGTCAGAAGAAATGCCGCTTTGTCTGGCGCGGAAACGATTCTTAGGGACTCTTAATATTAAATATTCAAGTATACTCAGATATAAATGATGCTACAGAGCTGATGTTTACTCCTGTAAGTAATAGCTACCCTGTAAAATTTGGTTTCAACATACAGACCTTTGTAAATCCAAGTGCCGAGTTCAAATCCATGTCTCATATCGAAAGAGAGAGAGAGAGAGATGGGGGGAGCAGAACGAGAGGGAGCGAGAGAGAGAGAGAGAGAGAGAGAGAGAGAGAGAGAGAGAGAGAGAGAGAGAGAGAGAGAGAGAGAGAGAGAGAGAGAATAATTTCTTTGCAGAAAGTAGCAAGAGAGAAGGGATTGTTTTGGTTAAATGTCAAGGCAACTGAAATATTTTCTAGTCTGAAAATTCGGTATTCAACTATCAGTGAAAGTATTCCATTCTACTTGAGAATATTTCAATTTCTTCTTCCACCATTTCTTATCCCTGGTTTTTATCAACGATTTCATTAAATAGACTTAACACCTTCGTCATCTACTTTAAATACTTTAGCATAATTTCAAACACGTCATTGTATGTTGTGGGATCTGGAAGGACAATCCCGTTCTAGCAACCATACGTTTATGTAGTCAAACAGTTGGAGTGTAGTAAATAAAGGCATAAAGTCTAAATATTTTGAGGTGAAATATATAACCGATTAAATGATTTAAATGGTTCTTATTTTATCGACCTTGGTTGGAGGAAATGCAAAGTCAATCTCTGAGAGATTAGAATTTTAAAAACAAAAGGATATAACTAAATAGCACAAGTCGCTAAATCAGATGCTCTGCCTACTCTGGCATTCAGAGCTCTAATATAAAGGATTACTTTATTGAATAATAACAGTATACGACAGACATCGTCTTTACTATGTTCAACAATTCGAATTATAAATACACAAGCACACCCAGACACACGTAGTTTACTTACAATTATATATATATAAGCACACAGATACAAACTCACATATATATATTTGCTGCTAAACATTTAACGATTCACATCATTGTTACTTGGAGTTTCATACATGAGGCAAATGCTTGAAAAGAAAATACCGTCTGATCAAAAACACATTCCACGTGTGTGTGTATGCGTGTGTGTGTGGGGGGATGTTCTGAAACTCCAAATTATAAAATGATTCATTAACTGTTTCCAATAAACACAAGCGCATGGAGTTAATGCATTTTTCTTTCATTTATACTCATAAACGTCTATGTTGCTGTTGTCATTGTTGCTGCTGCTGCTGCTACTACTACTACTACTACTACTACTACTACTACTACTACTACTACTACTACTACTACTACTACTATAAAGGCAACGAGCTCGCAGAATCGTTAGCACGCCGGACAAAATGGCTAGCGGCATTTCTTCCGTCTTTACATGCCAAATTTAAATTCCGCCGAGATCGACAATAGCTTTAATCCTTTTAAGGTTGATGAGATGAGGACCAGTTGAGCACTGAGGTCGAGGTAATCGACGAGCACCCTCACCCACAAATGTCAGGCCTTGTGCCTATAAAAGAAAGGATTGTTGTTGTTGTTGAAAAGCCAGTGGGCTGGTAGAATCGTTAAGGCGTTGGACAAAATGCTTAGCTACGTTTCTTCCAGCTCTGATACGGTTTAATATGTCAGCACTGTCCGCATTTAACAGCATTTCGTTTTGTTCTTGTTGACATACTGCATTCAATTATCGACCAATTGATGTCGAAATTGTCAAGAAAATTTCCTTTCAGATGCCATGCATAACTAGATAATACTGTTATGTGTCCTTTTTTTCTTCTTATCTGGAGATGGACTTAAGTTTCAGATAGTTGTTTGTAAACCTTACTGCAATCGCATTAACCTAAGACTTTTCTGTTTGTGGGCGGCTTATCAATTATATGTGCACGCGTGTGTTTGTGTGCGAATGAGTGTGTTTCATGTGTGTTCATTGAGATAACAAAGCATCAAAGACAGATGAATTCCTTACTTTGTCAAAATCAAATATACAAAATCGTGCCTTGTCACCAAACTGCCACTTGCACTGAATGTCTGCATCATATAATTCTCCAGGTAATTTGGTAGGGAACTCAATTTCAGTCACAAATTTGGGTACATCGTTTAGACAAGCTGACTGAGGAGTACTGCAATAGAAAAAAAAATACAATTCTCAAAATGACGTCAAAATGAAATATACTGAGTAGCATGATTAAAATAGCTATCAGTGCATAGATATACATAGATATGCGTGTGTTTGTGGGATTTTGGACTTATACATTCAGGAAGACATACTGCTTAAACTGAAAGATATTTTGGAAGACATATGGATTAGTTTAAGATCAATAATAATTTTGCCTACCGATAGTAATGTTCCTGTCAGTCATGCCAATCAGGAAATGTCGAGATATTTTAGGTCCGTATCAAATGATAGTTCGCTGTCATACATAATTTCCTCTGTCACCCAAGTAGACACTTTATCACACCAAAGTACAGAGGAAAATATTTTAGTGGAACATTCTACACATTAATATGATAGGGCCTCACTCATATTATAAAATGAGTTAAAAAATGTTGATCGACTGATATTACCCATGCAATTAGTAGCTATGAACTACCTTTATGAGATATTAAAAACTTAAAAGCATAAAATTTTAACGTAATAAACATTTTAAAATGAATTTATTTGTACTAAATTCATATACAGTCTCAATTAATCAACAAAGCAAGGACAGCATTGTCCAATCTAATGCTACTTTTAAAACCTGGCTCTATGATGAGACTATTCGTTCTATGTGCTATGTATACTGAAAATACTTTTTGCTGTTACTTTTCATCGCCTACTTAGTCTACTTTACCGTGGACAATTATATATCTTTTGCACTAAAGTCTATGCTACACTATTAACTTAATGCACCACTAATGGCTTTTAATGGCTTGTGGCGCCAGGCATATTCTAATAGAACTGATCTCATCAAATTGGTAAAAGATCAAACGACAATATATATCGGTCACAAGATGAAGTGTTCAGCACGCTATTCTATAAAACATTTCGCTCACCTCTATTGACTTTCACGTTGTCTTTGCACGCTGTTTCTGTGTCCATAGAAAAGGTTTTAGAGCGCATTTTTAAAATTCTTGTCATACCAACTCATCCATTTTGATCTTATTGTTCTCCCAAAATTTTTCAGTTTCGTTTCAAATATGGATTTAGTTTTATATTGTTAATATAAAAACTAACAGTTCTATATTATCTTAGTAAAAATAAAAATGTTGATGAAAGTTAAAATAAATTAGAAAGAATAGATTAGATAATGAAATGGGTGGAACAGAATTCTTAAAATTCCCAGCCATATTAAAATAGATATTGATTAAGGACAAACAAAGATAAAGTCTTAAAATATATTCTCCTTAAATAGCCGAACCGCGTGCACGCAGAATGTAATTTATTATATATGCGTATTTGCATAAAATTATAGATAGCAGGAGTAATACACATGCACACACACACGCGCACACACACACACACACACACACACACATAAATAGAAATATAAACACATATACATACATACACACATACACGTGTATATGTTTATAGCTATATGTGTGTGTACACACACACGCGCGCGCACACACACGTGTGTGTGTGTGTATGTTCGTACAGAGACTGATACTCAGAGCTATTTATGCAAGCACATACATGCACATATACGGACTCTTATGAATCATGCAGTGTTATTTTAAGTCAGCGTACGATAAATCTCATGTTTTTATAAACAAGAGAATTTATATAACGTGTGGGTTTTGAAGAGGGTGGAGTAGCTGAATCGGTGAATCTGTAGACAGAATATTTTGTCCCTTGTGGTTGGTACATCTCCTTAATTTCCGAGTTCAAATTTCGTTGATGCCACTTTTGTCTTTCACCCGAATGGAATACCCAATAGTCAAGGAGTGAGTGGTCGGAGCAATTAAACTGGCTACACTATTTCTACAAAATGTCGGAATTAGACACCCTATTATTCCATTATGTTTTCATCACGTTTAAATGAGATTTTTGTTTTAAATTTGCATGACTAATATTTTTATCATTTACGTAAATGTTATGTTTTGGTCGATGCTGAACTGAACCAGACGAAATACAAAGCCATAACTTGTCTGTTGTATAGCATTTTCATATTAAAATGATCATTGTATTAAATTTTTGTTTGTTTAAGTATTTGTATGGGATCTCACTGTACACGGTAAAACTGTTTTCTTTTTTTGTTTTTTTTACCGAAAAGCAAACAGTTTGTTCGTCGAAAGTATATACAAAGTCAATGGCCTGTTTAGGTTCAGGTACTTCTGGCTAATGAAGCACATTTCGAAACACCTATTTTCCAGAATCCTTTGCGCCAATAAGCCAAATGTGTTATGACTACATTGTCGTCGTAAAAGGAAGTAGTTGTTGTTCTATGACGTATTTAACAGCGACTAATATATCTTACATCCGAACTTGCCTAGACGCATTAAAAATAAATATTTGTTTCATCTCCTTAAGGTATTCTAAAGACTAATGGATGACTAATTAGTTTCTCTGGGTTGGTTACAAAGTCATAAAATTTTAAGATAGGCGAATGCTTCAGTTATACTTTTGACATATCTTTGATAATCACATGAGACTTGGTGTCTAGTAGTGCAAATAAGTATTTACATCATTATTTAGAAAGGACATTTGCGAAATCAGTATAGTGTAAATGGTAGCATGGCAAGCAAGCATTGTATGAGGGTTGAGTTTCGTCTGTGAGTTCGTTACAAATACATAATAGTTACATTAGAAACTTGGCTGTTACCTTATAACTAACATCATTTGCAGTTAGATTTCATTTATATATCTTATCAAGATGCGTTATTTTGGTATATTAAATATAAGAGAAAATATTTAGAATAACATTGCGAAGTGGCTGACAAATTCCAAATGGGCCACGTGAAATTGGCTTTGCAGTAAGTTCAGTATTTTAGATGGATATTTGTATCGCAATTTAGCAGAACAAAGCTGCAAACTCAAGCACGGGTGTTATTAAACAGAGACACACAGTTCTTAAGTGCATAGCGTTTATACATCATTCTTATCATACCTCTGTAAGGAGGAAATTTATAGATATGTTTACAAGCGCTTAAGTACACCCACTCATACATACACACATATGTACACCCTCCCAGCATTTTGCATTGTCCCAGCAAATTTAGCTATCAGAAACAATCACATCAATCTAGTTCAGCTTCACACCAGTCTGCCAGTTTTTCTCAGTCTGCCTTGCTCTTGGATGCAAGCTTTAGCTCTCACTATAGGCTACGAATGCCGGTGGCATTCATAAACCTACTGCTATAGTAAACTAATGCACACATCAATAATCTGTTAACTAATGTACTTGAGAGAGTATTTCCATCATACTCCACCTCCACCACCTCCTCCTCTTCTTCTTTTTCTTCTTCTTTTTCTTCTTCTTTTTCTTCTTCTTCTCCTCTTCTTCTTCTCCTCTTCTTCCTTCTCCGTTTCTTCCTCCTCCTTCTTTTTCTTCTTTTTCTTTGTTTTTCGTGTTTATTTTTCTTTTTCTTCTTCTTTTTCTTCTCTTCTTCTTCTTCTTCTTCTTCTTCTTCTTCTTCTTCTTCTTATTATTATTATTATTATTATTATTATTATTATTATTATCATTATTATTATTTTCTCATTCCGTACTTAATTTATCGATCTCAAAAGGACGAAAAGCAAAGTCGGACTCGACGGCATTTCAACTCAGAACGTCAGGAGCTAGAGTTGAAATATATACAGACATGCATCTTTTTATCTTGTACTTGTTTTTGTCATTGGACTGCAGCCATGATGGGGCACTGATTTGAAGGATTTTAATCGAACAAATCAAGCTCTTGACTTATTTTTTATTCTGGTACTTATTTTACAATTGGGACGTAAACACACCAACACCGGTTATCAAAATGTGGGATAGGGACAAAGGCATAATGATACACAAAAACACTTACACACACGCGCGCGCACACACATTCACAGTTTCACTAACATGGTGCTGGTTGACCCGGGGATATAGTAATAGACACCTGCTGAAGATGCCACGCATTAAGACTGAATCTGAAATCACTTGGTTTCAAAGCTAACTGCTTAATCACACAGCCAGACCTGCGCCTTCATATGTATAGATAAACATTACCGACTACATATATTTAACGCAGACGTGTTGCGTATTTGCCGGTAAGATGCAATTCGGTGTGGTGGAGATGTGTGAAAACTATGTGCTGGTATTCTTATGTATGCATTGTCCAGGCATACCAGCACATATTTTTCGCACTATACACATATAAATCGTGGACTGGCGATATGATTCATCTCCGATTCGGTTAGGGAACGTGATATTGATAAGCCACAAAAATAGCGAAACATCGATGTCCATCACTCCTGAATGGGATCTGGGTAAGTTATCTCACCTGTCCTAAACTCTCTGGTTTCTTAGCATCCGGTACTTTGAGAGTAATCTCCACCACGCTATACCACAGCCTACCAGCAAATACACACAGCATGTACGTTAAGTATAACGTTTATTACATTACTGTTGCTTCTATTTCATATTTGGATACATACACACACACACACACATATATATATTTATATATATACACACATACACATAAATATATATATATATATATGTAAATGTGTGTATATATATATATTACAAACACACACGCACACACGTGTGAGCGTGTCTCTGTGTTGACACAGACATGTAGAATATTATTCTTTCTTTTCCTTCCACCTCTCTTACGCATTCGGTTATTTTGCACTACCGACCAACATGAAAACCGCTCGAGTGGGTCAACGAATAAATGAATGAAAAAAATAAGGAATGAATTAATTACCAAAGTAATTAATCGGTCAGTTACTTAAGTCATTAATTAATGCTCATTAAGAATTATATACTCATAAAGTAATGCATTCAATAAGATTAAAAGAAAGCATATGGAAAACATGTAAAGTATGGGCAATTGGACAATTGTACATGCGTACGAATATGTATAAGTTTTATTTTTGTAGCTTTAATGCAACCGTTTTTGTTTACATATTCCACTTTTTCTCCAAGAGACTTTAAGTAAACAATTAGTATTTTTTCAGTGGTTTAGGTCTCTTTTTCAAGTTTTTTTTTTGTTTTTCATGTCCATATGTTATAATTGCAAAACATTGTGCATCATATACACGTAGGCGAAAGCAAGTTTAGGTGTGTGCATTTGTGTGCGTGAGTGTGTGTTTATGTATTTGTGTACGTGTGTGTATGCATATATGTATCTCTTCATATGTATGTGAGTGTGTGTGTGTGTGTGTGCGTGTGTGTGTCAGTACACTTGTCAACACAACTGGCAACGGTCAGTTCGTCGGTGACTAACCCAAAGAATACCTCTCCCATGTTAGCCTTGAGAGGAGAAATCTCGTAGGGCAAAACAAAACCCGTTAAAAGGACGGATAAACGCAGCATAGGGTCAACGTCAATCTATTATACAACAGAATGCAAGTGTTATTAGGCCCCTAAAAGTGCTTTTTCGAGCTTATGAGTAAGCATCTTTCACAGAAATAAATACCAAACGCAGTCTAGTGCAGAATAATTCACCTCATGGGCTGATGGCTGCTCTTTAGCCTTGGCTGAGAAACTATCAAGAGAATGGAAATGTCTTTATAAGTACATCTGATCATTCATGAACAGGCTGTATTAGAAATCACTACAAATGATGCGCTGATACAACTGTAATGATTTGTAATAAAGCCTGTTCATTCCATCTTCTCGTATAAAAATTCTTTTGTATACACTCTACGGATACTTGCGTATTTCCACATGTATATTCAAGTAAAAGAAGTCCTACTTCTTTTCGCTGAGTATTCCGTCATTGCTGGGCAATTTTCACGATAGAATACCTTTAGTTCAATTTTTCACAATAGAATACTCTTGATCAAGGCAGGTTGCTGCATTATTTGGGAGAATTTATTATGTATCGATAAACTAAATTTTTGTGTTTCAATTTGGTGCATAGATGTAAGGATCATATCAGTTCGCTACTGATGCTTTGTAAGGAACTTTCGACTCTGTCAGTCTAATAAAATTCCTTATACACGCACACACACACATGCGCGCGCGCACACACACACACACACACACACACACACACACACACACACACACACACACACACACACACACGCACGCACACACGCACACACACAGCATGAGTGATATACATATCTAAGGAGTGAGTGTGGTAAATATATGTATATAGAGGAGAGAAAGTATACAATGAGAAAAACATAAATGAAAGAGTTAGACAAAGAGAGTAATCATTTCTGTTGCTGTCATAGATTTTGAAATATTGAAATTAAGAGAAAATGTTTAAATTTGGTATTTTGATGTACTTTTTCCCACTGAATCCGATTTTGTGATTTATTCATTCCCGAAAAATTTCAAGAAAATGTTATAGAGATTTAAAGTTTGATCATTTTTACTCAATCAGAAAACAGGATTTGGAAGGTAACACTTTCTGCGCGATAGCTGTCTATCATAAAATAAAAGTGAACATTACAAGTTTTAAACAAAATGAAAGCAAGATATGTGTCATATAAAGAAAGGGGGAGGGTCAGCAGGTGGGAGAGATATACACATACAGACAGAGAGGGATAAAGTGTGTGGTAAATATATAGAGAAAGGGGAAGGTGTGAAAGAATGAGAATCTGACCTAAAGAGATAGAGAGTAGGAGATTTGTCGATCTAAAAGTTGACTTATTTCTCGCAGAAAATTATAATTTTGATTAATTATAATCGAATACTTTCCCGTTGGGACGCAGATTTCGAAAGTCAAATCCATTTTCCTCGAGGACGCGCTGTTTCGGAAACTTTAGGGGCTATACTCATATACATACACATATATACACTCATTTAATGTGTGTGTGTGTGTGTGTGTGTGTGTGTGTGTGTGTGTGTGTGTGTGTGTGTGTTGTGTGTGTGTGTGTGTGTGTAGGTATGATTGGATGCGCTCGATGCACGACAATTGAACTATAATAGGTTTCGACTCAAATGTTAATCGCCTTTAATGTTAATCGTCGTTAGTACACAGAGACGCGCGCGCACCTTACTTAAAAGATCGGGAAATGGGTTGCAGTCCCTCAAGATTAGAGAGATTGATGCTACTAAAGTTCCTTTGGAACAGTTGCAAAACAACTCCTGTTTATAGGACCATTGTTATTAAGCGATGGGAGGAAAGCAGATACTGTTGGATGGAGGCGTAGAAATTTGTGTTTGCGCTTGGTTGCAGAGTAAAGCCGTATGCTGTAGAAAGCGTTTAAAAGTTTAAAATCAAAGTCTCACTGACTTGGAAAATCTAAAAGAATGCCTCTTATATAGAATCTGCAGTTGAAATAGTTCGCCGTCAGCTAACTCTTGCTTGTCATTGTATTATTAACTATGGATACATCAAGAGAGACACACGTCTCGTATAAGCGTGTGCTACATCCAGTGATGTACTTATGAGGTGATTATCATGAGACAAGCTGAAGCAATAATCATGGTAATCTTAATTGCTATCTAGTAATTATGACACAACCTCTAGAATTAGAGGTAATCATAATAATATAGACTACGTTGTTGCATCTAGAATCAACAAACTCTTTAACGATGTCTACTATGAGAACCCCGTCTATCTAAGCACTGTACTCAATGAATATATTAGCAAAGATATGGTGACCAAAACATCACAAATACTAGCTTAGAGATACGTTTTATTTCTCTTTGTATTCTGTTATTTACGCAGCGAATTTTCCCCCAAGCCAATGTACTAGTTTATCCTCCTCACGTAAATATTATTGTTTCACTCACCTAGATTACGCCATAAAACTTTTCTAGCTCATTCTTCCCAGCTACTCAGAAAGACCTTCTCTGTTCACGTGCTGTTTCACAAATGTTCAAGTTGGATGTCATCAGTATTGACATCGTGGGCAATCAGTTTGTGATTGTACAAAACGATTAAGGACATTGTTCCTCTACTTCTGATTAACCAATGCATCGTTTACTTGTTGCAGTCTTTGAGCTGCGGCCATGCTGCAGTGCTAACTTTATGGCTGTAGTGGAACGAATCGCCCCTAGTACTTACTATTAAGCTTGGTACTAATTCTATCGTTCTATTTTGCCAGATCGCTAAGTTACGAAGAGGTAAAGAATCCAACATCGTTGTCATGAGGTGGTGGGGGCCAAACACAAGCACAAAGGTACATACACATAGATCTGTATACGCACACACACATATAGATATATACACACATATATATACCTATGCATATGCATACACACACACATATACATACTTCACAAACACACAATTATATATATATATATATATTATATATATATATATATATTATATATATATATATATACATGTGGGTTGAAGAATAATTCATGAGTAGTTTTTCTTTTCAAATTTAATAATGCATGCAAAAATAAAATGCGTTGGCAAAATGTTTTATTTCATTTAAAAGAGAATTTTGGGTTTTACAAGTGTGTTTTGATTTGTAAAATAGTTTGATTTTTGTGTATTTTCAGATCATTAAAATGGTATGTCAAGTGGACAAAACTGAGCATTTTCGACACTACTTGCTTTTTACATTCAATTGAGGTGTTAAGGCTACTGAAGCTGCTCGTGACATTTATGCTGTGTATGGAGAAAGAGCAATGCTTCAAAGTACCGCCCGCCGTTGGTTTTCGCGCTTCAAAAATGGGAATTTTGACCTCAAGGACGGATCACAGACCGTTCGATCAATTGAGTTCGATGAAGGGCGAATGAATCAACTTCTTCACGAAAATCAACGTCAAATGACCAGAAAATTGAAGGAGGAGATAGATTGTGACGAAAAAGAAAAACTATAATGAACCACCTTCAATCAAAGGGCAAGTTTCACATTACCAATGTGACTAAAGCTGCGATTTAATATTCATCCTCCATACTCTCCAGACTTGGCGCCGTCAGATTTTTCATCTCTTTCGAACACTTTGCGCGTTGTATCGTTCAATAATGACGAGAAATTGAGGGCTTAGTTGGAAGAATTCTTTGAATCAAGACCGGGAGATTTCTATCGCCGAGGTATCTATCTATCTGTCTGTCTCTCTGTCTGTCTGTCTGTTTATCGATCGATCAATTAAACTTATTTTCATTTCATTTTTATCGTTCTTCCCCTTCCTTTGATATTTGTTCAGCTGATGTCTCTTACCTTTTATCTTTCTCTCTTTTCATATTTCTCTCTTTTCATCTTACCCGATTTTTTCTGATTCTTCCTGTGGTGTATGCGTTTCTCCCTGTTTACTACTATGTATAGAAGAAAACTCCATACCATTGATATATTTCGTTTGTAATCGACTGATGAGGGCGTTACTATCATAAGTTGTTATACAGCCACTTGAAACATGTGTTAAATGTTTTCGAAATTTAAATAATTGGCTTGTGATAATTTCCTAATAATATATTATTCAAGTTTAATAACAATCTAGCCCACTCTTATCTGAATAATACAGTTATATATAATGCAATATGGGAATAGATGTAGAATGCTTATCTGGATACCGAGTCGTATTTGATAAGTGTACTGCATCAAGGTATACTACTGAATACACATATACATACATACATTAATTTATATTTATATTTATCTTTTTATCTATATGTATATACGAGATGTCCATCCACGTGTGCACCAGCAGTTGTATATGCATAGAACAGAACAACAGACGAAAAACTTAATGAGTTTGCAAAGCTCGGACTTAGAGAATATCTCGTTTGTGTAAACTATATTAATTTTCAGTTGGAACCCAGCTTGAGGTATATCTTCTCTTTTCATCCGTGAAGGCACCGCCATTTCATCATGTGCTTGCATTTGGATAGAAAGAGAAAATCTTAAGAATAGACATACATTTTGGTATGTGTCATCACAGAACATGACTCAACTTTGAAGCCAAGCGTTAAAGATAAGAAAGTGAAATAGAAGTAGGAAAACGTTATGGAAAATGAGGAATAGTTTGCAAGGAGGAGAAAAAAGGAGTAAGAGAGAATGAGTGTTGGTGTGTGTATGAAGAAGAGGAGGAAAGATATGCACTAGAAATAATTTTGTAAGCGTTTAAAATTTATCATTCTATTAATTTTTTTAAGTATATGCTCACGCTTGCACTTTCTGATTATGAATACCGTTGTAAATCATTATTCCACCTCTGCATTTGAAAGTGCAAATGATGAATGATAGTGAAATGGAAAATATTTCTATAAGATAGAGCAATGATGAAACTGCAATTTACGTTTGGTTGAGAAGTATAACATCCTGTATAAGTAAAACAATGTCTGAATATAATAAAATAGAAGTCCAAAATTTTCTCTGAGTGTAGGAATCTGCATATGTATGTACGCATATATATCTACACACATATGCATATATGCATATCTATCTATGTATCTATCTACACACCCGCACGCACGCATATGAAAATGGTTTGAGCAAAATAACCCAGTTTAGTCAGTAACATATATTTGAACAACAAATACGAATAAAGTTATATTAAGCGCCATACAAAATAAATCCCATCACCTGATGGCAACTGGAACCAGATCAAAATGATGAAGGGAGATAATCTCAAGACTCAAGTATTCTCCAAAATTGACATGTTTTAAGCAAGACAGCTTTAGTGCCGGGATACATAAAGACAGCTGGCGACAGGTATTTCTGTCTCAATAAGCTTCAACAGAACAACAGTTGTCTAACCTTGTATGCCATCATTTTACTTTGTTGTACATGCACGCATATATACATTAAGTATACATATACACACATATGCACACATAGATACATACAAACACGTGTATATGTATATGTCTGTATGTCTATCTTTATGCATATGTGCATGTGTAAATATTACAATCTATGCCTGTTTTCGAATCTCAAAATTTTCCGTAAGTTATATAATTCTGGTTGTTTACAGCGATAAATTCACCTTTCTCATTAAAACAACGAGTTTGAAAAAAGTATCAGATATTAATTTGGAAACGGTTGTAATTCCTTCTTTGCTTGTAAATAAAGTTTTGGAGAATTATTGTTAGGTGTCAAATACAATAGATGCTTATCTGCTTGCCTAATTTCTTTTCTATCGCCATTTCATACATATACATATACATACATACATATAAATATATATATATATATATATATATATATATATATATATATATATATATATATATATATATATATATATATATATATATATATATATATATATATACATGTGACCGCGTGTGTACCGTTGGCGAATTTTTTCCTCCGTCTTCCCTTCTTTGGATCTTTCCTTTTCCTATGTTTCTGGCGAAGAGCGTCCAATAATACTATACTTGTTCCACGTCCTCGTGTTGTTGTGTTTTCTCTTTGTTTTTTCATGTTTGGATTAACTATATATATATATATATATATAATATACGAAGAACATTTTAAAAGGTCACTGGGCCATTTATATCATTTGGAAAAAACCCATTCAGTGCTTTATATGTTGAATTAATTATCCAACTGTCAGAAAAGGTCAATTGTTCAAGGTTAGAGTTCGATGACTTCAACAGTAGTAAAGCATATAAGCAGCTGTCACTAAATATGATCAAACAAACTTTATGGAATGGGAGTTAATTGAAGCATTCAAACTTGTCACCTACAAACCTACATATAGTATCCCCTTCCCAATCACTTATACCTAGCATACAATCTTTTGAAAATCTGTCTTTATTTACTTTGATTTATCTTCTCGATCTCACGCTTTTAAAAAAGTCTTTGCTTGGAACCCTGAGTCATATGAAAAAAGGGATGAAGTCATTTTTTTATATATAGTCAATTCTTGTATTTATATAATATATTCTGTGTTTCTCCAAGGCAAAGGGTCGGGTTTTTATACAGAAAAGGAAAATGTAGTTTGTAACTTCAAAAAGCATTAAATATATCGGGGGAAGAAACCAGTTAGTGACGACGATGGATATGGTGACGATAGTGATAATGACAGTAATCACGAGTAGGGAGCAAACAACGAGGAGGACGATACAATCTGAAGATGACAGGGAGGAGGCGAGTAAAAGGGATTGTAAGGGATAACTTTGGGCAAAAGTCATTGATTTGTTGGTCAACTTACTTGAGGAATCTAAACATGTATGACTTGCTGCAGCTCGACCATTCGAATCGACCATTTTTGGCGACCAACTGAGGAGACATGATTTTGCCGACATGTTGGGTGCAGAAATTGTTCTCACCATCATGCAGCATCCCGAAGCTGAAAACAACAACAATAATAATCATAATAGTAGTAGTGGTAGTAGTAGTTTTTTTATTGAACTCAGAACGTAAAGAGGGACAAAATGCCGCCAAGCATATTTTTCGGCGCATTATCGATTCTGCCAATAATAATTATAATAATAATAATAATAATAATAATAATAATAATAATAATAATATAATAATAATAATAATAATAATAATAATAACATTCTATCATAAAGGAAAGCAAAAAATTTGCTATTGATCTCGTGCAGGATACCCAAACTGAACAACCCGAGGGAAGTACGGCAACTATTGTTGCAAAGAAGGTGAAAATGATGGCAATGAAGAAAGCGCACGAGCAATTGGCTGATAGGTGGGAGGAGAAACCTCTGCACGGCAAATATGTGACCCGCAGCAAACAAGCTGATGTTGACCAGAAGCAAACCCATTAGTGGCTACGGAGCTCAGGGCTAAAAGCAGAGAGCGAAGGTTTCATCCTGGCAGCTCAAGATCAAAGCCTATTAACCCGGAACTACCAGGCCAATGTGATGAAAAATGGAGCAGACCCAAAATGCCGATTCTGCAACGACATGATTGAAACAGTGGACCACCTAATCTCTGGATGTAAAGTCTTAGCACCAGTGGAGTATAAATTAAGACATGACAGAGTTGGCCAATATCTCCACTGGCTAATAAGTCGGCATTACAATATCAAAACTGCCGACAAGTGGTATAATCACCACCCTGAGGCTGTAACTGAAGGAGAAAATGTAACCATTCTGTGGGACTTTCCAGTACATACAGACCGAACCATCAAGGCCAATAAACCAGATATTGTTGTGAAAGACCAAAACAATAAAGTTATCATAATATCTCAGCGAAAGAGTTTGACAAGCTCAGAAAATACAAAGACCTACTCATTGAAATTGAGAAAATGTGGCATCTCAAGGCGGTTACAATACCAGTGATCGTAGGAGCACTAGGAATGATCAAGAAGGGAACCGAAAATTATATGAGAATGATCCCTGGCTTACCATCCCTGCAAGAAGTGCAAAAGATTGTCTTAACTGGTACATCACACGTATTGAGAAGAGCATTGTCGATGTGAGAACTGTTGCTGCTCATGTATTTTAATTTAACTTTAAAAAAAAAAAAAAAAAAAAAAAATGGGTGATGTGAAAGAACAAGTGGGTAAAGTGCCTAACTGGAAAGCCCCCAGACCACATGGGATTCGTGGCTTCTGGCTGAAGAGATGCCATGCCGTGCATGGAAGACTAGCAGCCCAATTGAATGAGTGTGTCCAGAAAGGTACAGTCCCCACGTGGATGGTGACTGGGAGGACAAAACATAATGAAAGATAGAAGAAAGGGGAATATTGTGAGAAACTACCGCCCCATAGCATGCCTTAAATATAATCTAGAAAATACTCACTGGAATATGTGCGGCAAAGACATATACATTCCTGGCACAGGAAAAATACTAACAAGGGGACAAAATGGATGTAGGAAGAGTTCTCAGGGTACCAAGGATCACCTGGTCATCGATAAAACAGTTTTGAGGCATTATATAAAAAACATCATACAAACATGTCTACAACTTGAATTGACTTTAAGAAGGCGTATGATATGATGCCTCATTCTTGGATCGTTGAATGCCTGCAGATGTCTGATGTTGCTGACAATATCTCAAATTTTCTGCTGCATAGCATGACAGAGTGGAAAACCAAATTGTACTCAAGTAATGTATTCCTTGGGGAAGCTAATATTAAAAGGGGCATCTTCCAATGTGACTCGTTTTCTCCGTTACTTTTTTGCAATTGCACTAATACTCATAACAATGACACTTAGGAAAGTGAAGATGGGTTACCGATGTGAGAAGAAAGGTCCATCATTGAACTATCTTCTGCTAATGGATGACCTGAAATTGTTTGGGAAATCTGAAAAGCAGATAGATTCCTTAACCAAAACAGTCCGTGTGGTAGAGACATCGATATGGAATTTGAAATCACCAAATGTTCAGTACTTAATATGAAAAGAGGGAAGAAAGCAGCCTGCAGATGAATGCGGCTGACATGAGGAGAGACCATGGGTGAATCCGATGGTAATGGGTATAAATACTTAGGGATTTGGGAGCTGGATGACATTCTACACAGAGAAATGAAAGTCAAGGTCAGTGAGGCGTATCAAAAAAGGGTGAAAATGGTGTTGAAATCCAACGTGAATGCCAAAAACTTGATTACCGCAATGAATATCTGGGCAGTTGCGGCGGTCAGATATAATGCGTCCA
>NC_042997.1:71756786-71816786 GCF_006345805.1 Octopus sinensis
TTATATTCATGAACAGATGCTTTGAATGAATATATAATAATTTCTTAGTAATGTGGTTACTTTTGAAAGTAAATATAACTAAGAGACAAAACAAAACCACTGAATTTAGAGACAATGGTTAATGTATGTTTTCTCATATACACCCTTTATGTTCATCAAAATTTGTTCTTAGTTTATTTCAATACTATATATTGATTCAATTCTGACTAGACACAGACAGCCTATTTGTGGATATGGGAATTGTGACATTCATTCACTCTCAAGGCAATTATGTGAATACATTCAACGACAAAACTCCATCCGGAGATTTGAAACTGCATCGCACTTTTATTTTACCATATTTTCTCACGTCCCCAATAATTATATAACAAATATAAATACTGGTGTCTTTTGCTCACATACGCAACTTCGCACATACGTGATGCGATCAATAAGTATCCGGACTGTTGCTATAGTAACGAAGCTAAAGCACGCAGAATGAAGCTGCTTGGCGCATATTGGCCTTGAACTCTGCTGTGCATGAGCACTAAGTTTTCACGTTCTAGCTCACTTCTGCTGTTTACAGCAGTGCTTGAAATGAACGTGTGTAGAGTTTAAGGTTAGTGTTTGCCAAGCGGTTTCACTTTGCGTGCTTTAGCTTCGTTACTATAGCAACAGTTTGGATAATTATTGATCAGACCTCATATATGGAACAGAAATGTCATGGTTTACACTGACGTTGTCTTCATAAAGAGGAACAACTGTTTAAGATATTTTTATCAGTAAAAGCTACTTAGCTTTTAGGGGCTGTGACAATAATTGACTAGCCAGATCATTTTTTATTCCTTGTTACAATACAATACAGTCTGGTGACAGAAGAACTAACTTGCAAGAGAACTGAAACTGGCAAGTAATTTGTTAATTTAAAGTATCAAGTAAAAATTATAGATATCCCATAAATCGCTGCTTATTTTCTCCAGCTTCATTAAAAGCTCACAGTAACAATGTCGAACTTTCATCTCAATAGAAAGAAAGTAAGCTGCAAATATATATTGCAAAAGAACCAGTAACTGACATGCGTAAAATTATGTGCTCTGTACAGAGATATAACTCAGCGTTTTTATTAGAGTTGATGTAAATTCGTAATCTAGAAATCAGTACTCTAATACGTACCTTCTTTATAGGATCATTTTGTTTCTATATAATTAGATATGATTGGAAGAAACTTACCAACTGTGTCACATGGTTCATCTTTATAAGAACAGATATCAGTACCGGTGAGCAAAATTGCATGATCGTGCTGGCGGCCATTAGCGCCAACAAGTACAGATTGCCAAGAACAGAAGCTATTTAGTGTCGTATCAGCATGATGTCCGATGTTTAATCCTGGCTGTGGAGTAAATAGAAAAACAAAACAAACTCATCATCTAATACGAATACAGTTTGGACGACGTGTTCTGTCCATTGGGAAGTGTACGACACTCGTCAGTTTTGGTCTAAATATTAATTTCCTACAGACGTGACGCAAAATCTTTTACTTCTATTACTGTTATTGTTGCTACTGCTGAGCTCGAAATTAAAACTTGAATGAGAATATGTGTATGTGTGTATGCATATATATATATATGCAAGTATATATATATATATATATATAATATATATATATATATATATTATATATAATATTATATATATATTATATATATGTAGGTCCCGGGTTGATTCGGGGTTAACCACAGTAAGTAAGGTACTCAATACATAGCAGAGTAAAATTAATTTATTATATAGAAGGAGCTTCTACAGGACTAGTACTGTTTCATTCAAGAGAAATCTTCAGGAAGCTATTTAACAAGAATTGTATTAGCATTTATACATTTAGGCAGGTTTAAAGGAGTGGTGGTGGGGGACTTTTTGGGGGTAGGCATAGCGCAAAATATCATACTTGGGGGAGTGGTCAAGGAGTCAGTGGTAAGTTAGATGAAAGAATAGATAAATAAAAAAATAAAAAAATAAAATAAAAAAATAAAAAAATAAAAAAATAAATAAATAAAAAATAAAATAAAAAAATAAAAAAATAAAAAAATAAAAAAATAAAAATGCACACACAACACACCTAGTTCCCTATATACACATATTTACACCTATATATACACATACACCCACATACGCACATGTACATATATATATATATATAATATATATATATATACATATATATATGTATGTATGTATATATATATATATATATATATATGTACATGTGCGTATGTGGGTGTATGTGTATATATAGGTGTAAATATGTGTATATAGGGAACTAGGTGTGTTGTGTGTGCATTTTTATTTTTTTATTTTTTTATTTTTTTATTTTATTATTTATTTTTATTATTTATTTTTTTATTTTTTTATTTTTTATTTTATTTTTTATTTTTTTATTTATCTATTCTTTCATCTAACTTACCACTGACTCCTTGACCACTCCCCCAAGTATGATATTTTGCGCTATGCCTACCCCCAAAAAGTCCCCCACCACCACTCCTTTAAACCTGCCTAAATGTATAAATGCTAATACAATTCTTGTTAAATAGCTTCCTGAAGATTTCTCTTGAATGAAACAGTACTAGTCCTGTAGAAGCTCCTTCTATATAATAAATATATATATATATATATATATATATGTAATATATATATATATATATATATATATATATATAATTTATGTGAAATAGAAAGATGAATAATCTTGTAGTAGATTAATCAAAAGTTTAACCGATACCTTAGTAGCAAAAATCACAGCAGTAAACAGCACGGTTGGAGGTACAACCATCTGGCGTTGCAACCGTGCGTTGGTGCGGAATTCACCAATAATGTTTTTATATATATATATATTAAATTTATAATAATATACATATGTGAAGGCGCGTGGCTCAGTGGTTAGAGCGTCGAGCTTACGATCGTGAGGTTGTGAGTTCGAATCCCGGACCGGGCTGCGTGTTGTGTTCTTGAGCAAGACACTTTATTTCACGTTGCTCCAGTTAACTCAGCTGTAGAAATGAGTTGCGACATCACTGGTGCCAAGCTGTATCGGCTGCTGCCTTTCCTTTGGATAACACTGGTAGCGTGGAGAGGGGAGGCCGGTATGCATGGACGACTGCTGGTCTTCCATAAACCACCTTGCCCAGACTTGTGACTAGGAAGGTAAATATATAGGTGCAATCCCATGGTCTGTGTCGTGACCGAAGGGGGTCCCGATATATATGTATATATTTATATTAAGGGAGCAAGGGCGGAAACGAGCTATCTCCAGGATGTTTGAAGAGCAGATACCTTCAAAAAACTACCGAAACCTCCAGATAAATATACACATGACTGAAAGCGGGCTAGTGAAAGAATATTAAAAAGACCTCACGTTAATTGTGAATTGGTTCCAACATGTGGCTGTCGTGAGGGGGTTTAAAATTGACTTATCTCGGATTTATACGTGCAAATATATGTATGTAGACATGTGAACCTGCTTTATACGGTATGCACAATTATTTGGATTTATATTTTCCGTGTACTGTGTCGACGAAGGAAGAATGCTTATTTATGGTTTTAATTCAGAAATTGAAACCAATTCACAATTAACGCAAGGTCTTTTTAATATTCTTTCACAAGCCTGCTTTCAGCAATGTGCATATTTATCTGGAGATTTTGGCAGTTTTTTGAAGGTATCGGCACTTCAAGCATGCTGGAGATAGGTAGTTTTCGCCCTTGGTCCCTTAAAAGAATATACCCTTACTGGTTTCAAAAACACTTTATTGAAATTAATCGTAACAAATGCTCAAATTGAGCACCCTCTACAATAAAACATGCCGAAAAAAACATAAAATAAAATGCATTAATTATTTTTAATGAAAACCAGAATGGTGCGCGACTTCTGGGACACCCTGTATACATATGTACATTATTATTAAGTTAATGCATAAATTGCCTATATATTTTTATAGCATGCTGACTATCTGATAAAAATCATTGACGTGATTTTTATCCTTATATTCTATTATGAATTAATAAATAAATTAAAATAAAATAATAATATTTTTCTCCTGACCGGAATAGCATTTACTGCTTGACTATTCTTATAATATACACGTGGCTGTCGTGAGGGAATTTAAAATTGACTTATCTTGGATCTATACGTGCAAATATTTGTACGTAGAGGTGTGAACCTACTTCGTACGGTATGTACAATTATTTGAATTTATATTTCCCGTGTATTGGCGAAGGAAGAAAGCCTATATATGGCTTTAATCAAGAAATTGGTACCAATTCATAACGTAAGGTCTTTTTAATATTCTTTCACTAGCCTGCTTTCAGCCATGTGTATATTTATCTATAGTTTTTGGTAGGTATCGGCACTTCAAGCATGCTGGAGATAGGTCGTTTTCGCCCTTGGTCCCTTAATATAATTATATACATATGTATATTGTTATTGATTTAATGTATAAATTGCCTATAAATTTTTATAGCATACGGACTACCTGATAAGAATCATTAACGTGATTTTTATCCTTATATTCTATTATGAATTTATATATATATATATATAATGAAAGGCGTTCCAACCATGACAATTTTTTTATTTGTATTTACTCATACAATTCGCTTCCATTCTTACGATGGATAGGTTTGATTTGAGGGAAGTTTGGAAGTTATTTTTGGTGGATAGATAAAGTTGAGAGTCTTCATATTGATAATGGGCTGCAACATTGTAACTAGGGATACTAGTATGCTTGAAAAACGAGTTAAGACCTTTTTATTAACCAAATTATTTAGTTTGTGGTGAGAACAATCTTTTTGCAAATGACCAAATTGAAATTCTGGCAAAAAAAGAAAAAAACAACAGGAAACTGGTAACCGCCCCAGAAATTGTCATTTATCAAAATGGACGTAATATGAAATACAGTGGGGAATGAGTCTAAATTTCAGCAATACACTACTAATTAAGGTTCTGGTTTGATCTTATTAGACCTTATCAGTAATATACAAATCTAACTATTGATGTATATCTTAGATGACTATAGCAGTTTGTAATTGAACATACGGATGTTTAATAACTATAATGAATGACTGAGACAGATAACCGTCACGTATTTAATTCATGACAGGAAAAGAGCTTTACGAATAAATTGCTACCAAGTTTCCAAACTCATATCCAGCATGAGTTAAAATATTAAAACTGGTGCACAAAACTTTCCAAAATAAAGGTTACTGTTAGATTTGTAAAAAAAAAAAAAAGAAAAGAAAAAACGCATTTAGTCGATTGTATTCCTAGTTCATAAGTGGTCTATATTTTAAGACACCAGTTTGGTGTTAATCCATGTTTTTGCCGGCAGAATTCGAAATTAGATCTTAGAGGAACACCATACAATACTGCAAGATACTTAATACAACACTTCACAACTTCCGTCTCGCCATTACCTTTAAAATAAAATAAATCAAAGTCAAAAGTCGACAGGTTTTACCCACCCGGTGATGAGAAGGGTATTATATTACTAAAAACGTTTACACCTACGGTAAAACATTGAAATTTAAGATAAAGACATTATCACACTAAAAAAAAGCAAAATCACTCCTTACCATCCTCCAACTCCTTGAGCGACGACAACAGCAACAACAATAAACATTTTTTAAAACGCGGCGTATTCGATACCAATTTTGTTCACATATAGCCAAACATTTACTGTGTACTCTTGAACAATTGATTAAGGTGTCGCTTGACATCCCAATGAAGTCGCGATTATGATTAACTGAGATGTTTTACATGAAACTATTTCGTAGCTCGGGTGGTCGTTATGATCTCGGGTTTCTAGCAGCACACGTACACACACACTCATACGAAGTGGCATACCCCAAAATGTGACTATCTACACAGCAGAGATAAGATACTACATAGGAAGTTATTATAAGCTTATCCACCCTGTATGTCAATTACACATGCACACGCAAACACACGCACACGCACACAACGCACACGCGCACATGCACGCATACTTGCACGGATCAGTTTACATTTATGTTTAACTAGCAGTATCGCCCGGCGTTGCTCGGGTTTGTAAGGGAAATAACTATATAAGCATTTTTAGAGAGTTATAGCCAAAAAATAGCAAAAAAAATGCATTAAAAATTGAAAAAAAATTAAGGTAAATTTTTTTTAAATCGTTGACACATCGTAGATATTTTTAGAGAGTTACTTCCCTTATATAAAAACGAAAAAAATGCATTAAAATGGAAAAATATGATGGTAAATTTTTTTAAAATCCTAGACTCATCGTAGACGCACGCTAATACCCAGAAGGGCTCGATATGAATCACGACTATAAGATACCCGCTTTTGGTTAAACTGCACCGCAAAATGTGGGAGTAATTACGAATGTAAATCGAAGGGGACAGACACACAACTTCACTCTTATATAAAGATGCTTTTTTTTTTTCAGTCATAGAGTTAGATTTATGAAGGTCTTCAGTAGAAAATCCTTCGAATTCTGACTCGCTGCTTGATATAATGAAATTCGTATCCATTTTTTGTCAGAATTACACATTTTGAAAACACAATAGGAACAAATTTCGGAAAAAAATCTCCCATAATTCACGGAATTAAAATTACACTTCGATTTTTGTACAAAACTGTATTTGAAGTGTTTACGAAGTATAATACGTGTTTTCACGAATGTACTAAAGAGATTTACTCTGATATTCTCATTTAAATATGAATAGGTAAATTCGGGCGGTTTGGTAACGAAAGGGTTTATATAAGTGTCGTCTGTTTATACATAACACTGTTTCATAGTTTCAGTTTAGTCTTCCTCAAATCACTGTCGCTAATTTACTCTCTTCCAAGAACATTTTCACTCACTGTTATCTGTTAGCTTCCCATACATTTTACTCGTATCTATCAGCGTGATAGACAGAAACAAATATTACATTTACTTTCATTTTATTCGTCGCACACTGTGTGTGTGCGTTTGCGTGTGGTGTAAACCAGACTAAGAAAAGCATTTGACACACACACCAGAATGTGAGTTTTCTGTAAATTTTGCTTAATTGGAGTTTAAATTTTAAAAACTGGACCTGGCATGACGCGATGCATTGTACTCTTAAAACTGCTAGGTAAATTGTAATTGAAGAAATCCTATATTGTAGATTTGTATAACTCCCAAAGGGAGGCAGATAAAATCTGCCTTTTATAATAAGAGATAACAAAAAGTACTCGATACATTATGAAGTCTATATAGTTTATTATTCGACAAAGCTTCTCCAATAGAAATAAAGATTCGGGTTTCCGATTGTTCAAACATCTCGGTTTAAAAAAACGGGGACAAAAGCTCAGAGTTATGAATCAAGAATTTTCTGTTCATAATAATAACAACAACAATAATAATAATAATAATAATAATAATATAATAATAATAATAATAATAATAATAATAATAATAATAAATGCCCTGATGCAGTACCAGGCAGTGGCTCTCATGGCTTCTGATCTTAACTGATTGGAAGTGTTATCATGTACATTGTTTTGTCTTGGTATAAAAGATGGGCTACAGCAAATATTCTGCTCAATACCACAGATTTGCTTGTCAGTTGTTTGACCTTAACCAGTTGAGCATGTCCCTTAGTGGCTGACGATATGTGCATCTCTGATCACAAGCAGAAGTAGTGGGGAGCATCATAGCCATGTGTTGAGAGGGATTCTTTGGGGTTTGAATAGTTCACCTCTGGAAACATGGGTGGTTCTTTCAACATCCTTAAACAACCCTTATTCAGGGACCGTTTGAGCGGGATGGGCTACTCAACCTGAAGAAAATTCTAACTGGGCCCCACCTGCAAGGTCATGTGCTGTTTATCTTGATATGAGATCACCATGTCGCGCACACATGGTTGTGATGCATGTGCCTAGTGTACCCTTATCAGACGGGTAGTCATGATGGGTAAACTGGGCTTCGTATATTTTACCCCAGTGTCACTTTGATGGCATGAACTGCTCTCTCACTCAATAATAATAATAATAATAATAATAATAATAATAATAATAATAATAATAATAATAATAATAACAATTCACTATCACTACTCCTCTTTTGTTTATCCTTAATACCTCTCTCAAAATTGCTCAGTGACGCGCAGTACGGATATAAAATGTTTGATAAAAATATAAATCATCTCATTTACATGGATGATTTAAAGCTCTTTGCAAAAAATGACCAACAACTCAAGGACTTACTAGAGATTGTTAAACAATTCAGCGATGACATCAGAATGCAATTTGGCCTCGATAAATGTGCAAAAGCTACCTTTATCAAAGGAAAAATGACAGAAACATCTAACGTTAACCTTGACCAGCAGAATGTCATAAAAGAATTAGACCCAGCGGAGAGCTACAAGTACCTAGGAGTAATTGAAGGGGACGGAATAAGGCATTCAGTGATGAAGGATAGGATCAGGAGAGAATGTTATCGCAGAGTAAGAGCAATACTCAAGACAGAGCTGAATGCGAGAAACAGGATCGAAGCGATAAATGCTTTAGCCATACAAGTCGTGACTTACAGTTTCAATATCCTTAACTGGTCAATTACTGAAATACATAATCTTGACAGAAAAATACGAAAACTGTTGACAATGCATAGAATGCACCACCCTAAGGCAGATACAGAACGACTTTATCTGCCAAGAAAAGAGGGAGGCCGTGGACTTTTACAACTGGCAATATCAATGAAGATTGCTACAATTGGCCTAGACACCTACCTGAAAAACTCTGAGGACTGGATGTTAAAACTTGTCTCAAAACATGAAAACAAGAAAGCATCATACTCAGTAACAAAACAGGCAAAGGAATATCTAAGTGAATTCCGAATACAACAAATTTCGGAATTAGACATACAAGAAACAAGCACAGAAAGAGCTAAGCGCATGAAAACCCGTGCTAAAACTGCTGCCTTAGATATTCTGAATGATAAATGGCATGAAAAACCTCTCTATGGCAAATACCCAAAGAGAGCGAATAATGCACATGTTGACAAAGCCCTGACCCATCAATGGCTAATGGCCTCTGGCTTAAAATCTGAAACAAAAGGGTTTATCATAGCAGCTCAAGATCAATGCCTACCTACAAGGAACTACCTGGCCAACATATTAAAGAACGGCAGTAGCTCAACATGTCGTGTATGTCAACAACAAAATGAAACCATTGATCATGTTGTCTCCAAGTGCAGCCTTCTTGCGCCTGCAGAGTATCTCAACAGGCATGATAGAGCTGCACAGTATATTCACTGGGTAATTTGCAAAAACCTGGATTTGCCCCATGAAAAAAAATGGTGGGAACACAAACCACCTCCAGTGCTTGAAAATGACCACATCTCACTCCTCTGGAACTTCACTATTCAAACTGACAGAAAGATAGATGCAAATAGGTCAGACATCATATTGAAAGACTTCAGACAAAGAACATGCCTCCTCATTGATATGACTGTCCCAATCGATATAAACGTATCTGTCAAGACCTACCAAAACTGAGCAAGTATAAAGAGCTGGAAATAGAAATCAGCAAAATGTGGAACCTGAAAACTAAAACAATACCTGTTGCCATAGGTGCCCTGGGAATGATAGCGAAAGGGGCTGATTGCTACCTAACTCAGATACCAGGAAACCCGCAAAATGGCAGAAATTCAAAAGATAGTGCTCATGGGAACTGCTCATATCTTACGCAAAATACTTTCTATGTAATCGCAGGGTTTAAAACAAACATAGTTTTCGTTTTCCGTTTTTTTTTTTTTTTAACATTCACTAGTACAACACCAAAAAAATCCCCAAATATATGGCACACTAGGCATAACAACAACATGAACTTCCAACCTGTTGTCTCTTGAGGTCTCTGGGTGAGACTTGGAGCCAACTTGTACAAATATAAAAGAAAAGTCAAACATAGAATAATAATAATAATAACAAATGATGATGATGATGATGATGATGATGGTGGTGGTGCTGGTGGTGATGATGATGATGATGATGATGATATTGATGATGATGATGATGATGATGATGATGACAAGCACAATTCTGTGAGAGAGGTACCCAATTGGTACTTATTTCACCGACCCCGAAAAGATTAAAAGCAAAGTCGACCTCAGTGGAAATAACAATTCCAGAAACGAATCGTTGACGGTGTTGAACCGAACGATCACAACAGACTGCAAAAGAGGAAATCAAACTTTAGCAATAGCTTGGATAGACTGCAAGGTGGTATTTGATAAGAATCCTTATTCATAGATACTAGAGACATTCTACATAAACAAAGCTGATGAATGAATACGAAATTGGAAATCAAAAATATTTCTATCAAGCTAAGAGAAGACTACGTAGGACCAGCTTTATGCACTTGAAGTGAGTTATATTCCAAAAGGACTCAGTATCCTTCCGCTATTTTGTTTAGCACTCAGCCCATTGATAAATCTGTTGAATAAAACCACTATTGGGTGCAGATGCTACGAAGAAACTGTAACCAATATCGGTGAAGAATAATATCGAACTGGAGACCATGTAAAATAGCGTGCATAAATTTATGAGAATGGACAAAGTACTAGACAAGTGGGAAAAGGCAAATTGAGAACGCTCAGAACAGCCTATACAAACATTTAGGAATAGACGAAACTGATAAAATACAAAACGTTGAAACGAAGAAGAAAATTAGGAAAGAAGGCTGTATGGTTAATAGTCAAAGCTGAACTCAAATACTAAAAATAAGTTAATATGCATAAAACACTACCCATTCCAGCTATGCATTGCAGATTAAACATAAATTAAAACTGGAGCGAATTGAAACGCTTGCAAAGAAAAAAATAAGAACAGGTAACTATTGACAGCCTTTGGAACCACCATCCCAAAGCCGACACAGACGCACACAAGGGGTGAAGGACGTGATAAATATAGGAAACTACTACAAAATAACAAAAGTAGGACTAGAAAAATAAGGAAGCAAAGAAGTGCTGATAAATTTAACAAGGAACCATGAAAAGAACCTCTCTCTAACACTGTCAATCTCTCTCTGTCTTTGTGTGTGTGTGTGTGTTTGGCCGTTTGCATGTGTGTGTGTGTGTGTGTGTGTGTGTGTGGTGTGTGTGTGTGTGTGTGTGTGTGTAGGCGCAGTATGGCTTAACGGATAAGAAGTTTGCCTCGCTGTCAAGAGGTCATCAGTTCGATCCTGCTGTATGGCATCTTGGGCAAATAACCATTATAACCTTGAATTAACCCATATCATGCGCGTGTGAATGAATTGATAGAAACTTCAATGTTAGCCCTGTCGAGTTGTTGTACCCGTAATTCAAAAGATACAGACTTATCCCACGCACTGTAATACTGATTGTCCCTTGGTGTACACACTTCTGTGGAAACTCGTTCTCCTACACTTTAATTCAGTAGCAGGTAATTCAGATGATCGAACAACTGGATCTTCATCGTCGAACGACAGAGATCTATCATGTGTGAGTGCGCGCGTGTGAGTGAGTAGGTATATGTGTGTGTGTGCATATATATATACAACCGACCAATGGGACATTTGAGTAAACTTATCAATAACGAACCTATAATGATTACTGGAAACAGCTGTAAGTTAAATTTACAGCAATAAAGAATAATATGTAATGACTGTTATTTATACCTTGTCTTGTGTACCACTCTGTGTAAAAAGTAGTATTATTGGAACACAGCCATGGATTTACAATTTAACCACACGCAGAGTTCTTTACCCACCTAAGCAATATTGTTAGCCTGATGTACTAACAGAGAGCTTATAAAGAATTTTTCCCGAAATGATAATCTCTCGCTGATAACTATGTATATGCCTGTGTGTATGCCTATGTATATGTATATCCATCTATTTATCTATTTTTCTATCTTCTCCCTATCTTTATATGTATATATATATATATATATATATATATATATATATATATATATATATATATATATATACATTCATATACACACACACGCACATACATACAAACATGCTTGCATATACGCCTAAATATACGTAAGCTAAAATAAAATAACACAATGTGATCAACGAGAAAGAGAAGATAAGTATAAGAATAAAAATATAAGTAAACAAGTAGATAAAAAAAGAATAACACTAGTGAGAAAATATGTTCTTCATGAATCATGTCAATAACTTGTTATTGAGGGATTATTTGGACCAAATCTAAATGCTCGAGCAATTCTACATTCTACAGACTTCCTACAAACGAAACACAAAATGTGTTTTACATTTCTTTGCCTTTTTTTTACATTTGCGCAGGAGTGGCTGTGTAGTAAGTAGCTTGCTTACCAACCACATGGTTCTAGGTTCATTCCCACTGCATGGCACCTTGGGCAAGTGATTTCTACTATAGCCTCGGGCCGACCAATACTTTGTGAGTGGATTTGGTAGACAGAAACTGTCGTGTAAATGTATATATGTTTGTGTGTATATGTTTGGGAATCTGTGTTTGTCCCCACAACATCGCTTGACAACCGATGGTGATGTGTTTACGTCCCCGTATCTTAGCGGTTCGGTAAAACAGACCGATAGAATAAGTACTAGGCTTGCAAAGAATAAGTCCTTGGGTCGATTTTCTCGACTAAAAGCGGTGCTCCAGCATGTCCGCAGTCAAATGACTGAAACAAAAGAGAGTAAAAGAAAGTATGTATATATATATATATATAGATAGTATATATATATATAGATAGATAGATAGATAGATAGATAGATAGATAGATAGATAGATAGATATAGATGTAGATATAGATAAATATACATAAATATATATATATAATATATATATACATATATATATATATATAAGTATATATATATATATAAGTATATATATATATATATATATATATATATATATATATATATATATATATATATATATGCGCGTATATGTATGCTTTAGAACGTAACCGATACCATAGAATTGCTTCTTCATTTTCCACTTTTTTCATTTTATGTTTGTATAAACGCACACGCACACACACAAATATATTGCATTCATGTGTGCTTGTTAGAATGCATATGCTGTATGTATATGTGTATATATGTGTGTGTGCGTTCTTGCTTGTAAATAACGAACTAGCAATATCTAAATTTGAACGCTAGCTATGATACAATTATATGCTAAATATATAGCATTTAACCCGATACAGAAAGGGACATTTTATTAGTTTTTATATCAGCTATAATTTGATTCACTATACTATGATTTACAGCAATCTGTTTACCATTTTTTATAGACACTTGTTACTTTAAGATAAAATACGGTCGAAACAGTCTTTAAGCCAGTGTATGTTGCGTTTATCTAAAACAATTGCCATATCATTACTTTTTATGTTTTTATATATGCTTTTATTCCTAACCGTTTTTCTTTCTTTTTTCTTTTTCTTTTTTTCAATATTGCTTAACTTAAGGCGGCGAACTGGCAGAACCGTTAGTAGGCCGGACATTTCGTCCGTCGCTAAGTTCTGAGTTCAAATTCCGCCCAGGTCGACTTTGCTTTTCATACTTTCGTAGTCGATGTAATCGATTACCCCACCCCAATCCCAGTGCGAGGCTTCGTTGTTAAAGTAGAAAGAATTATTATTTAACTTACAAGGCGGTGAGCCAGCAGAACTTTAAGCAGGCTGGGCAAAATGCTTAGCTACATTTCATCCGTCTTTTCATTTTGAGCTCAAATTCCGACGCGATCGACTTTGACTTCATCTTTTTGGGGTCGATTATAATCGACTTCTTTTCCCCACTCAAAAACTATTGCCGCTGTACCAAAATTTGAAACTATTATTACTGAATATATTTGAAACTATTATTACTGAATATATTTTGTTTTATATTTATTCTCTAATATATTCTTGTGATTTTCTCATGCGATTGCTTTTTTCTTAAAAAAAGGTGTGTTCATTTTTGTCTTGTGAGATTCAGTATCATTTAAAACACAAAAAATTAGAAAAACTTCTAATCACTATATTATGGAAGTTTCCGCAGCTGCCAGTAAATCAGGAGCGTCAAGCTGTGACTCTTTTTAAGTACTAACTTTCAACAAATAATCTATAGACTTTACTTTTGATAACGATCATGTTTTGATCTTGTTTGTAAATGCAGTACACACACACACACAAATACATACACATGTATGTATGTGTGTTTGTGTTTGTCCCCACCACCGTTTGAAAATCGGTGTTGGTTTGTTTACATTTCTGTAACATAGCGGCTCGGCACATAGAGAACGATAGAATAAGCAGCAAGTTTTAAAAACACAAATAACTAATAAATCCTTTCTTAGCATGGTCGCTGATCAATGACTGAAACAAGTAAAAGACTAAAAGATAGTAGTTTGTAAACAAGCTTATTAATTTCACACACACACACATACACAAATACACGCACGCGCTCTCACAAACTTATAATTAGTGGGGTATCTACTGATCATGCCTTACTCTCATCAGTTTGTACCTCCCTTCTGTAACTTATCGGAACAGAAATGATAAGGGGGTTGGAGAAACTAATTTATTAATATCATCAAGGAAATTCAAATTTATTAATATCATCAAGGAAACAGGAATGATATACTGTGGGGGGTTCTAATTTATTAATACAATCAAAGAAATGCAAATGTCCAAACGGAGATTGAAATAAGGTCATCTTAATTTAACCCCGAGTTTAACAGCTGTTTTACGATTCTTACAGTAATTCTAATGATGCAATGTTTCAAACATAACACGAAGCATCAGATGTGAGGAAGGAATATAATCGATTATAGTGATAGTGGCCCTAGTATTTCATCTTACCCCCTCCCCTCCACCCAATGAATAAAAAGCAAAGTGGGCCTCAGAAGTATTAGAATTTTGAAAACAAAATACTACAAAGTATTATTATTTCCGTCATTCCAACAACTCTGCTACCCACCGTCCCCATTTTAATAAAAATAACAAAAACAAACTAACACACCCATTGATGTCATTTTGCTAAACAAGCATTTCAGAACGGAAAGTGAAGACACTTTAACTTCAGCGTTGACATTTATTTATTTTCATTCTTTTCTTCACGCTTTCTTAATATAAGAGGCCGTCACTATTATTCGATGTGACGAAACCTTTTTACAATCTTCTGATCTCCACAAAGCAGGCATTAAATTTCGACCTTGCTTCTATCATTATTTATTCTATAAGCAAACGCCAAACTATCTTGTGTCAAAAGTGTACTCAGCATCATTTAAAAACTGAAACGTTAACAGAGAATCCTCAGGAATTCCAAAAACTCTCGTTCATTCTTATCATTTGCTGTGTTTTTAATCTTCTATATTTTCTTTTATTCTTTCTTTATTTACTTCTTCCAATTATTTTTCTTCTATTTTTGTTGTTCCCACCTCTTCTGCTCTAACGATTTTGGTAGGTATCTGTATATACATATAATATAAGTTTGTAGTTTTGTAAGTATTTATAAGTGTATTTATAAGTGTGAAAGTAAGATAGAAACTGAGAGAGAAATGGAAAGAAACAGAGAGAGAGAGAGAGAGAGAGAGAAAGAGAGAAAGAGTTGGAATAAGACACATGAAAATGGGAAAGAAAAGAGGTATTGTATTCATCACGTTTTCGGTCTGATTCTTATGAGGAAGGAAGAAAATAAACAAAAATTAAATTCTCATTTACTAAAATAAAAAGAGCACTCTGTTGAAAGGTATTGCCCCATCATCATCATTATCATCATCATCGTCATCGTCGTCGACCCGGAGACTATAGGTAGTTTCCATTAATTCTTGCTCTTGTAATGCTATGAGAAGGACGTTATCGGTATGAGATGAACTTCGAAGTGCTGCCAAGGGGGCTTGTTTTGGCTGAACGACGAAACTATTGTATACTTAATCGATCAGTTTCTGAGCAATTTCAGACTTGTAAAGTTATGTCGAACAAAAGTTTAAGTATTGGTCAGATTATTTTAATCTAATCACTCCCGATGTACCAATTATTACGGGATTTTGTTTTTGTTTTGCTTTTTTTAAGATCGATATTTTGGTTATCTCCATTTCCTTATCTTTATATTTTAATATTTTTTACGTATTTGCAGACATACGTTATCATTAGTTGATACTGAAACTTCAATTAGGAGACACTTTTTCTAGTGGCCTTTGACAGTACATGTGGTTCCTCGGTGATACAAAGATAACTTCTGTTATCTTCGAAGAATCAGGGTTATAAATTTGAATTTGAAATTAAGGAATTACAAGGATTGAATTCAGATGTTTAATTGTTTTCATCACTATATTACACCGATTAACCTTGATATCCTTGTCTGTATGGATTCGTATATCCTTAAATATAGTCCTTTTGACATTTTTTAAGAACTGTTTGGTTCGCATGTTCATACGATCTTTTTCTGTAAGTACTTCACAAGACAAGCATGCTTTCCAGGGTATCAAAACCTCCAATTCTCGCATGCTTCTAGATGTATTCCCTCTCAGCTATGACTAGACAACCGGTGGCAGCATCGCTGTTTCTTCACAACATCTGCATTTTCTACACTTGCATAATATATTCTGCTTCATTAAATGCTTTCAGTGATTTCTGAGGAATAGGTTTTCTTCAATCTCGATTTTGCGTTCTGACCTGTCAGCTAGTCTCGTGCTTTTACTTGATCTATTTCTACTCTCTTCAGTTTTTCAAGTTTTGGTCTTGCAGGCGTGTTTCTGATCACTTTGGCATAGAATTCCGTGCCCTCCAGTTTTAGCATATTCATTATTGTTTACAATTTCTGTTGTTGTTTCGTTTCTCCACACAACTGTGTCATTTCAACCTCTGTTTTGCATTTATTAACTCCCTTGAAGACAGGATGCAGTTTGATTTTTGTTTCGTAGCTTTTTCTATGAGTAACATTTTCAAATGTGATGAAACCCCCACCTCTCTGTATTCGTGGCAAATGCAGTTTTCTATGTCAGATTTTGGAAGGTGAACGATAAATGAACTTATTATTATTATTCTTTTCTGTCTAGTTTTGCTCGTTTATTAAGCTCCATTTGAAAACATAACTACAAGTTAGTACTGGGACAATTACAGTATTGATACCTTTTACCTTATTTGTAAATCTAGCTCTGTTCTATATATTAATCTAATGCTTCTATAATATTCCTGAAGGGCACTGTCTAGTTTATTGATTTCTAACTACATGACAATTTGTGTGTCAAAATTTTCCGTCTCCTTATCTAGCACAATGAAGAGTTCATAATTTTCCTTTCGTCAAGGTTGCTTTTTCTAATTCGAATTTCAAATCAACTTCTCTTTGTATTGTCTGAAGTAGTTTTTCTTGTTTTTTAAAACAACAGCAACAATAACAACAACATCATCAATTACAACAACAACAACAACAACAATAATGATAATAATGATGATAATAATAGAGAGTTCTTAACATCTAAGGTTACTTGTAGCAGAATGTTAGGAATTTTTCTTTTCCAACAGTCTAATCTGTCGTGTGTATAATAATAATATAATAATAATAATAATAATAATAATAATAATAATAATAATAGCAGTACCAGGCAGTGGCTCTCATGGCTTCTGATCTTAACTGATTGGAAGTGTTATCATGTACATTGTTTTGTCTTGGTATAAAAGATGGGCTACAGCAAATATTCTGCTCAATACCACAGATTTGCTTGTCAGTTGTTTGACCTTAACCAGTTGAGCATGTCCCTTAGTGGCTGACGATATGTGCATCTCTGATCACGAGCAGAAGTAGTGGGGGAGCATCATAGCCATGTGTTGAGAGGGATTCTTTGGGGTTTGAATAGGTCACCTCTGGAAACATGGGTGGTTCTTTCAACATCCTTAAACAACCCTTAATCAGGGACCGTTTGAGCGGGGTGGGCTACTCAACCTGAAGAAAATTCTAACTGGGCCCCACCTGCAAGGTCATGTGCTGTTTATCTTGATATGAGATCACCATGTCGCGCACATATGGTTGTGATGCATGTGCCTGGTGTACCTTTATCAGACGGGTAGTCATGATGGGTATATTGGGCTTCGTATATTTTACCCCAGTGTCACTTTGATGGCATGAACTACTCTCTCACTCAATAATAATAATAATAATAATAATAATAATAATAATAATAAGAAGAAGAAGAAGAAGAAGAAGAAGAAGAAGAAGAAGAAGAAGAAGAAGAAGAAGAAGCAAAAGAAGAAGAAGAATTTTGGCACAAGGCCAGAAAGTTCAACGGTGAGGTTTAGTCGATTACGCTCGACCCCAGTGATCTGAATTAAGCTTTGTAAGTGTTTGACTAAACTTGCTCATCAGGAAATTTGTAAGTTCGATTTAAAAAAAATCTTTTGAAGTATCCCCATTATAGGTACACGCACACACGCACACACACACACGAGTCACATATTTAAGCATGTATGTATGTATGTTTGTATGTACCCACACGTTTCTACGCGCATAGGTACACTATGGTCTATAGACACGCAGATGGGGGGCGATTTATATGAAAAAGAAAGTGAACAAAATGAAATACTGGTAGAAAATATTACATAGAATTTGAGAAGTGTTTTGAATGTGTTTCAATGATGGCAGGTGAAACAAAAGCACCGTAGTTCGTTGTAGGACATAAATAATATGACCACCTGCTAATCGGGAAATTTCTAAGTTCGATTTTTTGAAATTGATTATTTTTTAGGTATCACCATTATAGGTATTTATACTTCGGTGAAATTAAGAAATCAACTCGTAAATAAGCGAAACCCTCGAATCCATCAATGTATACACACACGAGTCGCATATCTATGTATGTATTTATGTATGTTTGAAGATAATCAAACCAAATTTTCATCCCAATGAATATTTCTGCCAAATTTGGTGAAAGTCCGTTCGGCCGTTTTCTAATAATTTTGCAAAGACACGGACAAAGACGAGTGATTACAATACCCTGCTTTCGCTTACGCGATGATGATGATGATGATGATGAGGAGGAGGAGGAGGAGGAGGAGGATGGTAAAAGTCCGATAAAATGTATCCCCCACAGTCATAGGGTCACCTGTAACAACTTCTAAAGATTTGAACAAATGGATTGAAGAAATAGTCATAAAACCGAATTTAGTGCAGCTGCAGAAAACATAGATAGATAGATAGATAGATAGATAGATAGATAGATAGATAGATAGATAGATAGATACCTGAGTCTCCAGATATGTTAATAAATACATAGATAGAGAGATATATTAATAGATATACGAATAAATAGGTAGCTGAACTGAAATGAAATAAAAAGAAGTGAAAATAATATCAATGATAAAAAACTTGGACTGACCCTGGGTGGTAGCTGGACTTCTAAAAGTGTGTATATATATATAAGTAGCTTCCTTACCAAACGCATGCCTCTGCGTTCAATCCAACTGCATGGCACCTTGGGCAAGTGTTTTCTACTATAGCCTCAGGCCGACCAAAGCCTTATGAGCGGATTTGGCAGACAGAAACTGAAAGAGGTCTGTGGTATATATATATTTATATATATATATATATATATATATATATACACACACACACGAATAAGTTTTATCTTTTTATTATTTTTTTATTTCCTCAAACGTATTAAAAGAAGGTAGATAAGCAACACCTAATTTTGGCTTCAGTTATATTTGAAAATACAGTTATGATTAAATGGCAGGATATCAAAAGAATGCTTTGAAATTCCCTGCTTGGTTCAAATGTTTTCAAATATGCTGGCTTACACCGTGGAATTTCCACGGGTCCTACTAGCTGTTGTTGTTGTTATTTTGGTCCTGTTACTTATTTCGAGAACTCCCTTCAACATAACATTTTCAAATCATGCTTTGTTTATTTATTGAAGCGGGTGGTTAAAAAGAAATCACATTTTACACCCGTTTTAGGAATGTGTATTGGTCGGGGTTTCAGAAGTAGGGTAACAATTATTCATTCAATACAATTATCACTTTATCCACCCAAGATTGCACTGAGGTAGTTAAACACCCTAAAGAACATTCTCTTACCAACTTACCAACCAAACACCACCAGACACACATGTGTCGTCGCAAGAATTGACTCGAGATTCAAGTCATCTGAGAATAAAGTGGATATTTTTTCAAAGATTGTGTATGTTTGTTGTTGTTGCTGTTGGGAGATGATGATGACAGTGGTAGAGATGATATTTGTTTATTTTCAGGGCTTGAATTAGTTTGGAATTGGAGTAATATTGCACTTTGACGGGTGTTTGTGTGTGTCTGTGATTGTGTATGTGTACGTATGTGTGTGTATGAAGTGTGTGTGCGTGTGAGTGGCGCGAACGCGTATTTTAAGTTTCACATTATTTATACAACGTGTATTTCTGACAATCCTTAACTACACAAACACGTATATACATCGTATGCAAGCAAGTATATACATGCATGAGTGCATGAACGCATACGTACACATGCTTTCATACATACATGCGTGCATAGATAGATAGATAGATAGATAGATAGATAGATACATACATACATACATACATACATACATACATACATACATACATACATACATACATACATACATACATACATCAACATGTTCATCCATTGAATGACTGATGACTTGCGCGATGTCTTTGTTTAAAGTGAGAAGAGTTTCGCACCATCAACTTCCCTTTCTCGTCAATGACCATCTTCAGTCGAAAGGCAAGACCAAGTCAAGACCGCTGGGATGTAGACAGATGCAGTGGATGACTGAGATGTCTTACTTGCCTCAACGTGTTCCATGCAAATCGTTCCTGTATCCACCTTCCTCTCCGTTGAAGCATGAATATTTCTTCCGCAGAGTCTGCCGGATCCAGTCTTCACATGCATTAGTAAGCAAACTTTGATATGCTAAACCATAGCTGGTACCCAGACAAGTATTACTACTCCTGGTTAAAACAGAGCTGGGAACACTGGTGGTTAAGAGGTAGTTCCACACTCTTTAAAACCAGTGAACTCCCGAACCAGGACCCCATTACAGTTTAAAGTCAGGACGTAGATATATGCAAATGAAAGTTATAAACGGCTCACTGACAAAATACGAACCATAACATTCTAGGGGATTACAGTATGTGGTTTAGGCTCTGTATATTCCTATTTCAGATTTTACCTTTCTGTAAAATAAAGTGTTGAGTCACATTTAGTCTCTAACAACCTCCCAAACATGTTATAGTCATCTGTCAACGTTAAACTCATACACCATACAATCATACAGTAAATAGATATATTTTAAGAATTCTGAGTTCAAATATTCTAGTTTTAATCTTCAGCTGAAACCTATGCACAAAAACTGACCAATGAATTTAAGGCTGAGTGCCAGTTATTACGATGTCGATTTTTCATTTTAGTAGATTTTCATTCAGTAGATTTTAGTAGATATTTAGGGAGATTCTGGCTTGATTAAGTGAAGTCATATTCTACACCTTTCTACAATAGAAAAAAAATTATTTGTGCTTACTTCACATCATTGCAACGTCCACATTCTTTCTCTTTAAGGCAAATCAATAACAATTTGAATTATGATTATTTACTGCTGAGGTGAATTTTTATCGCTGCTTGTTGGAGATATCTCTCGTCAAGAAGTTAATCTCTGGTGGAGTTTCTGCTTTCGATGAAGTATAGGTACGTGCAGAGGCTAACACATCTTTAGAAGTTCATTGACTATCGCAACCACGTTGAAGGCAACGAACAGATGTGGCCACCTTACTATGCTGCTTCCTGAAGTTCTTTTTGACTAAGCAGTACATCTCTGTCAAGCGCAGTCCAAGCAGTTACTTACCAATACATTCGGCAGAAATTGAATGCTTGAATCCTGAAGAGGGTTAGTGAGAGCATGGACTAGTAGTTTCTTCAGAAGTACTTTCATCTCGAGAATAATGGGTGATTTCCAAAGTGTCGTTATTTATTTAGTACAAACTATATGGGCACGGAAGTGCCCGTAACCTAACCTGTTGCATTCAGTGTAATAAAAATATCCTTCACCACACGTTTATTGTCCATGCATGTCTGATAGTAGCTATTGCGTGAAGAAACGACCAGCTGAGATTGTGGTGAAGATCGACTCGTGCTTTTTATTTGCAAGAAAATGTGACTGGGTGGCTACGGTGAAGTGAGTTGTATGTTGGATACAGAGTAAATGTTTGAGGATGATGAGTCGTCTCGGGTCTTTACAAGCATCATTTGAAAGGACGGTATGAGGGCAAAGAGAGGTGCTATCTAGCAATGTCTTTGAAAAAGGATGGGTGAAAGTGCTGAGACCGATAATACTTTGATTATGCAATTGTAAATATGAGAGGCAAACAACTGGAAGAGTGCACTGTTGACAGTTTAGATCAGTGTTTCTCAGCCATTTTTTACCTGTTGGCCCCTTTGGTTCTCATATTACTCTATGGGATCCACTATAGTCATTTGATGCTAAACATATCACATATTTTTATAATTAAATATTATTAGGAATTGTATAAAAAGATGGTTGAATATTATGCATTTTAGAAATATAGCCAATTTATTGCACATAAATCATAACAACAAAATCTTATGTGGACTCCCAAAGGCCATATGGACCCTGGTTGAGAAACACTGGTTTTTTTGAAACAGAGTAAAGAACTTTTCTTAATAACATTTTATAGTTATTTATAGCTTTTCTGTTGATTTCACCTTTTTACTCGATGCAACTTACAATGCTTTTCGACCACAACGTATTTGGTTGTTGTTTTTATTGTTATTGTTGTTATTATTTTTATTAAGTCAGTGAACTGGCAGAGCGATGGAAAATACCTTATTGCTGGTTTATTACATTCTAAGTTCAATTCCTGTCAGGTGAACTTTGTCAGGATCAATAAAATTAAGAACCAGACAAGTCAGTGGATTTAACTAATCTTCCCGTAAATATTTCTGCCCTAGTGCCTATAGGAGAAAAGGTTATTATTATTATTATTATTATTAGTAGTAGTAGTAGTAGTAGTAGTAGTAGTAGTAGTAGTAGTCACTTACCTCATCATCATCCAGCAATATCAGCCCGACTAAAACGATGTGTACTTTCATCCCTAAACTTTTCAATAAATACATCTGAGAAACCTAACAATGGAAGAAAAAATACACAATCAGTTTCAAGGTTGATGTATTTCTCTAAAAGAAAGAAATAACGCTATTAAATTTGTCAGAAATAGCAGCTAAAATATCCTTCAAGCCTCACACTAATTTATTCAAAATTAGACAAATAGGAAAAAAAATAATAACGGGATGGTCACAGCTGGAATGCCTTTGATCGTAGATGTGCTACGTCAGGTATTATTTCGTAATAGATAACGATAGCAGTTAATTCTGTATATAATTCAGGCACTGTTATGATATCTGACTGCGTCTGACATTATCAGACATCAAAATAATGTTAACGTCATTTAAGCTGCTAACGAGAACCACATCAGCTCTGATAAAATACTAATTCTTCCTTCACCATTGTGAAAACAAATTTCATTGTTGTTAATGGTAAGGATACTGCGATAAATTTTGGTTTTCGTTGAGCATAGATCCTCCTGGGATTGGAAGGTAAACGGCAAAGAAGAAAGTTTTGGCATTAAGACGCCAGTATATAGTCAAACCAGATAATCGCTTTTCCTTGATTCTATTAGTTCGTTGATTATATAAGAACTTAATATAATGTTTCAAGTAAAATGTACTGTGAATGATTAAAGATCATAATGATAGATCGTTTAAAAGTTAATATAGAACATTTTGTTTTAGAAATAAAGTGAGATTTGATCATGAACGTCAATAAAATCTGAAAATTAGTAGGTATCATAAAACGCCGAGGTGTTTAAAAAAATTGAAAAAAACAAAAGAACATGCCGATAAGAGATTTTTGAAGTTGCACGGTTTTAGTGAATAAAAGAATATGATACAAAATCAATCTAAACCATTACGTTTATGAATTTTTTTGTTTTGCAAAGATTCCTGATGTAAAATCGTTGAAACAGGTACTTTTATATTTCGGGAAGGTCAATAAATAAATGAATAAATAAAAAATTACCATCCGAAACATAGCAAAATCTAAACCGTATTTTGGTAAAAAGAAAAAAAGAATTATTTTCATTGCAACACGATATAATCACGGTGAAATAGTAAGGTTCCTACAGCCAACTTTAGCCACGAATCTTCAGGTGAATAGTATAAAATTATGCGTATTATGGGCTAATCAATGTGAGCAAGTAAATCCCAATAACATATGTTGTGAGAAATTCACATATTTAGAAGAGGTGGCTGCCCATTTAATTTGTCGAACTTTCTCGAGACGTTTGTGCCATGGCTTTGTCGATGTCATCGTTCTGCCAGCAGAAAAAGATTACCAAATTTTAAGGACGAGAAGGAAATATCGGGTTAAAAGTTAGCTGTGTAAAGACCAAGGTGATACAAATTAATGCAACAACACACCCTCTGTGAAGCAAATTCCAGTCATTGCAAAAAATTGCAGCGCTGCCAAGCAGGTTTTATTTTGCATCTGCTTGGCATACACAACCTACAACCATATGGACCCTGGAAAAAGGAAATCAAGAAAAGGGGCTGAAGAACACCTAATACCAAACATTCTATGAAGACATGAAATGAGCTAGGAAAAGTAGGATAGGAAAGGAAAGAATTGCGACAGATGGTTACGTTGGCGAAAGCTTACTGCATTATGCTTCTTAAAACATGCTATGATCTTGGTCTAAGTGATTTTCTTTTGGTAGTGAGAGTCAGCGATATCTTATGGGATTTTCAATGGACTATGATTTGAAGATATACAGAAAAAACGAAATTGTTGAAATAAAGAAGCTGCTACACAGTGAAACTTGATAGATAGATAGACAGATAGATAGATATGTTTCTTTATAAGCCACACAGGGCTGCACACAGACGGGACAAATTACAAGATAGAGCTTTTCTTTTTGGGGATAAAAAAAACGTGGGTTGGTTTTCGATCAAAGAGGAAAGCAAAAAACAAATAAAAGCAAAAAATGTGGGGTGATAGAAATAAAAGGAAAAAGAAAAAAATCGATCAATAGGGATCGTTATCACAGAAATGTCAATATAAAGTGTAAAGAGGAAGACAGGTGAGGTTTACCCGTGGAAAAAAAAGCCTACGGAAAAGACCACGGTAACCTCGGTCAATGAAGTCACATGTTATATTTTTTTACAAATAAGCAACTCTCTGTATTAATTTTTACGGTTCATAGGATCATAGTCAAGGTGGCTTCGTCATTCATACGTGCCATCCTTGCTACATTCACCCATCTTTTTTTAAAACATTCACTAGACAAAATTTGCCTCTCTACTCTCACTTTCCTTTTCAAGTGATACTTGAAGAAGTTGATGAGAGATTGACCAGAGAAGAAAGTGTTTGTCTCCAATCCTTTCAGGCGCATCCACCAGATACATTCGCCATAGCCACAAGTATGATAAAAATAGCTCTTCCTTCCCGTTTGAAGGAAGGAGGCGTGACGATATTAACGATAGACTCGGCTGATAAACCGACACGTCCCACACGTGACAGCAGTCGTTCGACATAAGCCCACAGGTCGGAGATTGTTGGACACGATTGCGTGCAGAACGGTTTCGTCGCTCTGATCGCATCTCGGGCAGGTTAGCCCCGTGTTTCTCGAGCCATGCCTATAGAGCTTATCCCGAACGGGTAGCGCTTCTCGGTAACACTGCCAGGCCAAGGATCTCTGGAAGTTGTCCATAGGTCCCGGCTCGAAAGTCGTCTCAAACAGGCGGGTCAGGTGTTCCTCGTCGACGCCCAGGTTCGCCCCAAGATCGTTGTCGTACCTCCCCTCCACTAATCCCCTATAGAATGCTTGGGTTGTGTTGAAGTCACTCAAGGTCGACCCGGGACGGCATAGTTGCTTGAGAGCAATGCGACACTCGCGATGCCATTCGCCCTTCCTCGGCCTCTTTTTGATCCATGACTGCAGTTCTGTCATAGAGACGAGCTGCGGGAAAGCGTGCCTCACAAACGGCGACCATACCTGTTCACCGTTGTCTACATAGACGCATCAGATGGAGGTTGTCATGGATGCTCCGGCCTGCACGGCACATGTTTGCGCCTTGTCGACCAGTTTCTTGATGACAAGCGCCAACCTCTTGGCTAACACCTTGGTCAAAATGTTCAGGTCTGCATTGAGCAGAGTGATTGGCCTAAACTTATCTATAATGTCCCCCTTGTTTGGATCTTTCTTCAGCAGCGTTACGGCTCCTCAACTCACAAAACCGGGTATGCTCCCGTTTTGCTGCCACTTGCAGTATACCGCCGCCAAACAAGTCTGGCATACAATTGTAAAACTCGTAGGGCAGACCATCCAAACCAGGCAATTTGTCTCTCGAGCATTCTGCCATTGCGTCCCGCACATCCGCCGCCGTGATGGCACCTTCGCGCAACTCGTCCTGTACAGTCGAGCAAAGTGCCGCTGAAATGCCTCGCCCACTGAGCAATTCGCGCCCTTGTTCGTCTACCAGAGACCGAATGGTGGCTTTGTTGCCCTGCTGCGCCTCCGCCACCCGGCCCTCTCTCGCGGCTCCAACGCCTTCCATCCTTAGAGTACGCATCCTAGCCCTGACAGCACACCCTTTGTGTTTGGTGTTGAAGTGTTGGTCGAGGGCCAACCTCACCGCTAAAACGTCGGGTGTGATGCCGCTTGTTATTGCCTGTTCTAACTTCTTAACTAACTCACCCTCTACTCTATTTCTATCTACGGCTAGTGCTTTGCTGTATCTAATAGCTTCCGCTTTTACTGCTCTCTTGAGGGCGAACCACCATTTGTTGTTGACGATGGCTCCCGTTAAAACCCTCTTTACTAACGTGTTGATTCTGTCTCTGAAAACCTGTCTGGACGGGAACGATGCGTTTAGTTTCCAGTAACCGGGACCCTGCCTTATCCAAGTCTAGCGTACACGTTACGAATTTGTGATCCGTGTAGCTGTCTGTGTGGAATTGTGGACATCCTAAATTATCCCTGCCTACTGTCCTACACAGTATCCTATCTAGATACGATCTCGACGACCCACTGCGGTTGCTCCATATCCACGTTGGTGCATTTGGGTGGTCGAGTCGGTACCTGTCAGACAGTTGGAATCGTCTGAGCAGGTCTCTGAGGCATTTGCATCCCCTTCTCCCCACATAGTCTAGGTGCGTGTCCAAGGTAGCATTCCAATCCCCCACTAAAAGTAAAGGACGAGACGTTCCCAGGAATACTTCTAGACGTCGAAAGAAATCCGGCTCACCTGTTAAAGGCGGTGCGTAGACTGATACGAGCCGAAAAGCGCACCCATTGCTGCCGTCGACATCCAGGACGACCAGTCTACCCTCCGGGTCTACGAATATCGTCTTGACTTGAGATCCAGACTCTTGTGAAAAAGTACCGCGGTGCCACTACTGCCCATCCTCGGTAGACAGGGAGAAAAATAAATGTTAAACTGTCCGCCGAACATGGACTTTAGGGCCCGTGGCTCGTGGAGTCTGGTCTCACTTATGGCTATGATTCCCAAATCGTGTGACTTGATGTCATTTAGGAGGTACCCTTGTTTCCAAGCAGACCCCAAGCCACGCGCATTCACACAACCAATCTTGACCATGATCCTATTGAGGTGTGTGCTTTAAAACACAAAAAGGAAGGTACAGAGAGTTACTTACCTGTGTCGAAAGTTTTGGCTTCCTCGTCCTTTGATGTGTCTGGGAGGAGGTTTTTATAGAGTTTTTTTGAAAGATACTTTTGGAAACCCTACTTTTGGATGGTTGTTAGTTTTGAAGTCATCTTCGCAGATGTTTGTGTGGGCTGTAATGTACTTCATTAGTTTTGAGTCTTTTGTGTCTATCGCTGATAGCATTGTGTGTGTTTTTGTGGTGTTGGTGCTGGCTTGGTTGTGTGAGGAGCTTTCCCTGCTTTGGTTGCATTTTCTTGTTTGGGTTTTTGTTGTTCTTTTTCTTTTACCCCCGGTGGCTATTTGCCACTCTGTCGAAAAAGTCTGACGAATCGGAAGGGGGGTAAAGGCAAAGCGTTTGGATCTATATGTGTGTTTGTAGAAGGTGTTGTTGTTTTGTGTGGTGTTTGTGTTTTGGGGGTTAAGGGGCAGAATTTGTCTTTTCGTCATTGTTATTTGTTTTTTTTTTATGTTGTTCTTGGTGTTGGTGTTGGTCTGTCTTTTGATGTTGGTGGTGATGCTGTTTCTCTTGTTGCTTGCGATGTCGAAGGTAATTCTCTTCTTGGTGATGTGGTTGGTGAGGGGGAAACAGTTTTTGTATCGTCCGCTGTTTTCCCTGTCTTTTGGGTTGAAGGTGGTGTGGGTAGCAGGGGTTTTCTTCCAGGTTTTGGGAGTGGTTGCTGTTGCTGTTGCCTATTTTTGACAGCAGTTGGGCACTCATATTTGAGGTGTGCCTCACTGTTGCACAAATAGCATCTTGGCCTCCTGCCCTCCACCACTACATACATTTTTTGATCTTTTGCCAGTTGAACACTGGTTGGTAAATTGTCTATTGCTTCTTGGAAGATTTGAAGCAATATTTCGAGCTTTTTACCAGTCCAGCTTTCCTCTGGAATGTCAGCTATTTCTAAAATATCTGCTTCTTCTCTATCGAAGCAGATGGCCGATACCAGCCACTGGGTATCCACTACTGGGGGCACATTGTTTATCGTTACTTGCGTTACTCTGCGCCCAAGGTAGCTAGGTACCATTGTTACCTGGTCTGTGCGCAGAGTAAGCGTTGAAAACGTTTTTGATGGTTCTTCCGTATGGAAGCGCACTTGCACGGTAGCAAATTTACTTTCCCAGCTCACATAATTTCGGAATTTCCACACGGAAGAGAGACACTTCTCAATCTTTTCTGTAGGTGGGCTTTCTGGTCTTTTTGTTTTGGTGTTGAGTATTCTGTAAATGATGGTCTTCTTTTGTGTTTCTTCTATGATGTTCCGTGGAATATTTAAATGCATTGTGTCGCCTTCTTTGGTGAGCAAGGACTTTGTGTCTTGTATTTGTTGGTGAGTAAATTTTAGGATTCTTCTTTTCGGTCGTATGGCTTCCGCGAAATTGTTTTTTGTGGAGGTGGTGGTGGTGGTGATGTTTGTGGCAGAGTCGTTCGTAGTAGTAGTAGATAACTGCCCTTATCTTGTAAATTATGTATAAATTTTACCTTTAAAGGCATTTTTTGATATGCTGGCCATTGATAAAAATTTTTTCCCGAAAAAATTTTATCCTATATCAATTATAAATAGATTAGTGCTTCACTTCCGGATTCTATCACTCTGTGAAAGTTTCTAGTTCGAATCACATGTGTCTCGAGGTACGCCTAAGATTTTTCTATTTGGATATATTTGGGGTTCTTAAGTCTGCTCGGGACTTGGTGCTTGCTTCTTTCGTGGGTATGAATAAGTATTTCATTTATATCTCGCGTATGTGCTGCTGAAGAGGGGAAAATTTCTTGTGAATTAATCTCGAAATTGGACTAATACGGTAATAACGAATTTTTTAGAGATTTTTATCGGTTTGTTTCGAGACGCATAAATTTAATGGTTATCGACAATTTTTTTGTTTCGGCGTATCTGGCATTAGAATTTTTCTTCTGCCCTTATCTTGTAAATTATATATATATATATATATATATATATATATATATATATATATATATATATATATACATACATATATATATATATATATGTATGTATATGTATGTATATATGTATGTATATGTATATATATATATATGTATATATATAGAAATATATATATGTATATATAGAGAAATATATATATATATATATATATATTATATATATATATATATATATATATATATATAATATATATATATATATATATATATATATGTATATGTATATATATATATATGTATATATATATATAATATATATATATATATATATATATGGACATATTAATGGAGGAAATTCCAACTTAGTGTGATTTTCATGTTTTATTATTTGTAATAATTACAATTTCACATTATTGAAATAAACTAATTCTTTCATGCGTCACGCAATCATCAAGTTTATGTAGTGGCAGTTATGTTCCACACTTATGAGTTGCGAAACACGACTGTCACTACATAAACCTGTTTGCGTAACGCCTGAAAGTACTAGTTCATTTCAATATGGTAAAACTGCAAAATTGTTGGAATTTCATACAAACTCATATATATATTCTTTTTGACAATCTCAAGGTACATAACATAAAGCTCTAAATAATAGTATGTAAATATTAGATTGAAAAACCTTTTTGTATAGAAATAGTCGAAGCTGCTCGTAGTAAGTCAGTATAAAGTTTCTCATATAGATAGAAAATTTTGAAGGATTGCTTTAGTACGGCTTTATGTGAGGCTCGCGATTCCAAAAGAAAGAATTATTTCACGTTCCCTCGAAAGTTTATCAACATTCTTATGACAATACATGTGAGCGCGTGTATGTGTATAATTCTCCTTTTTGCCACAGTAAATAGCAAAGACAAATGATCTTGCAAAAAAGGTACATTATGCTAAATTGCTATATTCAGAATTATGATGCACGTTTTGACATTATAAACCCTTGTCAACTGTTACATGTTTCTTTTTATTTGATATTGTTTTCAAAATATTGGAAAAATTGGCTCCTTGTGTCCCATCCCACTCTAATAAATAATAGACGCTACACCTGTATTTAGTTTAAACGAATATTTAAAATAATGAATACGTATTTTGCCAGTAGCTAAGAATTGTTTTGACTCTTATTTCTAGCAATGCTGGTGCAGATTGGCACCCTTAATCACTTTAGTGACGGTTGTATTTGTGCCTTTTGGTTTTTCAATTGCGATTAGCTACATTTTATCGAATTAGCCATTGATTTCTATAGTATTTTCAATAAACTGACAAGGTGAGTTCAGTTTAAACCTAGGTGACGGAGTAAGTGTCGCTAATAAGAATTCAATCCGAAATCATCGATGATCTAACACTCCTCACTTGCTGTATGGTTGCTGTCTCCCTTGTCAGTCAGTAGATAAGCGCTTTGCCCATGGCTAAGAGCTGCTTCTAGCAATTCTGGTGCGGATTTGCACCCTTAGTCACTTTAGTGACGGTTGTATGTATGTATGTATGTATGTATGTATGTATGTATGTATGTATGTATGTATGTATGTATGTATGTATGTATGTATGTATAAATAATATATAACTATATGCATATATACAAACATATATGTACATAACTACATGCATATGTATATGTACATGCATATATGGGTACAGGACATTAAAAAAACGTGGACAGAATGAGAAACGAAAACATAAAAAACAAAAACATAGAAACCAACCTTTTTTTCGAACAACGAAAAAAAACCCAGAGAAACGAGACATGCAACACAAAGAACATTTCCTTGATCAGTTGTCCCCTGTTTTATCTACTCCGCGTTTCATACAATGAAAAGAAGAGAAGGAAAATTCTTTAACACAATTATAAGTTACAATTGTTTCTGTACCATCTCAATTTGAAAAGTCAGTTTATGCGAAAATTCTAATTGATAAATCGCGTAATATTTGCAGTTCTAGACATTAGAGAGGCACTTAATCAGACTTGCATCAAAGGTGTGCTATTACTTAGTGCGTCCTATATATGTGTGTGTATTAATATATATGTATGTATACACACACACACACACACACACACACACACATATATATATATATATATAGTAAAGATGCGTGGTTTAGTGGTTAGGGCATTCGGTTCATGATCGTAAGGTCGTGAGTTCAATTCCCGGCGACGCGTTGTGTCCTTCAACAAGACACTATATTTGGAGTTGCCCCAGTTCACTCAGCTGGCAAAAATGAGAAGTACTTGACTAGTAAGCTAGTCTTATCACATTCTGTGTCACGTTGAATCTCCTTGAGAACTACGTTAAGGGTACACGTGACTGTGGAATGCTCAGCCACTTGCACGTTAATTTCACGAGAGGCTGTTTCTTTGATTGGATCAACTGGAATCTTCGTCGTCTTTACCGACGTTGTGTCCGTTATACACACACCGACGTACATACATACACACATATTTATACATACATCCACATCTGCACATGCACGCATGGCAGCATAATGCATACTGATATATATATAAACATAGGATCACGTAACTGTTAACCAAGAAAATAAAACTATAGCCGGCGATAGAACTGCGACGACGATAGTGGTCGTAGTTGTGTGTGCAGTCGACGTAGCGGTTTCTGTGCCTCTATTGATGGTGGTGCTATTTGTGGGTGTAGTACACACGTGTGTAAGCGTGTGGACGCATGCAGAAAAGATGCAAGCTCTGTGAGGAGAACGAACCATGTAGACAAGATGGAAGAGAGAAAGAGAAATAGACACACAGAAAGAGATAAATAAAATTTCGTGAATTTGAGTTGATAGCTGATATTCTAGAAATGTCACACCTCTTCTATATACATACACCGTGCACGCGCGCGGTCAACGAAAGCAGGACAGTAAATCAACATCGGGTGCGAACCTGATTAATGTGATTCGAGTGCGCTCAGCAGAACATACATACGCATATATATATATATATATATATATATGATATGCATACACATACAGACACTCAAAAATATGTGTGTAGATACGTGTGTTTTTGTATGTTCTAGTTGTGTTATTTGATGTGCACGAATGCACATACGAGCCTCGAACGGCACACACCCCGCCCTAGTTACAATTATACGTATACACTCAAGCAAGTACGCATAGAAATACCAAACGCAAATACATCTGTGGCGGTGGCACGAGCCCATCCAGCTCTGAGGATAAAAGGTCACTGTTGTAATAATAGTAGGGAAAACAGATCGGCATGAATTTGAGTGGCCTTATTTGGATGCCTTCTAGATTGTATGTGTGTGAGGCATAGGTCTTGTCCTAGCGACGGTACATTACTGAGGGTCTTATCTGAATTTTGTAGAGGATTAATAGTTGTTGAGGAATGCCTGCCTCTGAAGGGAAATGCTAGTGTTTGAGATATATTTTCACTAGCGATGTAGGTTAGCCAACTCATTTCTAGACATATGACCTTCTGTAATTTCTAAAGCACAAAGAAAATTGAAATAACACATACTGTGGATACCAAATTTCCCAAAGGAACGGAATTTGAACATGATATTTAAACGAATAGTAGTTTTGGTGGAGTTCTTGTTTTTTTTTTTTAAATAAAATAAAATAATTAATATCGTTGTGCTTTTAATTGCACAAGTCGTAGTTGTAGATAATATCTTCATGTTTTTTTTCTTATAAATTGAGAAATGTACAACATATTGAAAGTGGTTACATTCATACATAAGTTGTTGATGAATACTAACTTTGGTTTAATGCTGAGAAAAATCTATAGTTTTACTGCAAACATTTTTTGCTTATTCGTTTGTCTTTGTTTGTTTGTTGTAAAAAGGTTTGCATAAGGTATCCTGTTAGTTTGGAAATTTATTATTATCCATAGTTATATAAAACCCTCTATACTTTGGGGCTACTCCACCAGTAGATACACTGCATTGTTTTCTAGTTATTTCGTTAGATTATTACTGAAATGATCATTCTTCATTATTGCTAGATAGTCAATGTTATCAGCTTTTATTTATAAGGCTGTTTATTTTATTTATTACATACATCCATAGAGTATTAGCCCCGTTGAATATTTGAACTCAAAGACAAGTGCAATGGTCCAAGTCAATGGCTCACTGCATTATAGTGAAATAATATCTCATAGGATGTACGTTGTGCCATTTGTCAACTGACCTTCTGCGATTATGTTGCTCTTCACCTCATTATCAGATTATAACCATTGTTTGGTTTATTATATGTATTTTTACTTCACAGTTTTTCTTTCCTGAGTTTAAGGTATTTGTATTAGTTTCAATGATATAATCACCTGTCTAACTACGTCATGGATTTACTACGTGATTTTAAGATACGAGGAAAGGCAGAGACTAGGCCTATTGCTATGTGAACATGATAGCATATGCTATCAATACTACCTGAATTTTTGTGATATTTTGCTTTGTTGTTGTAGGCGATCAAATATAAACGATAATTATCTACAATAAAGATTTCCGTTGCCGGAATTTAGAACGATGTTGCGTTGTGGCAATAAATATACGTGGATTAAGTTCTGAAATGTTTAGATTTGTAGATGGAAAGTTAATTTTCACATAAGTTAGTGAGAGGAAGGAATGAAGCTCACATGACATTTACATGCATTCACAGGCAGCTGGAACTGCTGCATTTGATATTTATCTTAACTATCTGTGTAGATCTCTTTGCAGTAAAACGTAGGAGGATACAGAATTCCAGAGAAATGCAGTAGAAAGGATTTACTGAAATATATGAGTGGAGTTTGTGAGTTGGAAATGTACAGATGACGGCTGGAGGAGTAACAGGCGAACTATATAGGTCAGGGTAGAGAGGATATGTAGCAAGCAACTTCAAAAGGATTAAGACAGTAGAAGAAATACAGACACACACACGCATGTACGAGCACACACACACACACAAACACACACACACATACACACACACTCTCCCTCTCTCTCTCTCACACACACACACACACGTATATATAAATGTGTGTGCTATGATTGTGTGCATTTCAAAAATACTTTAAAATATTTAAAAATCACCTGGGAGATTCTAAAAAACAAATTTACATGTAGCTGATGGAAGATGAGGACATCTTCGTGTAAGCGCTTTTCAATGGGATCGGCACTTCAAGCACGCAGATTGTAAAGATGTTTTCTATGTATTTTCAGTTGAATTTCGAAGTGAAGACTTAAGCTGTTCTTCTTTACTTTCCGTAATAGTTCATTTTCTTCATATTGTTTATGAAAGTGGAATATTTTGAATTTCCCATTGGCACAGATATCTATTCACTACATGGAACGTTCCTAATAAATGGATTCTTTGTTCACATACTTTAAACGTTCCTGTTCAACCAAGAATTCTTATTGTAAGGTGATCATGAAATGTAGTCAATAAGATTTTTCGTTTTGTAATGTCTATTTTTTATACCGGTATTAATCTTGAATTGTCTTTACAATTCTTGATTTTTCAAATTTTACCCTGAAAGTTCAAATCAAGCATCTCGCAGCCAATGTCTTCACATTTCGCTAGTAACATAAATTTTTCTTCCAATGTATATCCGGCCTTTGTTAAAAATAATATAAGATTGGATGATTGTAAATGATGTGTGAATCTTTGTTACTTGACCTAGATTTGATGTCTTGAGTAGAACCAGTATGTATCATTTTGCAGAATCTAAAGTGGTAGTTTGTTGGATTGTGACTGGTTACAAATGGTATATCGTATTTTGTGTCCTCTTCTTCATTGCGTGAGTCAAAGTTTGAGATTAGCTTTGTTTTGGAAGCAGCATCAATTATTAATCTTTCAGATACTTTTGTTTCTTAAGAAATACTTCTTTTAGATAAATCTCTGTACGTTTTACCATGTTAAGCGAGATATTAAAGTTTATGAACTGGTGTGTATTTGTTTCTTTACAGAAATCAGTCGTAATAATCATATTTTCCTTGTAAGATGGACTTTGTCCATTATTGCACTAGTTTCGCATATAATTCAAGAGAGATACTTAAAATGTTTATATATATATATGTGTGTGTGTGTGTGTGTGTGTGTGTGTGTGTGTGTGTGTGTGTGTGTGTGTGTGTGTGTTTGTGTATGTGTGTTTGTGTGTGTGTGTGTTTGTGTGTGTGTCTGCATCTGTGTGTACGATGCGCTTACACACGATTTTCGACTACCAAATTCACTCATAAAACATTGATCCATCCGCAGTTATAGTAGAAGAAACTTGCTCAAGGAGCTACACAGTGGGACTGAAACCAGCATCACCTTATTGCAATGCTTCTTAAAATCTCAAACACGTCTGCGCCTATATCACAGGTCTGCTGGCTATAATGCTTATAGATTACGGGTAACACGTACAAGACTTGAGAATATGGAGATAAGGCTTTTGTTTACAATATTTTTACACGTGATTCTGTAACAATCGCAATAGACTACTTAAGTGTAAAGCGACGCAATACTTCTGCACACGTCACTTCATCAGACGTTTTATGAAAGATGGGTAATAATGTTCACTGATAGGTACATTACAATGTTTGAAAGAGAAAAGTAGTAAAGAGATTGTAGCATAGCTTGCAAAACTTCGCACAAAATAGGAAAAATTTAACATATATATATATATATATATATATGTATGTATGTATACGTATGTATATATATATATGTATGTATGTATGTATGTATGTATGTATACGTATGTATATATATATATATATATATATATATAATATATATATATATATATGAATATAATATATTAATATATATACACATATGTATATATATATATACATATATGTTTATAAACACATACATATATATATACATATATATATATATATTATATATATATATATATATATATATATATATATATATATATATATATATATATGAATATGTTTGTATAAATATATGTACATATATATGCATATGTCGTGGAAGGAGAACCAGATGATATATTAACGATTGTAAATCATCCAAGATAATAGTAAAATTCGGGCTAAAACATTTTTAAGGATTTAAGGATTTAATACACACACACACAAATGCATACACACATACACATGCACACAAAAACCAACACACATATGCCCACATACACACACGTAAGTGCGCTTTTAAGTGATTTATAGTTTGATTTTCTTTTGCTTGGCAGGCGAAAGATTAAGTGGAAGAAAACCCACTCAACCAACGAAATTCTTTTTTATCCACATCTTATATCTTTTGACCGATTAACCTCATAAAATAGTACCAGAATAAACGCATAAATGCATATATAAAAGCCTATACCATCTAAATATGATATGAACCCGAAGAGTGGTTTTAAATAAGTTGAAAGGAAAAAATATACTAAAAAACATTGGAATATAATAAAATAACATACATCTTGAGACGTGGCTATGGCAAACGATGTGAATAACGGGAAGGAAAGAGAAGCAGCCGGGGAAAAAGCAGAAGAAATCATTTATTGCCTAATATCTGGTGTTGACAATGGTATTACCTTTCATAAATCAAAGCTGTGATGAAGTAAATAGAACCATGATAGGTTTATGGATATAAGACATTGCACTAACAGCTCAGGGGCAAACTGAAATACCTTGCAGGTGTTTCTATATCTTTCTGGGAAAATTAATTGACTCTAAATTCCTCTTAGTTTACTTTGCAGCATAGGGACTAGATACAAGCGCTTTATTAAGGAAGGTTTACCAGCTACAACTTAAACACATGTGGATTTTCAATCATAACATACACTCCCTTGTAAATATTCTATTTACTTCAACTATAGCCTAGTCGCCTATTTGCAGCAGCTTGTTAATTTATAAAACACATTAGTAAATTTTATTAGATAATATCATTTAAATGAATTGTTATAGACATTATATATGCCACTAGTCCTTTAATATAATTTACGTTAGTATTAAAAAGTCAGACAGTAAAACTTGATATTAAACTCTAGAGGAACCGGAAATTGAGCAGTAAGGAAGTTAATCTAGAGGATGATAACTCTATGTTTCTTTTACGAAACACCTGGAAATAAGTTCCAAAGTGAATTTTATTCTTTATCTTTTTTTGTAGGTTATGAGGTAATATAATACTGATACTGTAGCATTGAATAAAATCTATAATAATTCTCAGTTTTCGAATTGTAATAAATTTACAGATATCAAAGTGTTAAGAAACCGTGTGTAGATGCAGTTTTCCATTAGCTGTATTGGTTTCTTGGTGCCTGAGGCTAATCGTAGGTGTGACTTACGGTAAGAAGTTTACTTCCTAACCACATAGTTTGGTAAGTGCCTTCTACTGTAGCCCAGGGCCGACTACACTCTTGTGGTGGGGGGGAATTCGTACATGAAACTGAAGAGAAGTCCGTCATAGCTGTATGTATATATATATATATATATATATATATATATATAAGAGGGAATTACCACTATGTGGAAACCCTTACGCTAGGAGAAGATACGCTATGGTCTTACCACTAAGAATTGTTCTCTAGAAAATTTAGCAAACACCAGAAACGTAAGCGAACAAGACAATTGAAAAGTAACAAAAATATAGATTAATCATAAACAAATGTTTCACAATCAACAAATTACGTGATTTTACTTACGTAATTTATCTGTAGATCTTCAGTATGATCGTCCATACAAATATAATTTGTAGAACTACACACCAGACATCAATACGAGGTTGAATATGTATGCAGTTTTACCTATTTCACGCGTGGTTATTTTTCAAAAGTCTTCGTTTTGGCGTGCTAAATTACTGGAAATAATACTGCATAAAATAATTTACTGCAGTAGTCTTTGCCGGTTTGAGTAAGTAAAATTACGTAATTGGTTGATAATGAGACATTTGTTTCTGGTGTTTTCTAAATTTTCTAGAGAACAATTCTTAGTGGTAAGACCATAGCGGATCTTCTTCTAGCGTAAGGGTTTCCACATAGTGGTAATTCCCTCTTATATGTATGTAATCCTATATACTGAACCTCAGTTTTTTAATATGCTAGACCACTGGTGTTATCAAATTGATATCCAATTTTTCACCCTCATTTTAATTTTAATTATCTACGTATATATATATATATATATATAGCTACCATAAACAGCACCGTCCCTAAGACAGTTCCCTGTGGCATTCAATTCTCTACAACTGTCTCCTTGGAGAAAATTTCATTGGCTACCACAGTCTGGCTTCTGTCTTTTAAGAAGTTATGTAACTATTCTCCCAGTTTTCCGACTATGCCGCGTCTCCGGAGCTTATGCCATATCGTCCCGTGATCAAAAGCCTTTGCAAAATCGAGATATATCACATCCACGCTTGAGCGATTCATTAGTTGTTGCAACATCCAGTCATAATGAGGGAAGGCATTGCTGGGTTCCAAAGAGTAAGTCATAATCTTCTAGGAATGTGATCAAATCTCTGCCACGATTTTGTTGACATGTGAGGTTAGAGACGGATCTATAATTTTTAGCACTCACTCTACTACCTCCTTTATGGATAGAACATTTTATGCCTTCCTTTAACTTTCAGGGAAGCCTCCCATATGCAAGGAAGCTTTGGGAGGAGATCTGCAGTAGTCTTGCTAGAGCCCCATTGCATTTCGTTAGGAGGACTGCTAGGAATCCATTATTGCCTGTGGCTAAGTTTGAGCTCATTTCGTCAATGGCTATTACATCTGTTACCTCTATTATGATGTAATCAATAATTGCCTTCTCTGTACAGCTGTGGTGCCAGAACATTCATCAAACATGGTTATTGGCAAGTATCCAAACGGAGTTGTGAAAACACTTTTGTATTGCACACTTTTTTACAGCCCTTGCTTTTTTTTGCCCTCTCCTTTTCATGAGAGTTCACTTTCAGTTTCAAACGATGTTTGTTTTTGATAGGATTCTTCACTTAGACGGTTTGAGCTCATTAGAATCTTCCGATCACTGGGAATTTCTGCCTGTTTGGCATTCTCTCTGGAGCAAATGTACTGCATGTTATGCATGATTGTTATAAAGTGTTGTAGTTTTATGACAACACCTTGCATAGAGCGACTGGTAGACTTGTTTTGGTCCATGACCTCTTTGTGAATACCTTTCCAATATTGACCCCGAAATGATGAAAAGCAAAGTTAATCTCGCTGATATTTAAATGCAAAAAGCCAGAAGACTTTTCTTTGATACACTAACGATTTTTTCAGCTAGTCATCAGGTGATTTTAGAATGTCAACATATTCTTTCTAAACTTTTGATGTGCAGAAAACGGGGGAAATCCCTTGGCGCCTCTCAGAGATGTACTCAGTTTCCTTCTACTGCTATATAAAGTGGCTATAAACTAGGCAACAGCGTAATTAGAAGCTTAATTTGCACATATGTATTTTTAATGGCTTGAGATTTAAGATGTATATATTAAAATAGATATTTTATATACAACATATCATTATTCTATTAATAGAATACACGCACACAAACATACCTATTGGTGATAGGTGTAAATGTGTGATAATAGAAGTTTTCTACAGCAGATATATGCTGTGCAGGATTCTGATGAGCTGACATTCGATTGTATCGATGTAATGATATAAGTTGAGTCTATCGTTGCAATATATTAAAAATATAGCAATACACTTGAGTTCGAATGTTGTCAAAAGCTTTCGAGTAGTCGATGAAACAACTGTAAATTTATGTAATAAAATAATTTGCTCACTACACTCTCCTATATATGTATGTATGTATGTATGTATGTATGTATGTATGTATGTATGTATGTATGTATGTGTATTACGATTACAAATGTACTTATATATACGTGTACGCGCACGCACAATCATAAAGACGCTCCAACATATACGGGCGTGCACACTCACACAAAGAAATAGATATAGACAGAATGACAGACAGACACACAGACAGACACACAGACCGACATATAGATAGATAGATAGATAGATAGGTAGATAGATAGATAGATAGATAGATAGATAGATAGATAGATAGATAGATAGATAGATAGATAGATAGATAGATAGATAGATAGATAGATAGATAGATAGATAGATAGATAGATTATAAAATATCTGCACAAAAGACGCTGTGACTTTTGAAAGGTGCTTTTATCCTCGTTGAGATGTGTGAAGTAGAGAGTTAAGTACTAGATAACCCATCAAAGTATTGTTTGTATGCAGATTATATATTCCTAGTTGATAAAGTTATTCAGCAGTTACTAAACACCGGAAACACACACCAGGACCAAAATGGACTATGAAAATGAACAGCATAATAAGAACAAATATCGATTTATTAATTAGGTAAAAGGTCGCATATTTATAAGGTGTATGTGTTAATTTGCGAAATTATAACAAAGGCAGCATCTAAACAACCGTGAAATATCCATCACGGTTGGTTTGAGAAAATAAAAACAGATGAAAATACATGGGCAGTTGTTGGGGATTTAAAGCTGTATATAATTTATCCATGCAACCTCTTTCACATGCCTGCTGGGATGGAGTACCAGATGACCCACAAGAATAGAGCACTATATGACATATGTGGCCTTAGCGAACAACAAAGAGGACTTCCAGCCACCTACTTGACACACCTTTAATTCTCAACATGTTTATTGCTCATTCTGTACCAGGGATTCTGATAAAATGTAAAAGTTTTGTTGTTATTTTTGTTCTTTAGCCCTTGGTCAGTCCTGATCGAGCAGAACTATGCTTAAACGTAACTGCTGTTTTTCCTACAACTTAATATATATAAGACTACCATATGTAATTTACCATTTATAAGACAATGCCATGAAAATTAAGAGAGACTTGTTTTGAAAATCAACACGTATCATCTTTTATCTTTTATCATTTAATTCTTTCTGTCATTAGACTGCACCCATTATGAGCCACCCGCCTTGAAGAATCTTTAGTCGAATGAATCAACCCAGTACTTATTTCTTTTTAAGTCCTTTTGGCCGAACCGCTAAGATACGAGGACGTAAAAACGCCAACATCGGATGTCAAATGATGGGGAGGACAAACACAGGCACAAGGAAAAACATACAAAGTCACACAAACACGCACACACACGAGTGTGTGTGTGTTACAATAATCGACTGTACAGATTTTCGGCAAAAATTGTTTCAAATAAAATAGATCAGATCTATAGGTAAGGAGTTTTGTAGTATTTGATTTCGTTCTTTTACTTTTATCTTCTGACCTGAAATATCTCCGGTCACCGTCTGGAAGGTTTTAGTCAAACAAATTGACCCCAGTACTTACTTTTTTTTTTTTTTATTAAAGCCTGATACATATTCTATCGGTTTATTTTGCTAAACAGTTAAGTTACGCAGCCGTAAATACACCAATACCTGTTGTCAAGCAGTGATGGGGCACAAACACAGACACAAAGTTACACATAGATACTGGTATAGCCTCAGATCGACCAAACCCTTGTAACTGAATTTGGTCAGCCCGAAGCTATGATAGAAGACAAAAATTCCCTTGTTCATTAGGCTCGACCAAGGCTGACATAGAGCAAAACAGCAACAGAAATTAGTCTCCGTCGGTATTACAAATCAGGTGTTTATAGTTTACCGAATGAACCCAGTTATTCGGAGCAAAGGTTTCTGTTGAGGATGATACCCTTGAAAATTTTCTAACCCTATGTCAAAGTGGTATTCATTATCACATTTAAGGGGTCTAAAATATCATCAAAGAGAACAGATGATTGATATGCCAGTAAGGAAATTACTAAATAGCTTTCAGCTGTCTCTTCGCCATTTCTATTTGTAGTCAGTGCATCAACCAAAATGTGCTGGGCTCAGTTTTTCTCTTTACTTGTCTTTTGTTCTACTTTTATTTATTTACCTATGCAGTCTACATCTAGCTCCGCTGCCTATCTCTCTTTCTTCTTCCTCCTCTCATTCACTCACTCACTCACTCACTCACTCACTCACTCACTCTCTTTCATTGTCTTTCTATATATATGCGCGAGCATATGTGTGGACAGTGAGTTTGAAGTTTCGGCCAGTTAAGCCATCGTGGGACTGCAGTCTGACGATGGCTTAACTAGCAGAACAGATGATACTGTCAACAATATTCTTGTTTAAGAATAAACTTGTATTCTACAAACGTATAGCGTAAATCCACTGGTTAATGTACATTTGTTTTTATAACTAAACATAAAAACAAAGACGCATTCATATATATATATATATATATATATATATATATATTATATATATATATATATATATATATATATATACACATACATACACATACATACATACATACATACATACACGCAAACGTCGAACGATGAAAAGGATTTCTCAACACCGCAGTGGTGGTTAGAATTTATGATTTAAGGCTATCATAGTGAGGGCGCATGGCTCAGTGCTTAGAGCCTCGAGGTTACGATCGTGAGTTCGAATCCCGGACCGGGCTGCGTGTTGTGTTCTTGAACCAGACACTTTATTTCACGTTGCTCCAGTTCGCTCAGCTGTAGAAATGAGTTGCGACGTCACAAGTGCCAAGTTGCATCGGCCTTTGCCTTTCCCTTGGGTAACACTGGTGGCGTAGAGACGGGAGGCCGGTATGCTTGGGTGACTGCTGGTCTTCTATAAACAAACTTGTCCAGACTTGTGCCTGGGAGGGTAACTTTCTAGGCGCAATCTCAAGGTCAGTCATGACCGAAGGGGATCTCAGCAAGACTACCCTTGGTTTCATGTCAAGAAAAATAGAAAAATATCTTAATATCTTAACAATTCTTGAAATCGATCACATAGAGGAATGGTGTTCGTGTCCATTTTGGATAAACACAAAGTCTTGTTGAATTCACCGAGATTCTCATAAAGAAAACAATAAATCGAGGGGTGCTACTCATGGATGGCATTTTTTGAGTGGTTATCATCTTTGGGTTTGACTTTTGGGCAAGCAGTCGTGCCGAATAGTTTGCATTATCTTATATTATATTCTGGGTGTAGGTGATGTTCGTATGCTTGTGTACTAAGGTAGTTCGTCATGGGAGCACATTTCGTCTGCGTGTAGAGCTATGTGTTATGTATATCCAAATTTCATGAACCTTGTGGGATTAGTGGTGCAGGTGGTGGTTCGTCTTTGAAGTGTTTCAGTGTGAAATATTGCTTGTGTATGCAGAAAAAGATTTCATTCCTAATATTTAGCCTGTTTTCTGTATGATGTTTAGTTTTTTCAGTAATACAGAGTTCACATCTAATACTTCGTCCGCTGTATATTTTAGTTTTAGCTATGATGTTCCATTTTATCTGGGGATTACTTAGTTTCCCTTCTTGCTTATGCTATTCTTGAAGTTGGACCTTTCTATAGTATGGGGTGGCTTTTACAAAAGTGTCTCTATCGGCGGATAAATTGGAGACACACGTGCTGATGTTGTTACCTAGTTGTTTAATGACTGCTGTAGGTGGTTGGAGCATATGTCTATGTACGAGGATTCCTCATTTAGTTTATGGTAGGGTTTAAATTTGTCTGTGCTAATGTTAATATTTAGGAAGTTGATTTCCTTAAGGTTGGTACTAATTGTAGTTCTTAGATATAATTGGCTAAATATTTTGCATAATTTTTTTCCTAATTTTATCCATATCATGTCCGTTTTTATTGTGTACCACTCCGAGGCTAACGTCCTATGTTAGTTTCTTTTATAAAAACTTCTTATATAAACCTTATGCTAGCTTCTTTTATTTCTTTTCTAAGGATATATAAGAGGCCTATCCCTGCACCGTCATAGCTCCCTATTGCCACGTCAAATAACTCGTCCCCATTCTTTTTACCCAATAGGAATTACTATCATGAAAAAGCAATGACTTACTCGCGTTCAAAAATTACACACACACACACACACACACACACACACACACACACATACATACATATATATATATATAAAGGTGTCAAAATACTATAGGTAGCTCAGAGTGCCATCTATTGAACTGGTGGGTGCAGTTAATGACACACTAATCAATTCAGCAAGGCGCTGAACTACCTTGTAATTATTGTGTTTCTCATCTAGAGCAGAACCGCAGTTGTTTAGCGCCAGCTTCATGGCCATTGAATTGACGGGAAATAAGTCTGACTCTTAAAAAGGACAACGATCTATCACATGCGACATTTCTAGATGTGGTATCGTTTTAAGAATTTTATAAACTTTTGAGACAACGTGAAATAATTCGTTTTGGGATTATAGGAGCTCCAAGTACATGTCATAAAACTATAAATGATAGCATGTAAGTTCGGGGTTGACGAACCTCCTTGCATAGAAAAGGTTGAACGCAGACTTCGACTTATTCTCTCTAGATGGTCTTTCCAACCCAATACTCATACGGTATTATTTATATCAGTGATTCCCGACATGGGGCATTCGCCTCACCCGTGGGGCTTGAGAAAATTGTACTTGTGCCGTAGTCGCCAAGCACAAGGTTCTCGTTAAAATCATTCACTTTTCTTTCTTTAGTCAATAATGTACTTTTTTTTATTCAGTACTTAAAAGAGTTACCGGTAGATTCTTTGGTATAAAATAACTGTGATAAAATAAAGTTGTTTTGTTCCAACTACCGGTGGGGCATACATTTTCTGGGAAGTTATAGTAGCACCTGGGGGAAATAGGTTGGGAAACAGTGATTTTAGATGAAGTGGGAACTATGTAAAATTATGTTTGAAGTCCCAAAACTTAGCGAAGCGCCTTCAACGGACTAGGGCACAAATCATTTTAGCTGGTACTATACGTTACTTTATCCGCTCAGCCATTCAGTTCTGCTAAGCGTAAGAAATTTTAATTGAGGGTTTCTAAAGGATTTGCTCTATTTGCTTTGTATTTATCGTTATTTTCTGCGAGCGAAAGAAATAGGAGTGGAAGAGTTGTAGCTTGGGCTAAGTGAAGGGTATGAGTGGAGTCGATGAAACTATCACCAAGATTGTACTTAAAAGGCTAATTATGTACAATGGAGTGATAAGGAATGGGAGAGAGGATGAGTGTTGAAAGGAAGTTTATCGCGAAAGGAGCCAGGCATGGGAATTAACTTCAACAAGTCATTGTTGAAAACAATGCATGAAGTCATCGTGTAAGAAAATTCTTGTATGTTCACCCATTGCTCTTTGCACGCGAGAAGAATATTTTCAAAATATCTTTCGTATAAAATATGTTCGTATAATTTTACAACTACATCATACAAGAAATACATAGACAGATAGACACATACCCACAGAGGGACATGCACACTTATATATATGCATGTGTGTATCTGTGTATGTACGTGTGTGCACCTGTATACATATATATGTATACAGACATACATACACACACACACACACATACGCGCACACACACACACACACACACATATATATATATTGAACAATTCCGCGGTAAAAACAATGCCTCGTTCTTACAGTTCACTTCGGGATAGAGAATTTACTACCCGTCAGTTTCTTCCATATTACTCAATAAGATCCTGATAGTGACTAGAAACCTTTTCCATATTGCAACTGATGAATTTAATATCATTAAGTTACCTAGGAGGACTCTTATTGCATTCCAGAGTGACCCTTGTTATAAGCAATCTAGGATCAATGAGTTTGACGTGGTTATGAGCTCCTCCGACCCCGCCCAGATTTTTGAAAATCAGTACCTGCAACTTAAACATACATACATGCATACGTGTATGTACATATAAATAGGTGCACACACACACACACATATATATATATATATATGTATGTGTATATACGTGTATGTACATAGACATAGGTGCACACACACACACACATATATATATATATATATATACATACATATAAACATATATATACACGCACACACATACACAGATACACAGGCGCACACACACATAACTAAAGCGTGGCTGTGTACTAAAAAAATTGCTTCCCAACCACATGCTTCTGGGTTCAGTCCCACTGCATAGCACCATCGGCAAGTGTTTTCTACACCTGCTCACGCTGACCAAAGCCTCATGAGCGAACTTAGTAGATAGTAACTGAAAGACGTTCGTCGTATATATATATATATATATATATATATATATATATATATATATATATATATATATATATATATATATATATATGCGCAGCAGTGGCTCTGTGGTAAGTGGCTTGCTTACTAACCAGATGGTTCCGGGTGTCTTCTACTATAGCCTCGGGCTGACCAAAGCTTTGTGAGTGGATTTGGTAGACGGAAACTGAAAGAAGCCCGTCGTATATATGTATATGTATATATATGTTTGTGTCTGTGTTTGTCCCCCACCCAACATCGCTTGACAACCGATGCTGGTGTGTTTATGTCTCCGTAACATAGCGGTTCGAGAAAAGAGACCGATAGAATGAGTACTAGGCTTAGAAAGAATAAGTCCTGGGGTCGATTTGCTCGACTAAAGGCGGTGCCCCATCATGGCCGCAGTCAAATGACTGAAGCAAGTAAAAGAGTAAAGAGCAAGAGTATATATATATATATATATATATATATATATATACGAGTGGATGAACGAAAGAATGGCACTCAACCAATTTCTGGGTAGTTACATATATGGAGCAAAACAGTTTGATAGACTACAAATTTGTTGGTACTCTTGAGTTTCAAGTGGGATGCTAGTCGTCAGCCCACCATAAGGTGGGCTGCGATTGGTCGAGGAAGGTTACACGGTGTCGTGGTTTGATGTTGGTATATGTATAACAGTTAGCTTGAAAATACTACATAGCGAACAGGAAATTGACCACGTGGAGGATAGGAAATAGACTAGAAGTCGGTATGGTTGTTGTTGTTGGAGGGGAGTATATTGTTCTATATGTGGGTGTGAAGACGCGCTCATATAGTTTTGCATGTATGTGTTTTTTTATGCGAGTGTGCGTTTCTGTACGAATTTCAATCAACGAATTTGAATCAAACTGTTTTGATCGTTATATATATAGACACATATATATAAGACACATCACTTTGGATATGCACTCGCACACAGAGTGAAATGAAAGGGGGGTCTAACGAAGGACTTTTTAAAATAATTTCCTGAGTAGATGTATTTTACACCTTGGATATATGATAATGATTACACAACCCTTCACCAATGTGATACAGGTATAACGTGTCGACACAATTGTTGTGGTTTTTAAATGAAGAACGTCGTTCATTCGATTTTGTATCATTTATCTATTTATATAAACTTTACGGATACTATGGAATTCTTCATGTATAAAAAAAGGTCATATCCAGTAACAAGACTATGACATTAAGTACTCAATAACCGTGGGAGATTTTTCCGTAGCATTCTACTACTTTTTATAGGAATCCTATATATCTAATGGGTGTGTGTGTGCGTGCATACGTGCGCCCGCGTATGTCTTTGTGTCTGTGTTTGTCCCCCATCACCGGTTGACAACCGATGCTAGTGCGTTTACTTCCTCATAACATAGCGGTTCAGCATAAGAAACCGATAAAATAAGTACCATGCTTAAAATATATGTACAAGAGTCAATTCGTTCAAATAAAATTCTTGAAGGCAGTACTGTAGCATGGCCACAGTCTACTGACTGAAACAAGTAAAAGATAAAAGATGTTTGATATAAAGGAATTATATGAGGCCATAAATAAAATGGCTTATAATTTAAGCATGAGGTCCCGACAACCCTTTCCTCCCCAGGACAAAACCCTTAAGATAGAGTGCGAAATAGAACAAAAACCCCTTGAATAGTTTGACCCTTGAATATTCAAATTGGATCATACACGGAAACAGGTCTGTTTTTTTTTCTTCATCCTTACCTGTCTGCATTCTTTCCTTAGCAGTTGGTGGCATTATTGGCCTTCCGTTGCACAATTAGATTTTTAAGGAAGATATGTGGTGCAAGAAAGACGACTGCGCTGGTACGGTCATGTGATGCATATGGACGAGGACAGCTGTGTAAAGAAGTGCCGATCTCTAACTGTGGAGGGAACCTGTGGTGGAGGTAGACCCAAGAAGACATGGGACGGGGTGGTGAAGCATAATCTTCAAAGTTTGAACCTCACATAGGCAATAACTAGCAACCGAGACCTTTAGTGATATGCTGTGCTTGAGAAGACTCGTCATGCCAAGTGAAGTCGTTGTCGTGACTGATGCTGGTGTCATGCAACTGGCACCCGTGCGTTACGCGTAAAGAGCGCATTTCGAGCGTTGGGCCTCACGGAGGCGAATTCCTTTGGCATCACGACGTGCTTGAGAAGACCCATCAAGGCGAGCAAAATTGCAGTCGTGGCAGGTACCGGTGTCACGCAAATGTCACGCAAAAGTCCATTACATTCTCGGATTGGTTGGCGTTAGAAAGGGCATCCAGCCGTAGAAACGATGCCGAATTAAACTGGAGTCTAGTGCAATCTTCCGTCCAACTTATGCCAGCATGGACAACGGACTTTAAATGATGATGATGACGACGACGATGACGATTATAATGATGATGATGATATGTTTACATGGGGAATTACGGTACCCAGGTAGACAAAACAAATCTTGTGGAGTGAACTAGCACAAAGAAATATAATATTTTTCATGATTACTTTGGTAATAAATTACTTAAATTGTACTTTTTCGTCTAATTTTAAGGAAAGAATGCAGACAGGTAAGGATGAAGAAAAAAATGGTGTTAAAGTCCAAAAACATAAAAATTATAAATGATGTTTTCTTTTTGTGTCCTGATTCGCACTTTAAATCAGGGGATTCTGTCCTGGGGTGTTTTGTCCTACACTCTATGCATAAAGCCAGCAATTTTGAGAAGAGAGTGTTAGTTGATGTCATACTTATTAAGTATTTATTTTATCGAGGCTGTTTAGTTGACATCAGATGTATTGGAAATCGGAACGTAAAAAGCCAGAAGCAATTGTCCTGGCTGGTGTAATTTTATTTGACACTTTAACAGTTCTGCCACATCACCACCTAAACGAAATAGAAAGAGATTCTACTTACCATATTAAACAGAGTCAAAGTATATGTTGTAATGTAATCTTCGCCGTGTTTTTTGTACATCACTTTATCGACAACAACAAGTGTTTCCACTGTACGATCTGCCAAAGATGGTAATGGCTGCTTCCAAGTTGTCTGTGCATTCCTTTTTCGGCGTGACCGGAAATTCATTCTACTACTGAAGTCAGAGTTAAAGACTGGTAGCGATGTTTTCGACTGTGCAGATGAGGTCTTACCTAAAGAAAAGTAATTATAAACAATAATTGCAATATTAATGCCAATAATTTGCATATATATCTATATAACAACGTCAACGATAATGGATTCAAATGTTATTTGGGACAGCTAGGATACTTAGGAGGGTTCTTGGTATCTAAGGTTACTTGTAGCCGATGTTAGGATTCTTTTCTTTTCCAACAGTCTAATCTGTTGATATATATGAAAATAATAATAATAATAATAATAATAATAATAATAATAATAATAATAATAATAATAATAATAATAATAATAATAATATTGATGATAATGATTATGATGATGATGATGATGATGATGATGACAATTTCTTTTATTGGTCACAAGCTCTCGAGACCTAGGGGACAATATCAAAGGACGAGATACAACACACAAAAATAGGTGGGGTTTAATCTGTCGAAGGGAGACAGTAATATTAAAGAATATAACAAATGATGTATAAATAGAAGGTAGAGAAATAATTAATTAATTAATAGAATCACCAAGAGCAGGGTAGTCAACTTGGGGTAACTCGGATAAAACCCCACGCAAAAGGCTCGAATTACGGTTCTACCCCCAGTGATGATGGTGGTGATGATGATGATGATGATGATGATAACAAAAACAACAACAACAACAACAACAACAACAATAATAATAATAATAATGGCGATGATGAGCTAAAATATGTAAAATAATGATTTAAACGATTATCCGCATAGTTATTCTTTCTTTATTCTTATTTATTTATCTATAAATTTTTAAGAATTTGGAAGAAGATATAGTTGCTTGTATCGACCTTGTTTCTTTATTTGCCCCAAAAGATTGAAGGCGAAGTTGATCTATTAGTTACGTCAGAGGTTTGGAACAAGTTAAACGTTTATAACCTTTCAAATTACCATCCTAACAGTAAGCCATTCAAGTTGCGACCAGCCCTCTATTCCGGAAGACATTATCCCGTATATTCCTTTTTAAGACGGTAGGGTTCAATTTGAGGAATATTTGGCAGGTGTTTCTACAAGTGAGACCAAACGCGTAGATACTCCCGAGTTGGCTGTTGTTTTGTTATTGTTGTTAGTCCATAGTTGCGGTGACTTTCAAAAAGAGCAGGCATCAGGCTTACTTTCGAACGTGGGCTGATTTACTTTACCAAATTTTATTTACAACCAAAACACGTGAATAACATTTAAACTGAACTCCTCTCTACCCTAACCTTCTCACTTTCCCTCTTACTCATTTCTGTTGTCACTGTATGCATTCATGTATGTGTGTGTGCATGTGTGAGTATGTATACACATCTGTTATGCATGTGTGTGTGTGCGCGCGGGTGTGGGTGTGTGGGTGTGCGCGCGCGCGTGTTTACATACATATATACATATATATATGTATGTATGCATGTATGTATTATGTATATATGTATGTATATATGTATATATATGTGTGTATGTGTGTGCGTGTATTGTATATATATATATATATGTATATATGTATATGTATATATATATATATATATATATATATATATATATATATATATATATACATATATATATATATATATTATATATATATATATTACAGTAGTCTCCCGGTATTCTCGGGGTTTACGTTCCTAGAGCACCCGCGAATAGTGAAAAACCGCGTATATTGTACGTGGTCCGTTAAAATGAATATAAATGTCAAAATGTAACGTAGAATATTTTATATATATATATATATATATATATATATATATATATATAATACGTATGTATGTATGTATGTATGTATGTATGTATGTATGTATGTATGTATATATGAAGTATATTGCCACTTAAATGTGGCTAAGCACTAAGGGTGGATGGTATTGTAGCTTGTAGCCCCAGGAGAACATCTTCTCCTGCTGGCTATTGACACACTTTCTGTGCCCTATTAGTATTCCCATCGTCAACCTGACGTGATACGCACGGACCCGGGTTTCTGAATATTTACCGTCGTCAGCGCACGACAATCACCAGTCTTCGATGTTGAAGGTGTCCCAATGCAAATACAGATATCCTTTTTCCAGTGATGAAACGTCACTGATCTCGAAAAAGTGTAAACAAGCAATCATAAATCATATGTGTGTATGTATATATATAATATATATATATATATATATATAACATTTAATAATAATTTGATAAAAAATAAAGTAAAATGTACGGTTACTCACCAATAATGAATGATATTGATTTAAGACGATGATGATGAAAATAATGAATGCAATGACTACACAGCAGAGAAGACTTAAACCGCTTCAGAAGATACCTCTTCTTCAGGTGTTTTAGGGGATGTGGTATCTTCGTGCAGGGCTTTCTTGGTGTGCTTGAGGAACATTGTGATAGGAAGTTGCTGTCGTTGTTTATTCATTATGGTGAGAAGAGTTTTATGTCTGCATGGCAGCATCGATAGGATTTTTAAATTGGAGAGACCGAACCATATAGGTACCCCATGCTTCCGCTTTCCCTTGCAATTCCTTTGCTGTCCTTAAAAGGGCTGGCACTTTCTCTCCCGCTTCGCTGGCAGACTTCGTTCACTCCAATAAATCTTTGTCTGTCAGGGTTTTAGAGTGGGCATCGATGAGATCCTTGACATCTTGCGTGATGTCGTCAAAACCTTCATCACCAAGTACCTGTTCCAGTTTCACCACATTGTTGACAGCCCCATACTGAATATCTTCAGGTGGGAAGTCTTCGTAATCTTGAACACACTCTGGCCACACCTTCTTCCAGCATGCAATGAAGGTTTCTTTCTTCATGTCTTTAAGAACAATGTGGATAACTGACAGGCACGTTGCGATCGTGAAGTTACACTAATACTCCTTTAACTTGAAATTCTCGTCCGAATCCATTGCGTTCACAAGATTTCGGGGAGAGTTTCGAGTGTAAAGTGCTTTAAAGGCACGGATGACGCCTCGAACCATAGTCTGCATGATAAAGGTGGTATTGGCAGGGAGGAACTCGACTTGGAGTCCCTCTTGATTCAAATCCAAAGAGTGACCACCAGCATTATCCATAACAAGCAGCACCTTGAATTCCTTGCATACGTTTTGGAGGTATTCCTTGGCTTGAAGGATGAAGCATTGGTGGAAGCAATTCAAAGTTAGACTTTTGGCAATCCAGGCCTTGGGGCTGTGCATCCAGTAGACAGGCAACAGGTTTTTATTCTTATTTTTGAAGGCCATCGGGTTCGCGGACTTGTAGATAAGTATTGGTTTCATCTTGAAATCAACAGCATTACCACATATAATTAGCGTCACTCTGTCCTTCTGTACCTTAAATCCTGGGGCTCTAGCGTCGTCCTTCATGATATACATTCTGGAAGGCATCTTCTTCCAGAAGAAGCTAGTCTCGTCCATATTGAAGACCTGTTCCGGTTTGTATCCCTTGCCCTCGATGATTTTCCTGAAGGTCTCGAGGTACTTCTGGGCGGCTTCCTTGTCGATCGATGCCGTCTCTCCATGCAGGGAAACACACTGTTTCTGAAAACGGTCAAACCATCCCTTGCTGGTTTAAAAACCTTCGGGCTCCGGTGCTGTCAATGGTCTTGGTTGCGGTTCTTCAGTACCTTCTGCTCCATCCCCTCTGTCAAAATGCTGGTATAAATTTCGCACTTTCTCGCGGATGATGTTACCATTCAACGGGATGTCTTTCTTCTTGTAGTCACTGATCCACAATGCCAAGGCAGATTCCATCCTGACGAAGTACTTATTTCTCACTATCGTTATCTTTTTGGCACTTTCACTGAAGCTTGCTGCTACCGTAGTCCTGATCGCCACCTCGTTCTTCTTAATATAGTGTATGGTGCTTTTGTTGACAACGTAATAGCGACCTACAGCAGCATACATTTTATGGAGCATCATAACCTTTTTCTGATGCTTAGGTTCACTGTCAGAAGCCTTAGGTGTAGGGCGTTTGGACGGCATTTTAGGGCTTTAGTAATACGCTGCAAAAAGCACAACACTCAACAAAACTGGACGCAGTTTTTTCCAACAACTCGTACCCAAAAGTCTTCCTTGCGTCTAATATGCATATATCACCAATGGGAGAATGAGTAGGGATTAAAAATAATCATGGTTTTAAAAAATGTAGTTTGTATTACCACTAGATACAGTAATCTATACTATAATAAGAGTGAGTGAAGGCGGCAAGCTAGCAGAAACGTTAGCACGCCGGACGAAATACTTAGTGGTATTTCGTCTGCCTTTACGTTCTGTTCTGAGTTCAAATCTCGCCGAAGTCGACCTTGCCTTTTGCCTTTCATCCTTTCGGGGTCAATAAATTAAGTACCAGTTGCGTACTGGTGTTGATCTAACCCCCTCTCCCAAAATTTCGGGCCTTTTGCCTAGAGTAGAAGAGAATAATAAGAGTGAGTGAGTGAGTAAGAGAGGGAGGGAGGGACCAGCCAGTAACCTAATTTCAATGTGGCTATATTGACTCACAACCTTAAAAATTATCTTGTTGAAATAAACAATGTGCGTGATCAAATGTAGCGATGATTTTATAAAAGCGCTAGTATAAAATTATCGTTCAGTCTCGTGTTGTATAAATCTTTGATCTGCCAAGTAATACAGGTGCGATGCATTGTGTGTATATATATATATATACACCAGAGTAAGCACAAAAAATGTGAACCAAGGTGGGAAAATAGTACTCGAATACCGGAGGTAGAGCAATACGCTTATTAATAAACCTGCAAAGACATCACAAAAACCATTACTCAGAATTTCCCTTTCGTCGGACAGTTTTGGTTGAGAAACTGTCCAACCAAACAAAACTGTCTGACGAATGGAAACGTGAAACTCTGAGTAATAGTTTTTGTGATGTCTTTGCAGCTTTATTAATAAAGTATATATAGATATACATTCACTACAATGAGAGGCTGTTGCTGAGAGACAAATACAGCGAGGGAAGGGGAATGCGTGCGTGTGTATGTATGTGTGTGTGTGTGTGTGTGTGTGTGTGTGTGTGTGTATGTGTTTGTGTGTGTGTATGTGTATGTGAAATACAGATAAATGTCGCTATGCTAATTAGCAAGGTTTGATTGAAAGCTGGAATAAGAGATACAAGATACAGTTTATTTGTATCTAAAACAATCAACCGACGTGATACGAAGGGGCGTCCGATAAATCGACAAATATGGTATATTGTTATTAATAATTTATCCTTAAAAAGTGTGAAAATATATATATTACCACGAAAAAAGCCATTAAAAACCACGGACGATATTTACGATTCTGCGAATATACAGTGGTTTCCGCGAACAATTATTACTTCAGCGAATAACCGGAACCGCGAATGCCGAACCGCGAATAAGTGGGGGGACACTGTGTGTGTGTGTGTGTGTGTATATATATATGGGGGAGGAGGGTGGTGTTTAACCCCAGGTCAGGTCTGATCGAATTTAGCCTATGATGAAAGGCGTGACAGTTATTTAGCTTGTCAGCAACAATCCACTCTACATGACTTTTTATTCAGCAGACCTTACATGACCCTTTCACCCAACCCTCTAGCCCTACTATCAACTGTATTTACTTCTTAACCTGTGTAGTTGCGGATGTTTTTTTTTTTATAGATTTCCTTTTATCACTTTGCCTTGTCTGTTCCCTCGCCTCCGACCAAGCCGCTTTTGTGTTAGCTATTTTTTTTACTTTCTTCCTCACAGTTTTGTTTGTTTATTCGGAAAGAACGTCTGTTTCTTACATTCCTTTATTCACTCAGTGTGACGTTTGTCGGCAGTCTTAGTTGATAGATTCTTTTTGTATTCAGAAGGACCATTTTGTTAGCGAGGAGATAAAAAACACATCAAGTGCCCACCCCATCAAAATAACCTCCATTGACATCTAGAAATTATTGTAACAGAAACAGAAATTGAAGGCCAAACTTCAACTTACTTCCTCACCTGATAAACTAAAGAGAGTTTAAATGAGGTCACAAATTCTGAAGTGAGGGAGAGAGGGAGAGAAAGGGAGAGGGAGAGAGAGAGAAAGAAAGAAAGAAAGAAAGAGAGAGATGTTCATAAAATCTCCGTTCTTTCATCTGAAGAAAAGCAGTGAGTCCTGCAATACCATACTGATAATAAACACCCCTGCTCTGTCAAGATATATATATATATAATATATATATATATTTATATATATATATATATAAATGTTTGAGGCTCGGCATATTTGTTTTAAAGATTCTAATTTTCATAACAGCGACTCTCAAATGAATGGTGAAAGTTTAACAACAAGAAATAATCGATTACTACATAAGATAACGTTACAGCAAATTAACAATTTGATTGTGAAATTACACATAACTTGATTTTTAACTTGAAACTATATATAGCTTTAATGGGTCAGACAAAACGATCACGATTATTATCTGGGCCAGTGTTCACCCGACTACAGTGTTCATCAGCTTGTAGTTTTAACCCAAAAATTACAGCAAAACTACATATGTTTTATATAGAGAATTAATATATTTCATGTGTTATCTTATGTACTAGTCTTACTGGGGTTACACTTACTGTCAAACTGACATATGCAGCTTAAGTGAGAGAATATTATCAAAGTCATAATCTTAGCATCATCATTAGTAACCTCCGTATTATCATCATTATCACACTCTGAACTAGTATTAACATCATTTTTGTCATCATAAGCAGTAGTAACAGCAGCAGCACCAAGCAGTGTTCGTTAATAAAATGTTTGAGGCGTTTGAGAAAATATTTAATTGCTCGTGTAAAAAACATTTTAGGAATACCTACTTTTAAAGCAGTTTGAGTAAGATTTACAATTTCTTTTTATTTAATGTCAAATTCTTTTCATCCAATCGTTCTCATTGCAAGAAAACAGCAAAAGTAAGATCAACAGAAAAATGACTACCGGACTATTCTTGTAAGAATGCAGTTTCCACTGCTGCATTGTTTAATAATATATGGGTATATGTGAAATACTGGTAATATTTTTAAAATCTTACCCAGATTTCATGACTCGGTAGAGTAAATAATTGACTTCGACTTTTGCAGTGTTAAACGGATGATTGATATCTTCCCTTAGATAAGACGCTTCATTATTCCAGATAGTTTCTGTTGCTATTTCTGATGGCACATTCATGTGACGTGTTATGTAGAATAAATTAATTTGTTCAAGAAGACACATCTGAAATGTATTGAAGCTTCCGAACCAGCCGGTTGTAGTCTAATATTGTACTGTCTTGGTTATTTCACAGTTATGTGGTCTATTCTAGTTTAGCTATAAATAGTTTCCGTCAGTGACATCTATGTTGCTGTACTGTTGCTCTACTACTATACGTGTCCTGGTTGTAATAATTTCTATCCCCAACTTACTAAAACGGGAAAATAGATTCAATATGAATGAATGAATCTCGCTGATACAAGGATTCAGTAGACTGTTTTACTCTTTTACTTGTTTCAGTCATTTGACTGCGGCCATGCTGGAGCACCGCCTTTAGTCGAGGAAATCGACCCCAGGACTTATCCTTTGTAAGCCTAGTACTTATTCTATCGGTCTCTTTTGCCGAGCCGCTATGTTACGGGGACGTAAACACACCAGCATCGGTTGTCAAGCGATGTTGTGGGGGAGGGGGACAAACACAGGCACATAAACACACACACACACACACATATATATATATATATATATGTTTTATATAGAGAATTAATATATTTCATGTGTTATCTTATGTACTAGTCTTACTGGGGTTACACTTACTGTCAAACTGACATATGCAGCTTAAGTGAGAGAATATTATCAAAGTCATAATCTTAGCATCATCATTAGTAACCTCCGTATTATCATCATTATCACACTCTGAACTAGTATTAACATCATTTTTGTCATCATAAGCAGTAGTAACAGCAGCAGCACCAAGCAGTGTTCGTTAATAAAATGTTTGAGGCGTTTGAGAAAATATTTAATTGCTCGTGTAAAAAACATTTTAGGAATACCTACTTTTAAAGCAATTTGAGTAAGATTTACGATTTCTTTTTATTTAATGTCAAATTCTTTTCATCCAATCGTTCTCATTGCAAGAAAACAGCAAAAGATCAACAGAAAAAATACTGCCGGACTATTCTTGTATATAATATTAGAAAAAAACACCTTATATCAATTCAAAATGAACAATTAAATTACACCATCTAGAAATTTACATATAATAGAAATATTAAAACTAAAATAACAATAAAATGTCATTGATAAAGTAAATTGCAAAAAAATAGTAAAAACTTATATAATTGGTTTCCGTCAGTGACATCTATGTTGCTGTACTGTTGCTCTACTACTATACGTGTCCTGGTTATAATAATTTCTATCCCCAACTTACTAAAACGGGAAAATAGATTCAATATGAATGAATGAATCTTGCTGATATAATTATATACGTTTTCATTATTTTTTTTCAATTTACATTATCATTGACATTTTATTGTTATTTTAAGTTTAATATTTCTATTATATGTAATTTTCTAGAAGGTGTAATTTAATTGTTCATTTTGAATTGATAAAAGGTGTTTTTTTTCTTATTTTATATATATATATATTATATTGTGTGAAATTTGATTTAGTATTTCTAAATTGAATTTTTTCCTTGTAAGATTGGATCTTATTCCCTCAAATAATGGTAATTATTATATATATATATATATATATATATATATATATATATATATATATATATATATATATATATATATATATGTATATATATACATATATATATACACACATACATATATGCACACACACACAGACACATATATATATACATACACATAAGTAACATGGATGTCCAGGTATCAATACATTACGGCCGTTTCGAGCGGCTCCGTTTAATCGATCAATGAAAACATTACATCAATTTGAAAGAAACCATTTGTAACAAACCTTTTGTAACAAATTTATATCAACACTAGAAACCAAAGTAATTACATTGCTTCCTTCTGTTATATTTGTGGGAGAATGAGTTTAGGAAATTATGCATATCTTATTAAGCCTACCATCATTTTGAGAGTAGCTGAGGAAACAAGAAGGGGTCAAGATATAGGAGTGGTGAGATAGTTATTTATAGTTAAAAGAGTTTATGCAGCATGTAGTCTACAACCATTTAGAATTAAATCCATTGGGAGTTGTCAACTATGTTCTAGTCCTCACCACTCCTATATCTTGACCCCTACTATTTTCCTCCGCTACTCTTTAAATTGTAGTAGGCTTAATAAGATATGAATGGAAAAGTCCAAGGAATGAAAAGAAATCGTCAACAGCTCGTGTGTAGTTTCATGTATATTATTTTTCTTTTACTTGTTTCAGTCATCTGACTTCGGCCTTACTGGAGCAGCATGTATACATATCATATATATATATGCAAGTATGCACGCGCGCGCATGTTTATATATATATGTGTGTATGTGTACGTGTGTACATATATATATATACATACATACATATACATATATATATATATATATATAATATATATATATATATATATATATACGCGAGAAAGAAGCAACAAGAATGGATAGGTTTTTAGTACGATCGTTTCATACAAGGACAGGTTTTATTAAAAGTTGCAAAGATTACAGCATATAAACGAGTCCCGTACTCATCAGCTAAAATACATGTAAGTTCTCTAGACATCCTAGTGTTTGAGGCTATACTCATGAAGTAATGTAGATAATTAAACAGATTTCTAAAGTTCATTAAAGTTCTTTAAAGATGATGTACAGTCTTATCACAGAATTTTAAAAAAGTTTTGATAGCATCACAGATGCTATCAAAACTGTGATGCTATCAAAACTTTTTTAAAATTCTGTGATAAGACTGTACATCATCTTTAAAGAACTTTAATGAACTTTAGAAATCTGTTTAATTATCTACATTACTTCATGAGTATAGCCTCAAACACTAGGATGTCTAGAGAACTTACATGTATTTAGCTGATGAGTACGGGACTCGTTTATATGCTGTAATCTTTGCAACTTTTAATAAAACTGTCCTTGTATGAAACGATCGTACTAAAAACCTATCCATTCTTGTTGCTTCTTTCTCGCTTATAATCACCCCACATTACTGTACTGTTAAATCAGTATAGTTTTTT